>NC_143578.1:233174407-233523225 GCF_048544385.1 Mastigoproctus giganteus | reverse complement strand
TTGTCATCTGAAGTGCCCAAAGGACCTCTCACTTCGATTGTGTACTTAGAAGGGTTGTTTGTGAGAAAAAGATCAAATGTATTGGCTGTGTGATTAGGATTGTCCGGTATTCTTGTAGGTAAATGAACAATCTGTGTAAGGTCAGCATCTCGGCCAACTGGGTCGGTGTGATTAGAAAACGGAAGCCAGCTGGAGTTGTGAACATTAAAATCACCAAGGAATATTACCTCACTGTTAGGAAAGTTGAACTGGAGAAAGTCAAGTTGCAAAGAGAGGAAGTCGAAGAGTTCCAAGTGATTAGTGGAGTTGGGAGAACGGTAGAGACAACAGATGAATTTGACACAATGAGGTAGAGATTTTAAGCCAGAGAAGATCAAAGAGAGGAGATTCCAAATTTCCAAGTCTCTGACAGGGAATATCAGAATGGACATATGTACAAGTACCATCTTTGAGGCAAAAGGAATCATACAGCTAATAATTTGGACATCTGAGATGAGCAGTAGTTGAATCAACATTAATTTCTTAGAATCCACGATTAATTTCTTGAATGCTTCCCACTTAAAATTTGCTGCTGGTAACATCATCAGTTGGTCCCCCTGTATAGAATTTAAAAACTGTCTGAGACCACTGTAGTCACCTTTACAAAAACCCTTCCTTTTACCCTTGATGGTAGTTACATCTTTAAGTAAATCCCACATCAGTACACTGTGATCACAAGTCAGCTCTAGTAGAACACCACAGGTATACTACACAATGATAATCTTAGCAAAATCAAGTTTATTAATGTTTATCACAGATGGCATTACATAAAATGGTTAGAAGCCATATACAATGCTCCACAGTTGATCAACTGAGACAGAGGACTGATCCATCCCAATTTTGAAACTATTATTCTAAAGCAATACAAGCATTGTTTGTGATGTTTCAGACGGCTTCTCGCACATACTTTCAACAACTTTTTCTTCTTATAACAGCCAGTAATGTTACGGAGATGTGCTCTGGAAGTCCACAGGAATGCTCAGACATCTGGATGCACCAGATGTCTGAGCAGTAATGCCAGATGTCAATGCATTTTCCATAGTGATCTGTCTCTGCTTCTTTTTTATTCCTTCCATCTTAATTTTGTACATCCCTACTTTCATCATTCTACAAATCAATTCTTCCCACAGCTTTTTATTTTCTCTTCTCCCCTCCCTTCAAACTTCTTTGGCAGTTAATGACCCTATTCCATTACCTATGAATTATGTTAGTTGCAGTTGGAAATGGTATTTTGCATCTTCCCACTCTCTCCACGAAATATAATTTTTTCTTACAAAAAGAAAACAGAAAAATATAAATATGCTTACCTGAAGTCCATAGAATCCTGCAAAAAATGAATGAAAACTATTATTAAACATATGCTAAATTATTATAATTAGGTGTGATAACAAACATGAATTTAAATCACATTAAAACTGCAACTGAAAAAACAAAATTGTTGATCTCTTAGAAAGAGATTTTTTTGGGGAGGAGAGGGATACTATTTCAACACAGGTATAGAAATAAATAGTTTGAGAAAAGAAATAGTACATGCTTTGAAATAGTACCCTGCATCTTTAGTAATTAAACCATATTGTCAGCAGATTACTTTGTTAACCTAAAGAATATGCTATTAAGTAATGCAATCTCATAAGTTCGTTTTGCTGAATTTTAACACAACCTTCCAACACTCTGTAAAAGGGGTTATATTATACACACAATAAAAGTTATCTTCAACTGGAAGTTTGATTCCACACAAAGTTTGGCTGCTTATTTAGATTTAATGCATTTATTCACTATTCAAGAAGTGACCAATTAGTAATGGCAAATGATGCCAGAAAGCAAGCTTATACAGCATCAAAAAACTTCCTACATCACCAGATCAGTGATGTGGGAATATTAAGACAATACAATTTTATATTTACAGTTTACAATTAAAAAAGGATGCTCTTTACCAAATTTGGAACACTTTTCCAGATCTGCTAAACAAAATAAAATGTAAATACATGAAGTACTTTTTTTATTATAATTATAAAGGGAAAAAATTCATTTAAATTAATATTAATTTCAGCAAAATATTTTAAATGAGCTATAATAATGTGTCTCAAACAAGAAATTACATGCTATATTTTTATGAATAAATCTGTTATTTTGCTGAAATTAAAGTTCTGAACATGTATACCATAAATAAAGATTTCAATATTAAAACTATCTATTTAGCTCGTGTTTCATATCACTTCACTCTGCATTACTTAATTCAAAGTTTATAATTTAAGAGGAAACATAACAGTGAAGATTTAAATTTATCTATCACTGACTTCGTTAAATGAAATGAATTTTTTCCATTTATTAAAAAAAAAGTACTTCATGTATTAGCATTTTATTTTCCTAGCAATTCTTAAAGAGTTTTCCAAATTTGGAAAACTGCATCCTTTTTTAATTGTAAACATTTAAATCATATTGCCTTAATATTTTAACCCAGATGAGCCTGCCAAATAATATTATTGCCGCTGTCTTGAAAATTCGTGCCGCAATCTGTAGTCTAGTAAGCTATGGTAACTAAGACTATAAATAGGTACTTGCATATTTGTATGCTAGGAGAACAGTAAATAAATTTAATGAATTTGAAGTAATGATTAAGTCATTAAATCAGAAGACAGGGATATCAGAGATGGTGTCATTCAGATATAAAGGTTGCAGAATTTGAATATGGGGGGTATAAATGTGCATAGATAGGATAAACAGGGGTAGTTAAGAAGCATATTAAATCTAAGACAGTGCATCTAGTTGACATGGGTGGCCAGTGCACTATTGAGTCAGCTTGATGTGACATAAGCACTTAGAAAATGAAGTAGGAGAGTGTTGTATGCTAAATGACTGTAACAAACAACTACACTGAGAAATTAGAGTGGGCCAGTAAACCAGAATGACTTATAATGGAGAATTAACTTTCCAGATACTGACTGGAATTTACTGGATTATCACTCACTAGCAATATTTTTGTGAATTTATTCAATGACTGTTTTCTACAACAGCATGTTAGAGAAGCAACAAGAGGGAGCAACTCTTTTTATCTGATTATCTGTTGTGATTCTTTATGCATTAAGAATCTGCAGTTAAAAAAACCTATTGGGTGGCAGTCCTCACAGTGTACTGATGTGGAATTTACTTAAAGATATATCAGGTAAAAGGAGGAGTTTTTGGTTTTGCAAGGCTGAACAGTGGTCTCACACAGTTTTTAAATTCTGCACAGTGGGACCAACTGATGATGTTACCAACAGCAAATTCTAAATGGGAAGCATTCAGAGAAGTAATCATATATGCTACTAGACTTTTCATACTAACTAAGAAATACAATTCATAGCTTGGATATCAGATGAACTAAATGGATGTCAGATGAACTATTGAGACTTGTGGCAGAGAATTAAATTGCATGGGATGCACATAAATTATCAGGTGATACAGAAGCCTATGGTAGATATAAACTAGTTTGTAATCAAGTCACAAAGGAGATTAGGAAAGCTAAAGCAGATTACAAGAAGTCTCTGGCAAAGAATGGAAATAAGAGCAGCACTGAATTCTTTACTTATATTAACAGTAGAAGGAAGGAGTTGTGGACCAATCATATTAGTCCACCACTTGATGTCAATGGTTTAATTGTTGATGATCCTGGTCAGGTTGCTGAAAAACTGAATTGGTATTCTGCATCTACATTAATGCAAGAGGGGTTCTTTAGGGAGGGAAATGCTAGATGCTTTTATCAAACTCCAGCAGGGAGCTAAATGCTATTTTGATAATTGAAAGGAAAGTGGAGGAGAAATTGTTGATGCTAAACATCAAAACGGCACCTTGGGTGCATGAGGTCTATCCAATTTATTAAGGGAAGCAGAAAAAGAGGTAAGAAAACCATCAGCTAAAATTATTAGAGCATCTTTGGATTCAGGGGAGGTTTCCATGGCCTGAAGATGCGTGAATGCATACCTAATTCACAATGGTGAGATTAAGAGGTGACAGGAGAAATTACACATCTGGTAACTTCTGTTCGAGAAAAAATAAAGGCATGGGTTAATGCAGGACCATCTAGAGAGAAATGCAATTATACTGCGGTCACAGCATGGGTTCATTAAAGCAAGATCTTGTCTGACCAATTTGTTTGCATACAGTGACAAAGGAACTGAATGCAAAAAATAATTTTGATATTACGTACTTAAATTTCAGGAAAGCATTTAATACTGTTGCACATAAGAGACTGCTGTACAAATTGGAGCAGTGTAGTAACATTAAGGGGAAGTTACTGCTATGGGTAAAGGGAAGTTACTGCTATGGGTAAAGACAGTTTGTATCAATGGATACTGCTCTTCGTGGACTAATATTATCAATGGATTCTCCCCAGGGTTCGGTGCTGGGCCCATCATTGTTTTCTGTATTTATTAATGATACTGATGAAGGTATATCTGGCTTAATGTCTAAGTTTTGAGATGATACGAACATTGGTAGGGTAGTTAATGACAGTAACGACAGTATGCTACTGCAACAAGATCTAGAAAGATTAGACAGTTGGACTGAGAAATGGCAATTGATGTTTAACATCAACAAATTCATAGTATTGCATATGGGTAGCAGTAACCCCAGATTAACATACCAACTGTGTAGTACTACACTCAGGTTAGAGGAAAATGAAAAAGAACTGGGGTAATTATGCAGTCCAATATGAAGTTTCCTGAGCAATGCAAAAGCTGCCAGGACAACTCAGAGTTTTGTCAGTGACATATAGGAAGTTTGCTACCAGGGATAAGGAAGTGATTATTTCATTGTATAAGGCATTGGTCAGGCCACATATTAAGTGCTGTATACATGTCAGCTGGCCTCATATTAGGAAGGATGCAGAGCTGCTGGAGTGGGTACAGAGAAGGGCAACAAGATTGGCGAGAGGAACAAAGGGATACTCTTACCAAGAAAGTCCTGCAAATTGCAGCAACTGGAGACTAGGCACCTCAATCAGCTTATTGAGGTGTTTAAGGCATTGAATGGGTTGAGCAAGCTCAATGCTGATGAGATTCTTCCTCTTGCTCAAACCACACATGAGGGGGGGCACAAATTCAAACTGAGGAAAGACAGTTGTAGAATAGATGTGCGGAAGTTTGCCTTTAGCCAGTGGTTCGTTGATTGCTGGAACAAATTTCCATCTAATGTTGTGGAATAAATTCAAGGAAGAACTAGACACACTGTTGGAGGGAATGGATATGCAAAATAGTAAGGTTTTTATTTGGTTTTTTTTTTTTTTTTTTTTTTTTGGCTGATGCTGTATAAACTTGCTTTCTTGCATCTTTTGCCACTAATAATACTACTAATAGTAATTAAAGTGTACACCTTAAAGTGCAGAAAATATAAATGTATGCTTCATATACTTACATTAGCAGAATGCCATAAAGTTTTATAAATAAAATCCAGAGATACAGCCATGAGATACCCTGTGTAAACTGAAAGGTAAAAGGCTACTGTTGCTTGAGCAAGACTTATGCCTGTAAGGGTAAAAACACTTGCATTATTTTAACATTTGCATAAACAATTTTTTTTAAATATACTACATACATTAACACAAATATTATGTTAATGATGAAAGGTTACTATACAGTTCTCAGTACTATCTATGAATAGTTTAAAGACTCAACAAGAAAGGAACCTTGTGAATAATGAGCTTCAATATTTGTAAGTCATAATTTTCAGAAAGTATGTCTAAAAGACATCCCCCCCCCCACCCGAAAAAAGTAAGGCAAATGTAACATTAGTATAAATCATATGTTATGCTAAGTTGTCCCTTTGCAATAATTACAATTTCAGGTACTATTTTCAGTTTCATTTTTCAACTAAATAAATTGCAATGCTTCTATAAATTATCTTATTTATTGAAGAGTTTTTCTTACTAAAATTACATCTTGGATACTGTCAAAATTGAGTTATTATTAAGAGATAATAAAAATTGAGTTATTAAGAGATAATAAGAGAACAGTATTAAGAGATAATCTGAAGAAATTAAAAATAAGAGATCCATTGCTAGAATATGTGGTTGCCTGAAACAAACGAATTGAACTACTGTATATCCGATTTGCAATTTATTCTTCAATAAATCTTGGAAATTAATATTAAATAAATATAATTATACCTGTAATTGTTAATTTATTTCAGCTATTCATTTAAAGTTTTACGCAAAATGTAATTTTCGTATATTATTACTTTTACATAAACAGTAGCAATTTATTCGTACTCCATCCTAGTAACTCTAAATACCTATTTTTCTCCTGTAAATAACCTGATTAGAGTCTAAAAATAGTTCAGCCAGCTTTATCACGTGGTACTGACATCCAGCAGATTCAACATGAAGTCCGAATGGTATTCTGTCAATAACCATTTTTATCATTCACATTTCCTTCCACAGATCCATGTGAATCTAAATTTTTTTTTTCAGATTAGGTTTTGAAAGAGCATTTCTGAATGTTGTTTCACTGCATTCTGAGAGATCTGGCATTTTTCAAAATGCAACAGGATAGCATTCAAGAATCATCAAAAATTATAAACTTTTATGAAAAACCTATTAAGAATTTTGATCCCATTCATTTCTTCTGAATGGATAGCTAAACAGCATGGGAGTTAGCAAATAAACATACAACTTGCTCTTATCACATGAAATCTTGAATAACAAAATTGATACCATGTTAAGTATGTTTTATTTGAATTATTTGGATTGTTATATCAATACTTCAAACACATCTAAAGATGGGCAAATCTGTTGGTGAGATCTATAAAAGGGCACCTGTATGATGGAAAATTTGAATGTGGGTTGCAAAATTTTGCAACCAGGCACCTTAAAAGGGACATGATTGATATCTAAGAGAAGACAGCTTTTTTTACCTCAAGTGGCAAGTTACCACAACATAATTCTGGGAATAGCTCTCTCAGGGGTAAAGTCATAGAATGTGTTTTTTTGGCTGCAGAGGTTGTACCAGCAGTGCCATACCAGGGTATTTTTGTGTCCCAGGCAGAAAGATTTTTTGGCACCCCTTTTACTAAGGATATATATATTTTTTTTTTCATGATTTATAAAATTTGGTGCCCCTTAAAGAATAGCACTCTGGGCAAAGGCCCTGCTAGTCCATGCCTTAATCCACCACTGTGTGGTAGTTAATTAGTTGGAGTGAGAAACCACTATCACAGGCAACTATACATTATCCAAAGCATTGGAACAATAAGAAAAAAGAATTTAATAGGAAATATGATCTACTTTGGTTTTACTTCTTATTAAAATATAGCTTTGGTGAGAGCACTTTCTTCAAAATCACTTGAATTGTTTTGTATAGGCAAAATCACTTGAAGAAAGCGATCATAATTCTCAGGCCTTCTTTGGAGCTCGTTACTGAAGCTGATTAGCAACCTAAGTTAAGCAGCCCTTTGCAGTTAGGAAGGTCATGTGATGTCTACTCAATTTAAGTTTCCAATCAGCCTTCAGAAGTCAGCTCTAAAGAAAACCAAGGAATCATAACCAGAACATAGCATTTCTTGACATTCTTCGTGTAGTCGCGAAATTTATGTTTATGACACAGCATTTAAATACTTTTAATACTTAACTTATGCACATTAATAGTTTATTTACCTCTAAATGCCGGAAAAATCTTCCATATACCACATGGTCCACTCGAACTGAATTGCCCAATTGCTAACTCCATAAAGTATAATGGCACTCCAATCAACAACACAAGAACCAAATAAACATATATGAAGGCAGCTAAAATAAATTTTAAAATATTATTGTCTCTTAATGAGTTAAAACAATTACTTTTAACTATTGTTATTCCAAATTGACATAAAATATTATATTAACATTTTGTATTAATTTAACTGATAGAAGAAATTAAGATCACTGATAAAGCAAATACAAAACTCTGTTAGCATTCCCAACTATATATAAGTCATATACAAGGTGTTTCATAGCATGCGCCCCATATAATCAGGATTGATTTAAGATGATCCGAAAACAATGAAAAAGTTATATAAACATATGCCAATTCTGAATGGTTACATAGCTATGGCTGTTTGAATTTTAAAAAAATAGCTATGAAGTTTTTAATGGTAAAAAATAATAAATAAGAATAAGCAAGCATATACCTAGTAAAATGGTTACTCACACTACGTAAATGTTTGCTTATTCTTATTATTTTTTAATTTATTACCACCGAAAACTATTTTTGTTTTTTTTAATTCAGACAAAAAAATGCTCCATAACTACTTAGAATTGGACACATGTTTATAAACTTTTTTCATTGTTTTCAGGTCCTAAATTGATCTCGTAAGTATGGCTCACATGTTTGTTGTTGTTTGGTTTTTAGGAGCATTAGCAACTAAGGCCATATTGCTCCTGGATATGCGGTGGTCATTCTCTGACCTTTCCGCATCCTCCGTATTTGGTGGTGACGGGCTCGAACCCCGGTCTAATCAAGAAGCGTGTGCTATGCACTGCTGCTGCTGCTCCTTCCCGCCTGGCTACAGAGGTGCCTATAGGGCTCACATGTTATAAAACATCCTGTACACAGTTTTTCCAGTTATATCGTATGTAAAAAACATAACTTAGTAACATATCATATATTTAATTCCAAAAGTAACATATGCAAATGATTCCAAAGCTCAATATGAGTTTTTTTTTTTTTTTTGTTAAAAATCTAAAGTTGTATTCAGACGTATGGCATTCAAATTGTCAGAATATCAAACTGCTGACCGAAGTAGAGAGGGCAAGTGTGTGTGGTGCAGTTTCATGCACCAGTCTAAAACCATCAATAAACTTGTTTATGGATTTCATTAAAGATAATGTACACATACCAGTTTCCATTTAATGCTGTCACTGAAGAGTTGGATCACAACTGTGCAACTTACAGATTTCAGTCAACTCCATAACATACGAGAACTTAACTACTGATTAGATGTGTGTCAAATTACACAAGGTTCCCAATTTTATTAAAAAAAAAATAAAAAAATAAATGTATAAACATGTATAAATTGGAGGTTGTGTGTGTCAATTTTGCTGTAAGTTTTTTTTTACAATATTTTTTAAAACAGTATGAAAGATTCACTACATAAAAATTCAGAACATAGATCTGTCTAACATAAATATCAGTAAATAAACTTCCTACTATCAGTTGTACAAAGTATATACATAGTGGTCTATAAGGTGATTGGCATATACTTTGAATTTCAATGCTAATGTTAAAACCCACAGTATTAAAAGAATAAGGATGGTGATTGTTATTTGGTTTTTAAGAGCATTAGCAACTAAGGCCATATTGCTCCGGGATATGCGGTGGTCATTGCCTAACCTTTCCGCATCCTCCGTATTTGGTGGTGACGGTCTCGAACCCCGGTCTAATCCAGAAGCGTGTACTATGCACTGCTGCTCCTGCCCACCTGGCTACGGAGGCGCCTCAAGGATGGTGATGCTTTTATATTTAAAGCATAAGTTCCTGAGAATAATAACATTTCACTGATTTGTTGCAGGATGGTAAACGGAATGCCAATTCTAGAAAAGACAAAATAACTGCACATGTTGTAAACTTAATAATTAGGTTACATGTGCAGATTATATTAGAAATAATGATCTAATGACTGCATTCAAAGTTCAACTATAGGGATGGAAATGGAAAATTGAACATTAGGGTATCAGTTTTAAGAATTTGTGGCCACTAATATCCCTGGATCTATAATTGTCTTGCTTTTTTCTCTAGATTATTTAAAACAAAATATATAAACTGAAACCCTCATGCACTGAAAAAAACTTTGGTGTGTTTAAATATAACTTAAGCAGTGTTAAAAGAAAACTGACTTACAGGACAGTATAATATATTAAAATATATCAGGAAATTAATAATGATGAAATATTAAGAAATCACTAAAAGTTAGAATGTTTTAATTTTTAACCAATATTTTTAAAAATTTATTTCTCAATTTTTATATTACACATGATAGCACAGCGATTAAGAAATAATTTTAATAAATTATTTCAAGTAACACATTTCCCATTTTGATTCCTAAATGAAGTGGAGTCTGTGGTTATCATATGCAGAATTATCATTTTATTCTGTGAAATATTTTTAATCTAATTAATTTAAAAGACATACCTCCTCCATTTTTACAGGCCACTAATGGAAATCTAAGAATGTTACCAAATCCCACAGAGAGTGACAAGCAAATTAAAATTATCTTTGCTTTTCTCAAACTTTGATTTTCATAACTGCCATCCTCAGAAGAATGCCTGTTATTATGAGTATTCTACAAAAGAAATTACCTTGCTTAATAAAATAATCAATCAAAAACACATTTTATTTTTTATTTATTTAAAATAAATGTCTATATATCAGTTATGATGAGACTAAATTTTGTTTGTGGTCTATAAAGTGAGATCAAAGCAAGTGCACTTTGACATAATTTCATTGGAGTTAGTAGTAGTTCATTGGAGTAGGGGCTCAAACTGAACTGGAGAGCACTGGAACAACATTCTAGTTCTCATGTATTAATAAAGTCATGTACATACCTGATTATTAAAAATAAGGTAATTTTTAGTGAGCATTACATTTCATAATTTTTTTTTATTTCAATCTCTAGCTAGCAGCCATATTGAATAGAAGCAACTATTATCTCATGATAGTATATAAGTGAATGGCCATTATTTACAGCAAAGAATTAACATCTAATTCAGTAAATTAAACAAATTTGTGATTGAGGCATTTGATATATTTAAAGAAGCTTGTGGGGATGAAATAATGTCCAGAGTGAATTTTTTACTGGTACAAAAGGTTTATAGATAGCAAGAAGTTTCCATGATGATGTATAAAGATCATCCATTCATCTACATAAATAGTGGTTTGTGCAAGACAATTAACTATAAGAATGATGGCCAAAGAGTTATTAAAGGAAGAAATAACACTTTCTGAAAAATAAACCTCAACATAACTTTTTGCAATGACTGTCATGCATTTTGGATGATGAATAGAAACAGTGGAGATTTGACATTTGTTCTGATATTTCAAGTCAAAAATGGACAAAACATGTTTTACTTAAAACATGTAAGTGATGATGTGACAGTGTTTCTAGTATAACGCCAAAAACAAAGAATCAAATCTCCAACATCCCAGAGGCTCAAGAAAGTACACATCAAAATTGTAAGTGAACAGAAATACCGATTTGTTTCTTTGACATCAATGCCCAAGGTCAACAGTTAATCAGACTTATATAAAAATTATGAAACATTTGAGAGACACTAAGTGGCCCAATTACTGACTTTTTTCACCCTAATAATGCAATTTACAGTGCACTTTCCAAGGAACAGTTTTTGACCAAAAATTATAACCCAGCTTATTCACCAGACCTGCCTACAAATGACTATCAGCTAGTTCTCCCATACATGGCCTTGCAAATATGCATATTTTAAGAAACTATCAGTAGCATTCATCCATAGAAAACTGTGCGGTACTGCCCTGAAGAATTGTTTGATTGGAATTGGAAAACTCGTGTTTTGGTATGAGTGTACAAATTTTTTTGATATCATTACACATGATTGTTTATTAAAAAAAAACTTTTGAACCTTAAGGCAAGTAAGACTCAAGTTAGGATCAATGGATTCTGAGGTATAAGCTTGTTATTAACAGATATAATCAGACTAGATATCCCAGTTAACATTCATGACTTAACGCTGAATCACACTAAATCAATGAAGAACACATTATTATAATGCATTTTGCTTTAAAGTGAACTTACTTTCTCTGTTTCATTTAATAAATTACTGGATGTGAAGTTCGTAGGAGTCCCACTACACTGTTCCACGTGGCTACTGACAGTAGGAACATGATTCTGTAATATATATGAATTTTATTTATGAGGAACAGGAGCTTAAAGGGTAAGATCTCTATTAAGGGAAGGAAAAGGAAGGTATTATTTTTAGTTATAAAAATATTTATGTAATTGACAAATATCTTTATAAAATACAAAAAAGAATAAAAGTAAGGAAGCTAACAGGAAAGTAAAAGATATAAAAGTCATGCACAAGAGTGAAATCACCCATTCCTTTTTACCATAGTTTTTATTTCTCTCATAAATAGTAAATTCTGTTTATCATTGTAGTGCTAGTTATTCAAAATAACTTAAAATAAACAGCATGTACCAACAATGAAGAACATACTGCTATTTATTTGAAAGAATTTCACCGCTCTGACAGCTGTTTTGGTAGTACTGTAACTTCACTAGAGAACAAGTGGTCACCTTACCTCAATATGGCAAAATACTTGATAAAAGTAGGAGCTACGTGTGGTGCTTAAAATTCATGTTTGTAAAAAAACTAAGGGGAAAATTCAGTTCTGGGCTATTCATTTGTTGGTCTAAAGGCATCATGGCACTAGTGGCTGATGGTGATTAAAACTGGTAGTGCCAAAAAAAAAAAAAAAAAAAAATTTTTATTTTTTTTTCATTAAAATGCTGCTTTTTCACAATATTTAAATGTCTAATGCCTGTAACTGTTAAATTTCAAGTTTTCGTTGCATGACAGTAATGAAAAGTTTTTTAAAATAAATTACTTATCTTATTCATTATGAATAAAGAATAACAAAAGTGCAAGCCTAGCAACTGAAGTCTGTTTACCTTTATTTTTTTAGTGTTAATGTGGAAGTGTCATGGCTGAATAGCACTTTACAGCTAGCTGCCATTGCTTCCAAGTATGTTATATGAGCGAAAGTGAAAACAGGTCTTAGAAAAATGAACATGAAGAACATTTTGGATGCAACATGGTTGAAGTCTGAGCAATGACATGGAATGACACTGGTTTTAAATTTAGGCATGTTGTCTAAATTTAAAACCAGTGTCTTGAAAACTGAATTAAATTTAGGAATATTGCCTAAATTTAATTCAGATGTTATGCTCCAAGACAGAGCATAATGGTTTCATTATTTTTCACTCATATGAAGGTTTTGGTTTGAAAATTGGGCTATAGTTAGCTGATCTCCAGTGGAAAGGATAACGTTTCTGGATGGGGTTTTTCAGCCTCACAACAGCCTACGAGCACATATAGTTCTACAGATATAATGGCGCAATATGGCCTAAAGTCTAATGACATAAGATACTATTCTAGGATGTGTTTTCCTTCCTTAGAAATATTAGTTTGACAGTTGGGAATGGGGTAAGGAATTTCTTTGCTTCTTGTAGTTTTGGTTTCATTTCAGTGTTCGACAAACAAATTACTTAGATGATTAGGAATGCTAAGGAAGATATTGAAAATTCTTTGGTGAAGATTGCAAAGAAAACTAGCAAGGCATTCTTTGCTTATATTAACACTAAACAGAAAAGGATGAATCACACTGGGCCACTGATATGTATGACATAACTATTGATGATCCTGTACAAGTTGCTGGTAAACTGATTAAATTTTTTTTTTTTTTTTCTCTCTCCATGAGAACCCCAAGCACAAGAGGTATTAAAACTTATAGTACTTAGTACTGTACATGGGCTAGAGATTGATAAGATGAAAGAAGATACTTTTGGGAAATACATATGAAGAAAGGTTGTTTCAGAAAATGGAAGTTGAATGAATAAATGAGGAAGAAGAAGAGTTGGTTCTGTGAGTTTGAAGTTGGACAGCAAGAGGATGCTGATTGTTGTTGTTGTTCTTGTTTTGGTTTTTAGGAGCATTAGCAACTAAGGCCATATTGCTCCGGGATATGCAGTGGTCATTCCCTGACCTTTCCGCATCCTCCGTATTTGGTGGTGATGGGCTCGAACCCCGGTCTAATCAAGAAGCATGTGCTACACACTGCTGCTCCTTCCCACCTGGCTACGGAGGGGATGCTGATTGATTGCAGCACATGTTTGGACTCCTTTTGGGGGGGGGGGGGAAGAGAGAGAGAGAGAGAGAGAGAGAGAGAGAGAAGGAACTATAGAAACCAATTCTCTTTCACTGAGAGTGAAAGAGAAAACCCAGTTTTTTAGATGCAGGGGAAGCAATATTCGTAATGTGCTTATGCCAAGAGAGACTAGAAGTTAGGGCAATCTCCAATAGAGATATACGATTTTTCCTATAAATCAGAGTGTCATCGAAAATAAGCATAGGAGCAGAAGAATCCCTTTTACGAGATATAACACAGGACTGAAGATACAAGACTTTAGAAGGACTGAAATCAACTAAGTTACCTCTGCTCCACTGGACAATTACCTGGAGATCAGCATTTAAGGAATTGGTTAGTAAATATTTGAGAATTTGAACCTGTTTATGCAGGGCAAGATTTTGGAAACTGGATGGTTTCAAAAACCTTGCAATGTAAGAGGCTGTCTGCTTAAGAATGATAATGGTGGATGGAATAGTACATGTGCTCAGTGTTGCTGCTAGATTTTAAGAAGACAGGCCACAACAGTTATCACAAGAAATAATAAAAATATTATAATATAATTAAAAGGATCACCATAGCCATGTGGTCAAGTGCAAGGGTACAGAGGTATGGGTTTGAGTGATTATGGTTCAATATGACTTATATTCTCTGTCTGTGAACTTCTTTGACTTTGTGTGGTCAGAGTGATACATTGATCCTAACACAAAGAGAAACAAAGAAAATTTATTTCTTTTATTTAAAAGTTAATTCCATTTTATAAATAAATTTATGCAATAAAAATACATTTACCGTGAAAGAAGTTTGAGATTCTGAGGATATTGAGTCATAATATCTTGCAGATGGATGGGCAACATGGTTATGAGAATCTGATTTAGTAAATAATCTCCAGTTATGAGCACCATGTTTCTACAAAGATATGAAAAAATGGTAAGCAAAGGATAATTGTTAAACTGGAACAAAAAATTTATTTTTTAAGAATAACACTTTACTAAACATAAGTTCTAAAAAAAATTCAGTTTATTAGTTAAGTAAACAGATTAAATGGCTTAAAAAGGTTATCCAGGTACTTCTAATCTAGCACAATGTTTGACACTTCACACCAACTTTGGAGTAAAACTTTCAAGTCAGGTATTGAATCTTAACTACCCAGTCTTTTCACTCACTCAACACAAAGATAATTTCGGATTTTTTCAAGACCAATTGGAATGAATATGTTAATGAAAATTTCTCTAAGTGAATAACTATATAGTTGTATAAAAGGGAATATATTACATTATTGACTTAATAGCATTTGGAAATAACTGACAGCATCCACTGAACCAGGTTTTTCATCTGTACTAAACTTGGTGATGCTGCAGTTCAAAACTTTGCATCTCATTTTTCATAATGGCAACTAAGAAGAATGGTGAGAAAAGAAAGTTTGTAAATGTGAGCATTTTGGATAAACTGAAGTTGCAAAGCTTGAAAATTTAAGCTCTTCTACTCTATACCAGTTGTATGGAGTAGAAGACACAGTAACAATATTAACACTGTTTAATCTTTTTTTTATTTTATAATACAGTACAGCATTCTTTCATAAAATTCCAGCAACTTCAGCAACTATATGCATTTCTTTTAAGATTTTATTGTACAGCAAAAAATCAGGACAGTTTTAATAATCTATCTGCAGTCTCCTTAATAATTTTCCCAAAGGCTTAGGAACATCAGTGTGGCCAGTGAAGGATTGGAAAAACATTGCTTGGTCTGGCAAATCCTAGTTCCAACTACTTCACTCTGACAGAAGCCCTGAATATGGCAAAAACAGCACGAGTTTTTGAACCCATTCTAAATAATATAGGTTGTGTAATGGTGGGGGGAGGGATTTTATAGTCCACAAGATACTAGTGAAGCAACATTAGGATGGCACTGGTTTAATTGAAATTTTTTTCAGACTGGATGCATCTCTTCATGGCTGTATAGTGTATCAGTTTGTGAATGTGTTCATCTAACAGGGTAATGCAAAGTCCCAAGTCCAGAAAAGTACAGAACTTGTTCCAAAAACAGTGAATTCAGTGTACTACAGTGGCCATCCAGTCACCAGATATGAATGCAACTGGGCATATGGAACAAGCTCTTCATAGTAGTTACAAATTGGATAGTTATGGGTTCTCTAACATAGAGGACCCATAATCATCCAATTTGTAACAACTATGAGAAACAGTTGAATCAGCACAGACCAGCATCCTTGTGGCAGTCTTTCGATGCCTCAGTCCATACAATGATGAATTCAAGCTGTTGAGGGATAAGTGGGGGAAGGACCTACTCACAATTAGGTGGGTGTATCTAATAAAGTGGACACTGTATATACAAGTACACAACAATTATTCTGATTAGGAAAAAAATTCATGACACCAATTTAATACAACAGCTTTGGAGTAGGGTATACAGAATGGTAATTACTATATAATTTAAATAAAAAATAAACAAATCTCAGAACTAATATTTTTCTAGATCATGCAAATAATTGATTAACCCTCTGTGCCATTCTTCTACAAGTCAAGTTTTCTTTTTATACTTCAGGAAAAAGTATAAACAAAGGACACAATATTGAAGTATATTGTCGGGGGAGTATAATATAGAGGAATTCACTGGAAATATGAAATGACTACAGAAATAATAGCAGTTTCATTAGGCAATAAATTAAACTATTCTAAAAATAAATCACTTTTTAAGAGGAGTTGCTGTTACTGGTTATTAGGAGCATTAGCAACTTAAACCATATTGCTCTGTTGTGCATATGTCTGCAAAAGTGCATGTTCACATCACAATCTGCATGTTACGTGGGGTGATAAACCTACAATAACTCATGGGGGGGGGACCCAACTCTGTCATCCTGAAATTGGGTAACTACAGCCCCAGTTGAACAGCCTTTTAAAATTCTCCAGTCATCAACATGACTTGAACTTGGATCTCTGCATGGGTTCCATGTAGAGGTCCATGGTCTTCACTCAAATTACCATCACGTGATAATGATGGCGATTTGAATGAAGTGATTAAAATCACATAATTAAATTATTGTACTCTTTAATAGTAACCTCAATTAATATTTAATAATGGCTTTATAAACCAGTCTGTATTTTGGTATTACTGTATTTCCATCATGCTTTGCATTATACATGAGTGTTTTTCAGTCTAGGAGTCTGTATCCACCATAAAGTGTTGGTAGGGCAATGTATACAAAGTAGATTTCAGTTCCTTAAAATATGAAAGGACATAACATTTAATAGATAATAAATAAAAAAAAACAAAAATTATGATAATAATAAATCCAAACAGTACTTCAATGCTGAAAACACCAATTTAAAATAAAACACATAACTGAATTTTATACAGCAATTTAAAATGTATTTGATATTATTAGCAGTGGGTTACTAATGCAAAAAAATCAAAATGTCAATTTACAGTACACAATAGTATACAATCCATTATTTGATCCTTTAACACCAAACATTAAGATAATTATTATACTTAACACAATTATAAAAAGGGGAAATCTATAAAATTCACTTTTTTACCTTAAAAAAAATATATACAATATTATTTTAAAAACTTTAACCAGAAAACAGGCAAATCAACCACAAAATGAATGCAATTTACAGACATAATATTTAGGGTGCAATATGGTCTAAGTCCTTTTAGCATTAGCATTTGCAGAGGCATTTGATGCAAGAAAGAAAGCTTATGCAGCATCAGCCAAAAAAAAAAAACAAAAAAAAAAAACACCCACTTCCACTTCACCCCTCTGTTCGTTCAAAATACCTGTCCAGCTGAGCCTTAAACTTATTTAGGCTATCAACCTCCACTACAAGGGATGGAAGTCTGTTCCACCAACCAACGCTGGCTAAAGGCAACTTTCCGCACGCCTATCCTACATCTGTCTTTCCTCAATTTGAATTTATGCCCTCTCAGGTGATTATTCTGAGCAAGAGGAAGAATCCCATCAGCATTGAGCATGCTCAAACCATTCAAGGCTTTATACACCTCTATCAGATCACCTCGCTTGTGCCTAGTCTCCAGACACTGTAATTTGCAAAACTTAAGCCTTTCTTCGTAAGAGCACCCCTTTCTTCCATTCACTAATCTTGTTGCCCTTCTCTGTACTCGTTCCAGCAGCTCTACATCCTTCTTGAAATGAGGCCTCCAGACCTGTATACAGTACTCTAGGTGTGGCCTGACCATTGCCTTGATGCATTTGAAACATTACAACATCAAGCATTTAACATATTTCTTAAATTCATCTATATAAAAATAAGTGTTTTGTGTTTGTAAAATTCTGTGTATTCCGTTTGATTTGACTATTCTGTTTCATGGTAAACCCGAGTTTCCTAAAAAAATAATAATAAACTTAAAAAATAAACAAGCACTCCACGCCTGAGACCGAATAACTGGGCCACGTTGTGGTAAAAAAAAAAAAAAAAAAACCTCACAAAAGTTCCTAGTGTTACTGACGGGGTTCGAATTCCGGCATTTCCGCCTGGTGTGGGGGAGGACGATTATATCAGCCGTGATTACCACATGGGCTATTTATATAACAGTCATTTCAATCCTTTTGCAATCCCCCCACAGCTGAATAACATTTTTAAAAACAGCAATAATATAAGTGCACAAATAAATAAAAACTGTGCGTATAAAATAATAAATTTACGAACTAGCATCAAAACAATTTTTTTTTTTTCAGCTGTTAAAAATGATAACCCTACATTCTATTTTTATTCATGTTCTCTCAAATGATCATATTGCAACACGAATATAAATCCGCGTTCATGAACTTGTGAAAAGGTCGTTGGTTCGATTTCGTGGCAGACTAGAGAAATTCTCTATAAATTTGCTTCACGTGTATTTTTCATTTAATACTTTCACAATGTTCTGAAAATAATAATGAAATAGGGCATTAACCTTCTAATCTTAAAGTACGCGTCACTGTGTACAGGTTATTTCATCATCGATAATATCCATCACATTTTACTGTGATATCCATAATGTTATGATTAGCACAGGCTAATAACACGCCTGTGTTTTAAAAAGAATAACCCCTTTTCTGTACATCATGTGAATCGAATTTATTAAAAAAAAAAAGTAATTTCGTCAGCACTTTCATTTAATTCGTCCCATTTAATTTAGCAAGTCAGTGTAACTGTGTTGAAAGGGGTTACGTAACCGTTGCCTCAATTTATGAAATTCAATTTTTAATAGAATCAAATATAAATAAAAACTTTCGATTAAAAATAAAGATTTTAAAAACCTTATAAATAAAAAATGTGGGTAATAAGAGTAGACTGGGTGAACATTGTCTGTTATTTAAATTACTCTTATGTGTTATTTTAAAATAGTTCCCTGAGAACTGCCATTTTTCGGAAAGCGCGGTTTAAGGAAACTGGAGAAGACATCTTGAAAGTGTCAGAAATTTGTTCATTTATAGCGTTAGGATCATGAAGATATCGCAAAAGGGGAAACAATATTTTGAACTCTTCTTTATTCATACCTTTGCTTGAGAGAAAGATGCATTTGACGAGCTATTCCACTATTTTTCTTTGCCAACTTTTTAAGAAGAAGCATCACAGATTTGTCTGCTTCCAATAAGTTTGCATCTTCACAGCACAAAGAAGTTAATACTATTTCAACTGGCCTTAAAGTGTCACATTAACCACCCGCTTTAGCCAGCGGGTGGTTAATTGCTGGAACAAAACTTCCATCTGTCGTTGTGAAAGTTGATAGGTTAAATAAATTTAAGGAGGAACTGGACAAACATTTAGAGGGAATGGTTGTGTAATTTTTTTTTTTTTTTTTTTTGGCTGATGCTGCATAAGCTCATGCGCTTGCTTTCTTGCATCACATGCAATTACTACTACATAGACTCCTGACTGCGGTCCAATCTTTTTCAGGAAATTCTTCTGAGCAGCAGATTTCTAAAGCTTGTGTGATGCAGGATTTCAGTTTATAAAACCCTTTCGCACATTTCAAGTAAACTGTTCCAGCGAGTTCTGACATAAAGGATTAACTGTAACCCCAGGGGCTCACATCTGGTGAGAAAGGGCTTGGCACACCCAGGGTCCTGAGCTGGTTATCATTATTCTTCTCTTTCTTGGTGATTCCCTTTTACTTCTCTCTCTCTCTCTCTCTCTCTCTCTCTCTTAGGGTAACTGGGGAATTTTTTTTTTTTTTTTTTTTTTTGGCTGGTGCAGCATAAGCCTCAGGCTTCCTTGCACCATACAGCTAATAATAATTTCCGTGTTCTGATTTCACAAATCCTTGGAGAATTCCATTCTTTAAAGGGGAATTGCTGAACGTTTTGCAAACTTTCCGCAATTTCCTGATCAAACCAAAATAATCGTCTTTTTAAGTGCCAATGATTGAATATTGTCTTCTTCGCTGTCTTCATAAACATCACATTCGTAAGTCTCTTGATCTACTCATCAATGACATTTTCCTTATAAAGAACGTCCAATACAGCAAAATGAATGCCGTGCGCCAAATATTCTTGGTGTTCTGGGGGCATTGCTTGGCCAAAATTGACCATGGCAGATGCACCGCCGGTTGTAGAAGCCGTGATGTGCTCATTCATGTCGAGTCAGAATTCTTTTAATCTGATATTGACCAACTCCTTACATTTAGCGCTATTTAGTGATCCTCTGATTAATATCATTCCCAAAGACCAATGTTCATTTTCATCATGGACATTTATGTTCATAAATCTTATTTTGAAGATACATATATACATCTAGAGTGAGAGAAAATCGTTGACCATTTTTAACTTTCTCTTTGAATAATTCAGTTAATTCCTTTTTCTTTTCCTCATAAAATGAAATAACCATATTTTTGACTGTATTAAGACAAGTTGGTGGAGGATCATCGTAGTTATCCCTCGTTTTTTTAAATTATTTTGTATAAAGTAACTTTTTGCAATACGTTTAGAACTGAAACCATCAACACTAGCCATTTTGGAGACTTCTTTCTGTCTTTTTGTAGCCACTGCTGCATCATCACTCAAATCAATATGGTGAACGTTCTTTATGTGAAAGGATAATCCTGTTGTACTTCAAGCACATTTTAATGTTTTATTTAAATTATCGATTGTATGCACTAGTCAATACCGACGTACTTACAGACAAGACTATAATACGTGGTTTCAGAGGCGGATTTAACGGCGGGCGCACCGGGCGCGCGCCCTGGGCCCCGACTTCTGAAGGGCCCACGCAAAACCCCAACAAATTAGTTGAACATATTAGTTCAAAACTTTGTGATTATTATTATATTCAAATTTTATTGGAAATAAAACATTAATAGTACATAATATTTTTTATTTATTTAAAAAATTGGTTAACATGTATTTTTATTATCCCTGTCTCTCTCTGTTTTTTTTAAGGGGCCCAATATTTTCTTCTGCGCCCGGGGCCTCAATCGACCTTAATCCGCTCCTGCGTGGTTTAATCAGTTTAAGGAAACTGGCAGTGGCCATCTTACTGACACTGACTGAGGCTGTGTGTATGAGTCATTCTGCGCACACTCACGGCGCAGCCAAGGTCATTGTTGAGGTGTCAAATAAAACTTAGTGAGTTACCACACTGTTCGCTGCTACGATCACAGCAATCGATCAAATATTTCCGAATATAATTAAGAGGGGAATCACGGACACCTTTTTCAATGACCCGTATATATATTAGCTTTAGTAGAGGCATATCATGCAAGAAATCAAGTATAAACCAATTAGAAAAGATGTTCCTGGTAATCCATGCCTTTTTGTTAGCACAATAATGGTCTGGGGTCTGGTAAGAAATTCACTTCTTTAAAACAGTGAGGACGCAAGTTTTGGCTTATCACGGCAAGTTTACACTTATGCTTGTCTGCTGCATTAGTACATCTCGGCACAGTTAATCTGTCTCTGGCATCCTTAATTCCTGTTGGGGTGTCTCCTCAGCTGTAGTTAGTGTCTACAGAGGTGAATTAAACTCTGGCAGCGAGTTAGATGATTTTGTAATATCTGAGTGCAAAGTGGAGGAGAAATTGTTGAAGATAAACATAAGAATAGCACCTGGGGTTGATGTGATCTATCCAATTATATTAAAGGAGGCAGCAAAGGAAGTAAGCAAACCCTTAGCCATAATAAGAGAGCTTCCTTTGACTCGTGGAGGTACCCATGGACTGCAGAAGTTCAAACGTTCCCCCAATTCAAAAGGAGGATCAAAGGGCGACAAGTAATTACAGACCTGTTAGTTTAACTTCTGTTCCAGGAAAATTAATGGAGGCACTAGTTTCAGAAGCACTGCAGGATCATCTAGACAAGACTTCAGTTATAGCTCGGACGCAGCATGGGTTTGTTAAGGGGAAGTTTTGTCTGACCAAATTGATTGGATACTATGATGTGGTCACAAAGGAACTGGATGCAAAGAATAATTTTGATATCATATATTTGGATCTTAGAAAGGCTTTTGATACTGTTGCACATGGAAGACTGCTGCACAAATTGGAGCAGTGTGGCATTGGATGCAAATTGCTGCTATGGATAAAAGGATGGTTGAGTGGGCAAAGACAGACAGTGGTAATCAGTGGACACTGCATTTCGTGGACTAATGCTATTAGTGGAGGCCCCCAGGTTCAGTGTTGGGTCCATTGTTGTTTTCTGTATTTATTAATGATATTGATTATGGTATATCAGGCTTAATGTCCACGTTGAAGACGATATGAAGGTCGGTAGGGTTGTTAATGACAGTACACTGCTGCAACGGGATCTCGAAAAGTTGAGCAGATGGGCTGAGAGGTGGCAACTGAAGTTTAACATTGACAAACGTAAAGTACTGCACACGGGAAGCAGTAACCCCAGAGTAATGTATCAACTGTGTGGTACTACACTGACTGACTGGTAGGGAATGAAAAGGACCTGGGGTAATTGTGCAGGCAGATGGTCTCCAAGAGTAGCTCATGGTGTCTTGTCAATGATATACAGGAATTTTTATAGCAGGGATAAGGAGGTGATCATCCCCTTGTATAAGGCAATGGTCAGGCCACTCCTTGATTACTGTATATAGGTCTGGAGGCCTCATTATCTCTCTCTCTCTCTCTCTCTCATTTTAAGAAGGATGTAGAGCTGCTGGAACGAGTACAGAGAAGGGCAACAAGCTTAGTGAAAGGAAGAAAGGCTTAAGTTTTGCAAATTACAGTGCCTGAAGACCAGGCACCTCTAAGGTGATCTGATTAAGGTGTACAAAGGCTTGAATGGTTTGAGCATGCTCAATGCTGATGGGACTCTTCCTCTTGCTCAGAATAATCGCCTGAGAGGGCATAAATTCAAATTGAGGAAAGACAGTTGTAGGATAAATGTACAGAAGTTTGCCTTTAGCCAGCGGGTTGTTGATTGCTGGAACAAAGTTCTATCTGTCGTTGCAGAAGTTTATAGAGTCAAGGCAGAACTAGACAAACATTTGGAGCGAGTGGATGGGTGAAATTAGGAGTCTTTTTTGGCTGATGCTATATAAGCTTGGTTTCTTGCATCATGTGCCTTTACTAATGCTAATATTTTATCAGTGATGATCTTGGGAAATTCATCAATGAATTTCTCCGCTGCCTCGTGATCAGCAGATGCTTTCTCAGCACAAGTCTTTAAAAAATTTAATGCTGTGTCTTTTCTTGAATTTCTGTAACCAAGCTGTTGAATATTCATAGTTCACTTCAATTTTCAGTTCTTTATGATAGATCTTTGCTTGTCCCATGATCAGCTGACGGGTAAGTGGCATGTGTTCACTGCTATGCTGACGGATCTCCTCTTTTAAAACACAATCGAGATCATTTTTAGCTTTATGCAGTGTTTTTCGATATTTCATTAACTTCTATTCATCACAAAACTTGAACAGTTTATCCTTCTCTTTCTTCAGGTCGTAGATGGTGATCGTTCCAACACCAAACTCTTCTGTAAGACGTTTCACACTTACACCGCTGCACAGTTTCTTCAACTAATTCACTTTCTGTTCTATAGATAAACTTAAAAATTTCGTCTTCTTCTTATCACTGTTACCCAGAGTATCAAGTTTTGACATTTTAATCAATACCTTTGCACTACAGAGCACAGAATAAACTAAACAAACGATGAATAATGGCCAGATATGTTGAGTTTATAACTGGCGTCAACAGACTTCACAGCTCTTTCACGCCAGGGCTTCCAGTTTCCAGAACTTTTGAGTATTTTTCAAAAAGTTTCGATTTTTGGAGCGTTTCGGAATTTCGGACATTCAACCTGTATTAGTATTAATAATGACAAAAGGTGCAAGAAAGCAAGCTCATACAGCATCAGCCGAAAAAGACAAATCCATTTCACCTATCCATCCTCTCCAATAGTTTGTCTAGTTTAACCCTGAATAAGCGGCCTCTGTAGCCGAGTGGTCAGGGACAGGAGTGCAATAGCACACGCTCTTTGAGTAGACCAGGGTTCAAGCTCCTGACTGCTAAATACGGTCGATCTGCCAACCCGCACTGGACCAGCGTGGCAGATTATGGTCCATTTCCCTCAGCATGAATTGTTGAGGAGGCTTCCATCCTGCAGTGGGTTGATAATGGCTGCAGTTAACTTAACTTTAACCCTGAATATATTCAAACTATCCACTTCCACAACGACAGATGGAAGCTTGTTCCAGAAATCAACCACCTGCTGGTGAAGGCAAACTTCGGCACATTTATTTTACAACAATCCTTCCCCAATTTGAATTTACACCCGCTCATGTGCAGAGTCTGAGCAAGAAGAAGAATCCCATCAGCACTTAGTTTTCTCAAGCCATTCCTAGGTGCCTAGTCTCCAGATGCTGTAATTTGCAGAGTTAATTGAAGTTTCTCTTGATAAGAGCATCCCCTTTGTACCCCCTCACCAATCTCATTGCTCTTCTCTGTGTCTGTTCCAGCAGTTCTACATCCTAAAATAAGGCCTCCAGACCTATATGCAGTACTCAAGAAAACGTGATATCTCTAAAAGGTCAAATCTTTTTATTTGCCTTCACCAGCAGGTAGTTTTCTTAAAATATGAGACACTGCTATGAATAACTGGCAAATTAGCCTTTGGTCCCATTCGCTCGTTTGAAAGTAGTGCTATTTCCGAAAGACAGGTTAGATCAGGGGGGGATGTAAAATATAACATACAATTTGCTGAGTAGTGCAGACAGGCTAAGACATTCAGTGGAAGGGCAACGAACTTAGCAGGGGCCCACAGGCGCACCTATAGGGGAGCTGTGGATGATAAAGTTCTCCCCACACCAAAGCACAATTTTTTTACATCATTATACTCTATTGTGTTGAAGCTTGTAAAAGCTACCAATGCAGAATGGACGATGGATCAGGTGGCGATTCATTGTAGCCTTCTGCGTCCTCCCGCCACTTTTTTTAGAAAATGAATCACATTTTCTAAAAAACAAAAAAAAAAAAAAAGAAACAATCACATTTGTTACATAAAAATCACATTCAACATATAAGATTGGTTATTAAGGTTTATTTACTTTGTGGAATTTATTTGCAAATTCTCTTATAATTTCGTGAACGTTTTAACATTTCACTTTCTCTAGAAAGTACTGATAAAGATCATAACTGAGATTTGACTGAGATAATCCAGATCGCGAATGATTTTTTACACGATTTAATGTTGAAAACACTCGTTGACCTTCGGCATTCGTCCCCAAAATTGATAAGTAAATTCGAAGTGCAATATTTGTATTCGTGAAGCCTGTCACCAGATTTCGTCACCCAATAATTCTAATACTGTTGAAATTTTGAATTTTGAAAACAATAAAAATTAGTCCACAAAAGAATCTTCTAAATCTTGATTATATATGTGAACAATTTCGCTTTCAGACATTGATTTATCAATAAGAAAGTCAAATCTGCCATAAAGAGAATTATAGGAAGCTAGTCTTTTATCGAGCTCCTTTGTTAATCTATCTATAATTGGATAAAACGCTTGAATTCGAAATTTATTTGAGCGATTCAGATTTGTGGTTTGGTCATTTTCACTATTTATTTCATCACGAAATATTTTTCGCTTCCGTTGTCTTTCGAAAATTTTAAATTCCGATTTTGGTGAAAGTTCTTTGGCAGAGTTTTCAAAATCAAAAAAATGATTTCGAGCACTTTTTAAATAAGATAAAATACTATCATAGAGGTTTAAAACAGTACATAATTCAATGCCAGGCTGATGTATTTATAATACTGATATTTTGAAGAATGCCGAATGTGATCTCTAAGAAAAGGATCAAATTCGGATAACAAATCAATGCACCCAAGAAAATTGCTATTCGTAGGACAATTATGTAACCTAACAATCTTTCATCCAGAAATTTTATAACAGTAACGATTCTCTTTAGCACTTCAGTCCAGTACATATGCAACTTCTTGCAACATTGCATCTATTCTTGTATATCATTTATTTGATATGGCTTCAATATGTTCTTTGGATTTTTCATGTGATGTAATTCTGACTGTGGCATTCTTCCAGTCATCGAAACCGTTCGTAAACTGATGACCAATTGAATTTATATTTTTGCTGAATAGCTTGCAGACATAATATATCTTACCAGAAGAAGGGAAATAAATCATCCAGTCTCTTGGTATTCTTTCTCCATTACTCAACTTTCTAAAGAAAAACTCTTTTCTAGAGTATCTCATCTTATCGCCAATCAGCCTGTCTTTAAGTCGAAAATTCGATTCCATATTCCGGGAAGGAATATTTTCTGCTTAATAAGTTATTAGATCAGCTGGATCACTACTGATTCAGAATTATCTTCTGGACGTCTATCTGGCGTAGATTCTTCTTGTTGTTCCTCTGGTTCGGGCAACCCAGAATTAACTTCTAAGAAACTGATGGAGTTGTCTTGATCTTCTGGTACTAGTCCTGGATTTACTTGTGGAACTAAGATAGTCTTCTCGCTGTTCATCAATTTCTTCACCAAGTTCGGGTGTCGAAAAGTTTTCAGAATTTTTGTTGTTTTAGTAACAAACTGAAGCATTGATCATTTCAATTTTTTCAGATTCTCTTCCCTTTTTTCTTTCTTTTCGCATACCCTGATTCGTGAATTCGTTTATAGCCGTCAGACATTTTAAAGCTAAATATGAAAAGGAGGGGAAGAAAGGACCATGCAAGGGAGTATGGTTTTGTGAGCCAAAATGGCCTTGAACATGGCCGATCCGATTCGGATCGGCAGTTATGTTCGATGTGAAGAAAGGGAGGTAGTGCAATGAAAACGCTGATGGGCTGAGGGGAGAGGGAGTGCTATTAGTATTAGAATGACTAAATGAAACAAGTGGATTTTCTTGGACCTACCAAAAAAAAAAAAAAAGTTCAATCATTCATAATTTCCCAGTCGCCACAAAATGACTATCTAATCAAACTTTATTAAACTCTTCGCCTCGGCCACTAGCAGGAAATTCATACCGACGGTATACATCACATCGCCCGAAGGTAAATTTCATTATATCCATCTTTCTGTTACTTCCTACGATTTTATATTTGTAACCTCTAATTATTTTTATCCTACTAGTGAAAATATACCTCCAAGGATCATTAGAGATTTCCTTCAGGGCAGTAGCATAGCTACCCTTTTTCGGGCCAGGAGGCAAAGAACATGTTCGGGCCGCTACTTAATTAATGAATATTTCAAAAAGAGGAGAGCCAAAGACGCCGGGCCCTTAAAAGAGCCCGGGCCAGGAGGAAATTGCCTTGCCTGCCTACATGGTAGCTACGCCACTGCTTCAGGGTCTCACACCTCACCTAAGTTCTCTAAGATGCTTTTTATCAAGGTTTGCAAGTCTGTTCTTATTAAGCCGATTTTCAAATCGGTTAACGTTGTTATTGTTCTAGGCACATCAGCAACTTAGATCATATTGCGCCATGTATAATATGTCTGTAAAACTGCGTGTTCTGTGGTCGATTTACTGTTTACTGGATGAAAAACCCGAGTTTCCGGGAAAGAAAACCATACTACCTTCGCCTGAGACCGACTGACTTAGCTCCGCTGTGAAAAAGGTCCATAAAAATTACTGGCATCATTGATGGGATTGAAATTCAGATCTTTTCCACCTGGTGGACAGCGATTATCCTAACCGTGCCACCCACGAGGGTAATGGACAACGATCAGTGCAAACAGAATAACACGCGTTTTCATAATCATAGACAGAATAACACGCGTTTTCCATACTGCATGATAATTTTTTATATCTGATTGCATCATAATCCCTAAGCATTTTTTGTTCCGAACCATTTTTACCTCTTCCCAGATTATCAGCAAAATTTGGTAACTTTCCTGTACTCCCCATTATTTTATTAAGGAAGATCAGAAACAGAAGGTGGGGCCCAACACTGATCCCCGAGCGGCTCAAGCATAAGTGTCGTTGAGGTCCAAGCTGAATGTTCCTTTACAACCCATCTCCTATCAACCAGTAATCCCGATTTGCCCAAAGATTATAATAACCTTTCACCGAAACCTTCACTGCATCACAATAAATTACGTTAAAGTTGTTTCTTCCATCCTACTGTCATTAACTTCATCATAATAGTTAGAGTGGTCAGGCAAACCTCCTTCACGAACATGTGCTGTGAAGCAGGATAGCCATTCCTATTGGGATGGTCCTGTATCGTATGTTTTCTTAATCACAGACTCCATGATCTTACCCACCAATGAAGTCACCATTCTACAGTTGTCCAGCACCTCTTTTGTACCCCCTTGGTGGACTGCGAAGAGCACAGGACTTCTCTAATCTTAGATCCATAATCTAACAATATTATGGTTAACTTTAACCATAATATTGTAGTTAAAAATTCAGAAAAGGCATTATATGGCAAAAGTGGAATTTATACTTTTGTGCTAAATAAAATGCTTTAATTTTATTTTTTATAACAACAAAATAAAATTTAAATATTTCAAACATCTTGTATATGACGTATACTTGTACTACTGCTGGTAGGCTGAAGCTTATCTAACAGTTGTTCTAGGAAACCTTATTTACTTTCACGTAAGCAGTGCATAAATTCTTACTCACAAAAGTGAGTAATATTTTAACTTTGTAAAGACTGAAAACGAATTATTCCATTCCTTGAATCATTACGTAACGGTTACACAGCAAACCATTTCGCTAAAGTTTGTTTATAGATTACAATCTGCCGGTTCTTTATCAGATAGCAGCTAATATTTTAGAGAAATGTAGTAAATTATTTAAACATTCATTTCATAAAACAGCTAAAATATGCGCCATATTACGTATGCTGTATTTCACAAAAACAAACACACTTATCTAATCCGTTACTATGAGGTAACAACATAATAAATATACTAAAATATAAATAAAGTCCCAACTGCAGATAACAAAACTCCCCCAAACGAAATGTTAAAAACCTCTCAGCCTGGACATTTTAATATTAGCACATGATGCAAGAAAGCAAGTTTATAGCATCAGCAAAAAAAGCTCCCCATTTCACCTATTCACTCCCTTAAATTTTAATCAAATATTAAATGAATAAAATTTCGCGAATTTTAAAAAATAATTTTAATAAATAATATTTAACTTTTTAGTATGAACCAGAGCTGTAATGCTCAATACGTTCTACATTGATATCAATATTTGTAAAATAATAAGAAGTTGTATGATACTCTCCAGCAATTAAAACGAAAAAAATCACATTACAGTTAAAATAATTAACAATCAATTGAACACGATTAAAAATTAAGAGATACATAAATTCTGTGACCATATAATGATAAATTAACTACCGTATTTTCCGAAGCATAAGACGCAAAACTCTTCACGCAATACTAGATCAATAGATTATAGACATGTGAGTTTAACTTCTGTTCCAGGAAAATTAATGGAGGCACTGGTTAAAGAAACACTGCACGATCATCTAGACAAGACTTCAGTTATAGCTCGGACACAGCATGGTTTTGTTAAGGGGATGTCTTACCTGACCAATTTGATTGGATACTATGATGAAGTCACAAAAGAACTGGATGCAGGGAATAACTTTGATATTATATAGTTGGATCTTAGAAAGGCTTTTGATACTGCTGCACATGGAAGACTGCTACACAGATTGGAGCAGTGTGGCATTGAAGGCAAATTGCTGTTATGAATAAAGGGATGGTTGAGTGGCAGAAGAGAGAGAGTGGTAATCAATGGACACTGCTCATCGTGGACAAATGTTATTAGTGAGGTCCCTCAAGGGTTCAGTGTTGGGTCCATTATTGTTTTCTGTATTTATAAATGATATTGATGATGGTATATCAAGCTTAACGTCCAAGTTTGCAGACGAAACGAAGATTGGCAAGGTTGTCAAGGGCACTACTGACACTATGCTGCTGCAACAGGATCTGGAAAGTTTGAGCAGATGGGCTGAGAGGTGGCAAATGAAGCTTAACATTGACAAATGTAAAGTACAACATATGGGAAACAGCAACCCCAGAGCAACGTATCAACTCTGTGGTACTACACTGACAGTGGTAGAGAATGAAAAGGACTTGGGGGTGGTTGTGCAGGCAGATATGAAGTTCTCTGAGCAGTGCAGACGGGCTGCAAGAGTATCTCATGGTGTATTGCCAATGATATGTAGGAATTTTTCTAGCAGGGATAAGGAGGTGATTATTCCCTTGTATAAGGCAATGGTCAGACCACACCTAGAGTACTGTATACAGGTCTGGAGGCCTCATTTCAAGAAGGATGTAGAGATGCTGGAACGAGTACAGGGAAGGGCAACAAGATTAGTGAATGGAACAAAGGGGTGCTCTTACGAAGAAAGGCTTACGTTTTGCAAATTACAGTGTCTGGAGCCTAGGCACCGGCGAGGTGATCTGATAGAGGTGTATAAAGCCTTGAATGGTTTAAGCATGCTCAATGCTGATGGGATTCTTCCTCTAGCTCAGAAAAATCACCTGAGAGGGCATAAATTCAAATTGAGCAAAGACAGGTGTAGGATAGACGTGCGGAAATTTGCCCTTAGCCAGCGGGTAGTTGGTTGGTGGAACAGACTTCCATCCCTTGTGGTGGAAGTTGATAGCCTAAATAAGTTTAAGGCTCAGCTGGACAGGTATTTCGAACGAACAGAGGGATGAAGTGAAAGTGTTTTTTTTTTTTTTTTTTTTTTTTGGCTGATGCTGCATAAGCTTGCTTACTTGCATCAAATGCCTCTACTAATGTTAATAAGTATTGGCATGCGCACAGAGTCTGCTTTCAGGATTAACTAGAGCGCCTCTAGCGGCAATTATGGAAAGTACGCGTGGTAAAGATTAAAATCTTGCACCAGTCCGCGAATTAAATGATCACCCCTCGTATATAGATACGAATGATGTATACTAATTTATAAAGTTCTTGCGCTACTTTGTTAGGTCACATGATTATTAATTGCTATTCAGGATTAACAATTCAGGATTAACAATCCTGAATAGCAATTAATCGATAAATGGGATTTTCATATGTTGACCAACAATAGACCTATTCCGATCTTGAACCGGTTGCCAGCGTTAAGGTTGGAAAACATCATTATTGTTCATATGGGAACTCATGACATTAAACGAACTCGACCTGCCAATGTTATATACACTGTGGCCAGAAATCATGGGATACCAACCTAATAAAGGTAGGCCCATCTTTCGCCCGGTAAGGGCAGCCACACGGCGAGGCATTGAGTCAACGAAACTGTTTCACAGGTATTTCCATCCATAATTCTGTCGCATTCCTGGATGGAGGATCCAAAGCTAAAACGGACCTTTACACAGCATCCCAAAGATGCTCCACAGGGTTCCTGTCCTGTGAATGGGGAGGCCATTCCATGGTAGTAAAATCTGCGGAATGCTCTTTGAACCATGTTCTAGTCACCTCTGTGAGGAGGCGCATTGTCCTGCTGGAAGATCCATTGCCCTGTGTGTGTGCATGATGAAGATGAAGAGATGCAGATGGGCACGTAGCCTGGACCGTTCAGAGATCCATCTAGATGTACCTGAGGTCCCAACGTGTACCAGTTGAACACGCTCCACACCATTACCGACCGTCCACCTGGCTGAACAGTCCCTTGTTGACATTATGGGTGCATAGCTTCGTGCGGTTTCCGCCAGATATGCACCCTCCCGTCCGCTCGAAATAACTGGAAATGTGACGCATCGGACACGTCTCCAATCATCCAAGGTCCAGTGCCGATGTTTTTTCACCCAGTTTTTCGCGCATAGTCTTGTTTCGCGGTGTTAGCAATGGGACTCTGGTGGGTCCTATTGCGGTTAATAATTGCCTTATCTTGGTGGGGACGTTTCTGGAACCTCTGGTGTATTCCCGATACACTCTTGATACTGTCGAACGGGGATAGTGCCCCCACTATCATCCCTCTTTCAAAGTCGGTTAACTCACGACGTTTATCCATACTGACCTCGAATTACCGTCTACGTGAATGCAGTGTACCTATATATCTGTGAAGTGGTGGATTCGTCCACTAGCGAGAGGGGTGACAGCGTAGCACAAGAACCAGGTATCCCATGAATTCTGTAAAAAAATTATTCTGAAAAATTCCAGAACGACCACCCGATCAGAAAATGTGCTTGTTTTGGATAAAAAGATAGATTACGATAGTTTAATTTTTTAAATAGGAAATATTTATGTGATAATGAGATGGGCAATCTGTGGTGAGTTATCTACATAGTGATAATTAATTAAAAGATTAATCCTATACAGTGATTTTCACGTTTAGTTTATTCATATGTTATCAGAGGATTTCATTTTTAATTTATCAGACCAAACACGAAGTTAATACGATAAATATCCATAAATTAGTGAATATGGATTAAAACGAAACACCGATTATAAAATGACTGAATACAAACAAAACTAAAAATAAAATCGCTGTTTTATCAGTTTCAATGTATTTTAGTTATTTTTCGATTTTTATTAAATACAAAACAACTGAAAAGTATTCAGTTACTTTATATTTAATTTATTTCTGCTTACTGGTTTAGGTCGATGTTTTGTTTATGGACATTATCAAAACTTTTCTGAAAGTCCGGTTATTTGACTCTTTTGAATATTTAAACAATAAAATAAATAATAAAAACGAAAGGTTCCTAATAAAATTAATTCTTTGTATATAAAACCTTCAATCCATACATTTCATCGATTTAAGAATTAATAATTCAGGGCTTCGCAGGGATATCCCAGGGTTCTGAGATGGATATCATCATTCTCTTTCTTGGTGATTTCCCCCCCCCCTCTCAGGGTAACTCAAATTTTTTTTGGCTGGTGCAGCAAAAGGCTCAGACTTCCTTGCACCATATGGCTAATAATAATAATTATTATTATAACTATATTTTTAGTTTATTTTCTAAGCTCGTATCTTGTAGGTCACGTGACAACCCTAGGCCATTAATCTCAGTTGAAAAGAAACACACCACATGTTAATCGATACGATGGGAGTACATCCATATAGGTATCTTATGTTACGTGTCTTGGGGGGGGGGAGAAGTTTTAAGACGTAGCTGATTTACACTTTGACACGTTACCGAACTCAGTACTGTACCACATAAGCAAAAGGGTGTGAGACTTGCTGAAAACTGAGTGGTAAATTGGGGTTGAGTGGTATACCACACGGAAAAATACAACCCTCCCCAATCTCTTTTGCGGTATGGCTGTTTTCCCGCCAACTACCCCCTAAAGAAGAGGCTGAGAGGTAATTAGTCCATGGGGATTCGCCACAATCTGTTAATAGAGGTTTTCTATATATAAAAAAAAAAAAAAAAATGAATTTCAAATGCTTAACACGTGTACTACAGTACAAGGTACATAGGCATCACAAGCAATAAGGGCACCTTTGGGGTGGTAGTTTGATGTTCGATATTTTTAATTTTGGGTAAGTTCGTATATAAACTAAAATGAAACCTCCAGCCAGTATTTCCAAGATATAATATAAATAAGCACTAGAATTTCATCTTAAGATCAAATTCTAGTTTTCATTTTGATTAAAATCTCCAAATAAACTTTTAACCATGAAAGGGAATCACCATTTATCACTGTTAAGAGTCAAAATCGTTTCATCCAACAACATAATACTTGGAGACAGTTATTTCGACAAATTTTTGTGCCATAATTGAGGTAATGTAGAAGAGTTCCCATCCGAAAGGCATATTTTAAACAAACACAAATGAAGAAAATAATTATTACCTGGGTATGAATTAAAAATAAAAAAAAAAGGATGGAACAAGTTAAAACATTGCATTAAATTAAAAGTAATATGCAAAATTGCAGACATATGGAGTAAAGCAAGAAGACAAACGAATTACCTGTACAAACGAATCAGTTTTATCGTCTGCTTTCATGCTGTTTAATCAAATCTCGTTGAATTATTCTAAAAATGATGAATTTATAATAATTTATATTCAAGCTTTGAAGTATCACTAAAAACAGGTATAAAAAAATACTCGAACACTATTATTAGCGAGTACTGTACACGAACAACAACTGTATTATTGTGCAATTTTGTCACCTGTCACACGTGTTAGGCTTTATCAAATCTGTTATGATAGCAAATGGTGAATATAAAAAAAAAATCATAAAAGAGGGCACTGCAGTAGCTTTGAGAAAACAACTTTTGCCATTATTTTAATATTAAAAGAAACCAGATCTCAGGATTAAATGATTGCAGGATTTAATTTTAATGACAAAAATTTGCAAAAATATTATATTTTAAAAAATATTGTGTTAAATGTTTTTTATAGTGCAATAAATATGTATAACGTTAATTCCTAGTTCTTTAAAATATAATTTTAGTCAGTTAATTTTAAATAGCATTAAAATTATTTATTAGTCACCCAGAATTTCTTTTATATACCCATTGATGTATTGTTCTGTAAATTGCATGCAAATTATTCATGCCTATAAAAACACGGGTCGCGACCACATTATTCCCTGTTTTGTTTTGTTTTTTTTTTAGCTTGCTCAGTGGGACAGCCACATCTACAGCATTCAGGATGGCAAGTCATCCTTGCTTAGATGATTCTTTGAGATGGCGGGACGTTGGGCAACTTGAAGCCAAATCCAGACAGTTGCAGGCGAAGGTGGCACGTTTGCTTAATGTGTCACACAGTGTTATCTCGGCATAATGGAAGCAGTTTCAGGTGATAGGATCCCTCACAAGAAGAGCTGGCCAAACTCACTCTAGGGCAACCAGAACAGACCGCTTTCTGGCTCTAACAGCAAGACGGAACTCTATGATGTCATGTCATCAACTCTTGATTGAGGTTTGTGACCACAGGTGAAAAAATTTCCAAGCGGACTGTGTTAAGAAGTTTAAATTCAATTGAACTCTAAGCGAGGAGACCAATGGTTTGTATCCCATTGAACATTTGTTGGCAACAATTATGGGGTTTCTTTTTCATAAATTAAAATTAAAAATGCAATAAACACAATGAAAGATGGAAAATATCCCGGAGTTGACCTACTTGATGTAGCAGTGTTGAAAACGGTTTAGAAGGTCTGTCCTAAACTCATAGTGTCATTTACTTAATACTTGTTTAAACGAGGGAGTGTTTCCAAAATCTTGGAAATTGGCAAATCTGAAACAGCTATTTATTAAAGAATTCTGGCAAGCCACTAAATATAGGCCTATCACCCTTCTACGGATTCCCTGTAAGGTTATGGAGAAGCTAATTGTAATATGTGTTAAATGCAAAATCGCAATTTGGTTTTACAAAAGGAACGTCCACAACAGATGCAATCAAAAAATCATGGATTCGGTTTCTTATTCACAGGCTAAATATGTCCTCGGCCTCTTCGTGAACTTCAAAGGAGTTTTTGACACCGTTTGGTGGCAGAGTGTCCTGGCGAGGTTCTGTGAAGCTGGGGTCTCTGTTCCCATTTACCGGCTTATTTCAAGTTACTTTAGTGATAGATTTGTTTCTGTTACTTCAGGTTATTGTTCTGTGACCAGACTACATGTCACTGGGGGCTGCCCTCAGGGATCCGTTCTCGGCCCTGTTTGCTGGAACGAAGTAGTAGTAATAGAGGCATGTGATGCAAGAAAGCAAGCGTATGAGCTTATGTAGCATCAGCCAAAAAAAAAAAAAAACAATTTCATACAACCATTCTCTCTAAAAGTCTGTCCAGTTACTTCTTGAATTTATTTAAGCTATCAACTTTCGCAACGACAGATAGAAGTTTGTTCCAACAATTAACCGCCAGCTGACTAAAGGCAAATAAATTTCCGCACATCTATTCTACAACTAAAAAAAAAAAAAACCTGACTTACCTCAATTTCAATTTATGCCCCCTTAGGTTCGTAATATAAGCAAGCGGAAGAATTCCATCAGAATTCAGCATGATCAACCCGTTCAAAGCCTTATACCAGTGCTTCTCAAACTTTTTTGGATCACTGCCCCCTAAAAAAAAGCCAGGGCTTTTTTTTTTAGCCAATCAATATAAAGCGAAGCTAAATAACTGAAATGAATATTTGTCTGTTTGCCTCCAAAAACGTAAATTCAGCCCTGCATGTATGTGTGTGAATTATAAAGAAAACTATTTACTGCACTTGATTCCTTCTTTGTAAAAAATCACAACTACATAAATAAAGTCAGTTATAGTCACTTAAATTAAGTCATAAAAATTAAAGTTAATTACATAAATAAGTCATGATATTAATGGAAATAGTTAATTATATTGTAATATTTAATATAAGTAATTTTTTTACAGTTCCCCACAATGCAGGATAATGGTCAGGGATTTTCTTTTGTAACCAAAATTCATGATACGAATTTTGAAATTTTGGCTTCAGTTCAACTTCATTTTGTAACTCAATCAATTCTTCTACAAAACGTTCACCATCGTCATTATTTAAAAAAGGATTTATAACCCAATCTGGAATTTTCAAATTAATGAGATCTTCGAACCTTTCCTGCATATCTCTGTGCAACATTTCTAGATGATTACAAAAAGTTAGTAGAGTTTCATCAGCTATTTTTCTTTTTTCTCTATTTCCAACAGATTTGGAAATTAATACAATTCACGTCGTCCTACGTTGCGCATAAAAAGCTTTAATTTTGAAATAACTGCTGAAATTTGAGTTTTCGCCTTAATAAGAGTTACATCTTGTCCTTGTAAATGTAAGTTCATTGAGTTGAATCTAGTAAATAAATCTTCAAGATAAGCAATATTAGTTTTCATTTTCTTGAGGTCATTACCAAGGTCCTTGTTCCTATCTTCAAAACACTCGGCAACAGTATCAAAGGGTTCATAAAATCTGTTGAGGCAGTTGCCTTTTGACAGCCACCGAACCTTGGAGTGAAGTTAGCAATCGTTCAAAACCTTCACTGTTTTGATCACAAAGCTTTCGAAATATACGATCATTCAAAGAATGTGCTTTAATTTTGTTTATAGCAGTAATAACAGTTTGTAGAGAATTGTGCAGTTGATCACCAAGTTTTTTCGCAACTAAATGCTGAGGGTGAATGACACAATGAACGGTAATAATATTTGGCACAACATTTTTTAAATAAGCCATAAAACTCTTGTAGCGGCCAATCATTGATGATGCTCCATCCGTTGCACAAGCAAGTACATTTGTAAGTGGAATTTCCTTGTCTTCAAAAATCTCCCCCCTGTCGCCCCCTTTCATGCCTAACGCCCCCATGGATAATTCAAACGTCCCCTAGGGGGCTATATCGCCCAGTTTGAGAAGCACCGCCTTATACGCCTCAATCAGATCACCTCGCAGGTGCCTAGTCTCCAGCCACTACAATTTGCAGAACTTAAGCCTTTCTTAGTAAGAGGACCCCTTCGTTCCCCCTCACCAATCTTGTTGCCCTTCTCTGTACAGGCTCAAGCAACTCTACATCCTTCCTAAATTGAGGTCTCCAGACCTGTACGCAGTACCCAAGGCGTGGCCTAACCATTGCCTTATACAAAGGGATAATTACCCCCTTTTACCTGCTAGCAAAATTCCTGTATATCATTGACAATGCCCCATAACTACTCTGGCAGCCTGTCTGCATTGCTTAGTACCACACAGTTGGTACGTTCCTCTGGGGTTACTTCTACCCATATGCACGTGGTCCATGATGGGTAGCTATCTGTGGACTGGGACAGAGTTCTAAAAATTGCTTACGCCGATGATCTTGTTATGTTACTTTTTAGAGAATCAAAGCCAGAATTAGAAAACAGAGCTAATAATATATTCGATGACTTAAATTATTAATGTTTAACACATAAATTAAAAATTTCAATCTCTAAAACTAATCAGATGTTGTTAAAAGTCTACTTATATTTAAATCGACTCTCCAATATGGTGAAACAATTAAAATGGTGAAACAATGGTGAAACAATGGCTTAATGGTGAAACAATTAAAATTACTCATACTTAGAGAAGGATGTAGAGTTGGTTGAGCCTGTACAGAGAAGGGCAACAAGATTGGTGAGGGGGAACGAAGGGGTGCTCTTACTAAGAAAGGCTTAAGTTCTGCAATATTTAATAAATATTTGGGAATTATGTTGAATGACCGCTTAATTTTGTTAATCATGCTAAATATGTATTACATAAGATCAAGGTGTTGATAAGTAAAATAATGGGAACCACCATAAATGTCTGCAGCCATAAGCAACCTACTCTCAAATTGTATTGTTCTTTTTTATTTTTATCAATAACATGCTATGCTGCTGGAGCCTGGGCTCCAGAGTTAATCATTATTCAGTTAGAAAGTACCTTGTGCAGGCGCAGCGCTTTTTTCTTCCGGCTGTGTTTAGGTCCTGCAGAACGGTTTCGACCGTGGCTTTGCAGGTTCTCTGTTGTAGGATACCAGTATAATATGAGGTAATTTATCAATACCTGCAGTATCATCGCAGGAAAAATCTACCAGCTGGTGTGGGGAATTACTTTCTGAATCTCGATTTGCTGGAAAAAGCTGATATTGCTAGGCTTCGGATTGAATTTTTATTTTTAAGGATTTGGTAACAAGACTGGAGTGAATCAGAGTTATGTAGAATTACAAATAAATTCATTCCTCTTGTCTCGGAATATAATAAACAGATGAACTGGTTTAATCCTGGTCTTAATGTTGCGTTTCTGTTAACAGCAAGTAATTCTCTTTTGGTTTGGTCAACTCTCCTCTCTATCATTGCGGTGCTCCTGACACTGTGGAGCATCTGTTATTTATTTATTTGGATATTAGACATGAGCTAGCAGTCCTAACTGGGATATTTGATCTATCAATTGGACCCAGTTCTTAGAGAACAAGGATAACTTTATGGCTTGATCTAAATATGCAGAGAAGCTGTTTAACAGAAGAAAATCTATAATGAACAGAGATATACCTTGAAGTGACTAACACAACTGTGGCTCATTACTTAATTAGTATGTATGTGGATTCTAAGATTAATAGAAGGCAATGATAGGGTATTTAGCAGGTTGTTTCATGAATGGAATATTGTACATAGTGGTAAATAATCTTTGGACCAAAATTAAGGGTCCGTGTCTCTATCCAGATTAATAATTCTGGAATAAAACTTGGAAAGGGTATTGACGATGTATTAAATGTATTTATGCGTTATTTCAAATCGTTAAATCATAGTCCTAGTAATATTAGGATTGAATCAGACAGATGATTGGTTTAATTGTTTTTTAAAGTGATATGCTATTGAGTATTATATTTATTCTAGGTGGATTGCACTACTCATACTTAGGTACTCTATATGAGACTTGGTCTGTACATGGTTAGATTTCTCTTCCACGTATGCGACATTGGCTCACAGAAGTTTTTGTGCGAATTGATGATTGGTTTGTCCAAGCTGAAGATATGGCAGTTGTGGATGAGACAAGATCCTTAGGTCTCTGTATTATCCAGCTTAGTATGAGTAATGGGTGTTTTTCTGTTTGGTGTTGAGTTGAGTTGTAAGGACCAAATTTAGGATAAGGTTTGATTTTTTGTGTTAATTGTTGATTTGCTGAGCAGTGTGGTGAAACTTGACAATTTAAACATGGAAGGGCTACATGCTGTATGTTTATGTTCTCTTTTAGGTGTATGTGTGTTGGTTAACCTACTTGACAGGGTTAGTTAAAGTGAATCCTCTAAAATGGATGGAGTTTACATGCTAAAGCTGATTTCATCATTATTGCTTTGTTGTAGCATGTTAAGAGTTTTCTTTACTGTCTTATTAAGAGTGTTCTAACTGATGGCTTGTGCCATATGATTATTTCTTCGCATAAGTGCAGGAGTGAAAGCACCCTTCCTGCAATGATTAAATTAAATTAATCTCCAAAAATTATTGTAGTTTTGATAACCAAATTTGGTATTTACTTTTCACTGTAAATAGTGATTTGTCTATTCTTCTCTAGTTGAGAGAAATGATAACTTGTTGGCTTTGTAAATAATGTGTATATTAGTTTTTCTTTTGATCTAGTTGTGTGGCCTTACCGAACTGCATAAGCTTTGTCCATTAGTGTCTTATATTCTTTACTCTTTAAACTCTTGCTTTCTACCTCTTCTGGGGGATGCCTATTTCTTTCAACCCCTTGCGTTTCTTCTCTTTCCCATCCATTCCTTACCCCTACTTCTCACGCTATGTTCCTTCCTTTAATTTTTCTTTATTTATTGGGATAACAATTTTTCTTGTTATCCCACTAAGAGTCTTATCTGTTGGTGGTCCCTGGCACGCCTCCACGTGGCATGGAATGGGAGTCAGGGGGCAGCGGACCAGGTGTTCACTGCCCCTGGCTGCGAAGTTGCCAGGCGCCCGTACTCAACATAACACACCAACAACCCCCGGTGCCGTTTGACACTAAACACACACTCCACTTATTCACACTTGCCGGATTTAGCATGTATGCGCTATTGCGGCACATAGGAGAAACCCTGGAGACCCCCTCCCCCTCAAAAACAAGAATACCTTAATCCCATTAACCCCAGTCTGAGCGGGTAGCACAGTGGTATCGTCACCTTCCTCCCCACACCGAGTGGAAAAGGCCCTGGTTCGAATTCCTTCGATGACGCGAGGAATTTTAATGGGATTTTTCCACACCGTGACTGGGTTAGTAGGTCTCAGGCATAGATAGCAAAGTTTTTTCCCCAGAAACTTGGGTTTTTACGTCCAGTAAAACAGGCAATTCAACCAGAGAACACGCAATTTACAGATACAATACATAAATGGGTATATAAAAGAAATTCTGGTGACTCTAATAAATAATTTGAAAATTGAATCCTATTAACCTCAAACCACCGCAGAGTTCGTCGAAACTGGTGTCATGAACACGTGACTTTGAGCCCTGATAAATGAGGGTACAGTCCGGTTTTTGCCTACAAACAAGTTCCATGCGTTATTTCATCTGAAGACAAGGAGGAACACTGTTACCGTCACTGCAGCATCAGAGAAAGAGACAATTACAATGGAGGTAGTGTTCTCGTGTGGGGGGGGGGGATAATGATCAATCAACGCCTGCGACCCACTTCAAGTCTTCAAGTTTTTGATAGTAATACCATAACTGTGCAGAAGATATCCTTAAACCCTATGTGCGACTTTTTAGAGGTGCAATTGGCCTAGATTTTCTCGTCATGCGAGACGGCGCCACTGCACATAGAACTCAAGAGGTGGAAGAATACCTTGAATCTGGAGGTGTCTAATGACTATCGTGACCAGCACTATCACACACTTAAATCCCATCGAACATGTAGGGGACGCCCTTGGTCGTCGCATTTCACGCTGACAGCCAATTCCTTGGTCACTTGATGAGCTAAGGTCTGCGCTGGTGGAAAAATGGGATTTGTTGCCACAGAATGTTATAGACACCATTACATCGAGCAAGGTTCACCGCTGTCAGGACTGTTTAGCCGTTGGAGGGGATCATACACCGTACCGATGTCACGTGACCATATTTTCGAGCATCTTGTATCGACTTCTGTAATGTGACCTTTTTCGTAATCCTTATACAACCCCTATAAATGTCCTTTATACCTGTCCGATGTTTCTCCTTGTCTCCTCATTTCATCGTTATTCTATGAAATGAGGATTAGCTGGAGGTAACAGCGTTTTCGAATAGTTAAAAATGTAATTACGATATTTTGATATTAACTTAGAAAATATTGAGTGGAATGTTTTATTACTCTAAATATAATGTATGTAGTTATATTAGCCGTTATTTTAATTGCTACTCCTTTTTATTTCATATTTTGCATTTCAGTAATGTCTGGCATAAATTTGTGTTTTTAGGAAGTGTTTTGAATTTGTTATGCATTGCGTTGCCTCCAAAAAGTATAAAAACTAAACTAAACTATTATATTAGGGTTATCTAGATAAAATGGATAAAGGAAATCAAAATTCCCGCAACATTAAGAAGAACGAAGAAAATATATTCTTGATGGTTGCCTACAAACAGATTCACCCACTGACACACATCTTCCAAACGAGAACAACTGTCATCCTTGAATTACTTCATCTACCCATGTCTGTAAATTGAGTGTATTTTCTGATCGGTTTGCCTGTTTTGTTGGATAAAAACCCGAGTTTCCTGGGGAGAGGAAACTTGCTGTCCTAGCCTGAGATTGACTAACCCAGCCACGGAGTGAAAAAGCCAGTAAAAGTTAAGATTATTACTATATTTAATACCACTCTTATACCTCATGAAATTAATAATATAGTTTATTAAGCTATTCGCCTAAACTATTATACATTAAGATAACTTTCCAGGTATATTACTGATAGACCATCAGACCATGCTGCTGACAGACTCCTCTTACCGATGCTCCCAGAAACCTTGAGTATGTACATTAGGTTTCTGGTATGATGATGGGTATCGGTTACTTGAAACGTCACCTTAATGTGTAGTAGTTTAGGCGAATAGCTTAATAAACTATATTATTAATTTCAAGTAGTATTATAAGAGTGGTATTAAATATAGTAATAATCTTAATGGAAAAACTTGTACTTAATAATACAACAATATAGACTTAGTTTTTATGGTGGTTCGATTACCAAAATCATATAACACTATTTATACTTCATCTTAAAAAATATTGGAAGATCACAATACTCATAGCAGAGGCAGCATTTGAATCCACAACCTATACCTCTTAGACCATTTAGCCAATCTGGGAGTAAAATATAACATTTCGGTTTAATGTTGGTGATTCTCGTTCTGGGAATACTGTAAAGACTAGAGCTACTGTATTATTGAATAAAAATAAAACAGGATGCCTGATCACTAAGGCTGTATGCCTAACCTTCAAAAAATGGGAATTTAAAAAAAATTGGGCGTGCATATGCTGGGTGGAGAACGCTAGATTTGTCACTGTTTTTTTATGTGGGGGGGGCGCTGTCATTTCCGGACTGTAAAACTCATTTAACTGCACTAAAGCGGAGTTTCCACTTTTTTGACTATTCCTGAATCCTATCAAAGTCGTTCTGAAACACTTCTTACATTAACCACTCTTCCAATCTCACATCACAACCAGTTTCGTACACTATACCCTTCTTCAATATCATTTAAGAAAATCGGAAGCAATAATGTTCCTAGCACCGATTCTTGAGGGACCCTACTTCTAACATTAATCCAACCTAAGAATAATTCTTAATCATAAGCTTATTCTCCTGTTCATATTCTCTGTCTTTGCGGTAGCACAATGGTTGAAGTCATTGTCCCCCACACCAGGTGGATAAGATCAGAGATTGAATCCTGTCAACTTGAGGAAGTTTTATGGGCTTTTTCTACTCCGTGGCTGAGTTAGTCGGTGTTAGGCGAGGACAGTAAGGTTTTCTCCCACAGAAACTGAGTTTTTGTCCAGCAAAACAGGGCAACCGACCAAGAGCATGCGGGTAGGTGAAGTAATTTTCGAACTGTCTTAATACGAAAACTTTTTTTTTCCAAGTCTTTGTGGTAGCTAAGCCAGCACGATTCAGTCTGCCACTTGTTTGGAAACGTTAGGAATCAATTTCCATCAACAGCTGGAGGGATGCTAAAATCCTCTTCAGTTGATATTGCAGTTAGCATTAGCATTAGCATTAGTACAGGCATTTGATGCAAGAAAGAAAGCTTATGCAGCATCAGCCAAAAAAAAAAAAAAAAAAAACCACTTCCACTTCACCCCTCTGTTCGTTCCAAATACCTGTCCAGCTGAGCCTTAAACTTATTTAGGCTATCAACTTCCACGACAAGGAATGGAAGTCTGTTCCACCAACCAACCACCCGCTGGCTAAAGGCAAATTTCCGCACGTCTATCCTACATCTGTCTTTCCTCAATTTGAATTTATGCCCTCTCAGGTGATTATTCTGAGCAAGAGGAAGAATCCCATCAGCATTGAGCATGCTCAAACCATTCAAGGCTTTATACACCTCTATCAGATCACCTCGCTTGTGCTTAGTCTCCAGACACTGTAATTTGCAAAACTTAAGCCTTTCTTCGTAAGAGCACCCCTTTGTTCCATTCACTAATCTTGTTGCCCTTCTCTGTACTCGTTCCAGCAGCTCCACATCCTTCTTGAAATGAGGCCTCCAGACCTGTATACAGTACTCTAGGTGTGGCCTGACCATTGCCTTATACAAGGGAATAATCACCTCCTTATCCCTGCTAGAAAAATTCCTATATATCATTGACAATACACCATGAGCTACTCTTGCAGCCCGTCTGCACTGCTCAGAGAACTTCATATCTGCCTGCACAAATACCCCCAGGTCCCTTTCATTCTCTACCACTGTCAGTGGTAGAGAATGAAATACCACAGAGTTGATACGTTGCTCTGGGGTTGCTGTTTCCCATGTGTAGTACTTTACATTTGTCAATGTTAAACTTCATTTGCCACCTCTCAGCCCATCTGCTCAACCATTCCAGATCCTGTTGCAGCAGCATAGTGTCAGTAGTGTCCTTGACAACCCTGCCTACCTTTGTATCGTCTGCAAACTTCGACATTAAGCTTGATATACCCTCATCAATATCATTTATGAATACAGAAAACAATAATGGACCCAACACTGAGCCCTGAGGGACTCCACTAATAACATTAGTCCACGACGAGCAGTGTCCATTGATTACCACTCTCTGTCTTCTCCCCCTCAGCCACCCCTTTATCCACAGCAGCAATTTGCCTCCAATGCCACACTGCTCCAATTTGTGCAGCAGTCTTCCATGTGCAACAATATCAAAAGCCTTTCTAAGATCCAAGTATATAATATCAAAGTTATTCCCTGCATCCAGTTCCTTTGTGACTGCATCATAGTATCCAATGAAATTGGTCAGGCAAGACTTCCCCTCAACAAAACCATGCTGTGTCCGAGCTATAACTGAAGTCTTGTCTAAATGATCCTGCAGTGCTTCTTTAACTAGTGCCTCCATTAATTTTCCTGGAACAGAAGTTAAACTCACAGGTCTATAATTACTTGTGTCAGCCTTTGATCCTCCTTTGTGAATTGGGGTCACATTTGCACATCTCCAGTTTGTGGGTACCTCCCCTGAGTCCAAGGAAGCTCTCATAATTATGGCTAAGGGTTTGCTTACTTCCTTTGCTGCCTCCTTTAATATAACTGGATAGATCCCATCCACCCCGGGTGCCTTTCTTGTGGTTATCTTCAACAATTTATCCTACACTTTACTCTCAGTTATTACAAGATTTTCTAGCTTACTGCTAGATTTGAATACACCTCTGGCTTTCCCCTCGGTAAATAACTCCTCATGTGTGAATGTCGATGCAAAATATTCATTTAGTTTGATAGCTACCTGAGCAGGATCATCAACAGTTGACCCATCGATATCAAGTGGACCAATCTGATTCATCCCCTTCCTTCTAGAGTTTACATAAGTAAAGAACTCTTTGCTGTTTTTCTTTGCATCCCTTGCCAAAGATTTCTCGTAATCTGCCTTCGCCTGCCTAACCTCCTTTGTAACTTGGTTACAGATCAACTTGTATCTATCATAGGCTTCTGTGTCATGTGTTAATTTGTATGTATCCCATGCATGTTTCTTCTCTGCCATATGCCTCATCAGTTCATCTGACATCCATTTAGGCCTAAACCTTGAACGATATTTCTTAGTTGGTATGTAAAGCCTAGTAGCTTCCAAGATAAGTTCTTTGAATGCTTCCCATTTTGAATTTGCTGTTGGTAACATCATCAGTTGGTCCCACTGTATAGAATTTAAATATTGTCTCAGTCCATCGTAGTCGCCTTTACGGAAGCAATAACCCTTCCCTTTATCCCTAATGGTAGTTACCTCTTTGAGTAAATCCCACTTCATCACACTGTGATCACTGCCACCTAGTGGTTCATTTATCTGCAGATTCTTAATGCATGAAGAATCACTGCTGATAATCAAGTCAAGAGTATTCTTCCTTCTATTTGCCTCCTGAACATGCTGATTTATAAAACAATCATCCAATAAATCCACAAAAGCCTTGCTAGTGTGTGAGTGACCAGTCCCCAAATTGCAGTCAACATCTGGGAAATTAAAATCCCCCATTATAAGACTCTCTGATTTGCTGGCCCACTCTATTTCCCCGTACAATTTCTTATTATACTCATCAGAGTCATTAGGCCTATAGCACACTCCTACTCTCAATTTTGATCTCCCAATGCTTATGTCACACCAAACTGACTCGACACTGCACTGTCCAGCGATGTCCACTGGCTTCACTTCCTTGGATTTTATGTATTTCTTAACTAATAGCATAACCCCTCCTCCCTTCCTATCCAGTCTATCCTTTCTGTAGCCGTTGTACTCCCCAAATTCCAGTTCTGCATTCCTTATATCTGTATGACACCACGTCTCTGAAATTCCAACAATATCTGCCTTTGATGTTTTGAGCAATACCTCAAATTCATCAAATTTATTTACTAAACTCCTAGCATTGGTGTTCAGGAGAGTGGACCCATGAATAATTCCAGATGTTCAACCATTACAAGCTGGCCTGTGAACACACACTTTTACAGACACCGTCCTAAAATATGCATGTGAGTAACATCTTTGGTGCTGTTAATATAATAATTAGAATTTTCTTGTGTTCTGCAGCTATCCCACACGCGATAGCACAGTGGCTATAGTACCGTTCTTCCCTTCCACACCAAGTGATAAAGCTTGGGTTCGAGTTCCGTCGTTGACTTGAGGAATTCTTAAGAGCTTTTTGCACTTTACAACTTAGTTAGCCGGTCTCACGCGTGGGGAGCACGGTTTTTACCCCGGAACCTCGGGTATTTCGTCCAGGAATGCGGTAGATCGACTAGATAAGACACGAAATTTATGACATAATAGACATAGGCCAAATAAATTAGTTTTCTAGTGGCCATCTCAAAGAATCATCTAAACGACGACTCACCATTCTGAATACTGGAGATGTGGCTGTCCCACTGAGAAAGCAAAAAAAAAAAAAAAAAAAAACCCGGATATGACGTGATCTAGTCACAACCAGTGCTTTTATAAACATGAATAATTTTCATAAGGTGCGCCTCTGTATGGTGGTAGATTGATGTCTATTGGACACTCGGAATTTGCGTGCCAGGATGCCTATTATATCAAATATTCGCCTTCAGCGATACTGTTCACAATAAAATATTAATGAAAACATTTTGGTGTCAATTTTGTCGAGCAGTGTATTATCATCCTGCAATTTTCACAAGACTGAAGAAAGTCTGCGCGGGTAGCACAGTGGTATCGTCACCGTCCTCCCCACACCGGGTGGAAAAGGCCTGGGTTCGAATCCCGTCGATGACGCGAGGAACTTTTAATGGGCTTTTTTCACTCCGTGGCTGAGTTAGTTGGTCTCAGGCGTAGATAGCAAGGTTTTTCTCCCCAGTAACCGGGGTTTTTTCGTCCAGCAAAACAGGCAAATAAACCGTAGAACATACGCAATTTACAGACACAAATACGGGTTAATGTATTTAATTACGGGCAACCCTAAAATAATAATAATAATAATTAAGACTGAAGAAAAATTTAGTTTTCAAATTCTGGACTATCAGGATTTAAGGATATCTAAATTCACAGAAGGTATTGTGTTTTAGGCCTATTATCAACTTAGGCCATATTGCGCCTACATATTATGTCCGCAAATTGCGTGTTCTATTGTTGATTTGTTGTTCGCTGGATGAAAAAAAACCCCGAATTTCCGGGAAAAACTCTCGCCCGAAACTAACTCAGTCATGGAATCTAGATTTCTGCAATAACCACTCTTACGCCGTTTTCACAACATGAGTGAGTTAACAGAGTTGGACCAGTTACGTGGTGGTTTCCAAAGGAATTAGATTTTGGTACGGACCACTCTTATACCACGTGAATATTAAGATATTTTATTTAGCTATTAACTAAATCACTATGCATTAAGGAAACGTTTCAGGAACCATACTCAGGTCATACATAGGCTGTTGCCGCCTCATACTTGCCGAATGTCTCAATTCTGACTGCAATTTCTGAATTGAAACATATGGCAAGCAGGAGGCTGGCAACAGCAAATGTATGGTCTGAGGATGGGTTCCAGCAAGGTTCACAAAACGTTACCTTAATGTACAGTGATTTAGTTAATAGGTAAATAAACTATCGTAATATTCATGTGGTATAAGAGTGGTCTGTACAGAAATCTAATTCCATGGGAAACCACCACATAATATCCTCCAACTCTCTTAACTCAGTCATGTTGTGAAAAACGCCGATGAAGCCTCCTCGCGTCATTGTCAGGATTCGAAATCCGGTATCTTCCACCTAGTGTGGGAGGACAGCGATTCTACCTACTGTGCTACTCACAAGGACATTCATGGAACTTGGCACACAATTGAGTTGATTGAAAAATATATGAAAAAAATGACTACACAATAAACTCATAATTGTGTGGTCATTTTTCAGCTAATATTCAATAATTGTGGATGTTATCAATCACTAGCTTCAATTTGTTAACCAATTGACACATACCTTATTAAATGGTAGTAAAGGAAGGTTTGACTCTAACTTGTAGTCGGTCATCGCTACACACTGGCCAATAAATATGAACCTTTATTTAGTATCGAATTGGACCATCTTTGTTTCGAATAAGAGCAAGTGTGCCGTGCAGCATGGATTCTGTGCTTTAGGGTGTTTTGTTCTAATTGTAACCATTCTTCCACCAAAATATCGCGTAGCTGCAACTAAGCTGAAGGAAGAGGACTACATTGAAAAATAGTTCTCTCCAGCATATTTTACTCATTCTCAATAGGACTGAGATCAATCTATTGTGCAGGGAAGATGGTGGAAATCCGTGTAATGTTCGCAGGAACCATTCTTGTACGATTCTGGCAATATGCGCTGTTGCATCGTCAACCATAAAGTGGCCATCACTTCGGGATACAAGCATATTTCAGGGTTCAGTAGATCTGATACAGACCCGGATGTCTTCCACCATCAACGGACCTAGTTCTTGCCAACAAAACATTCCTGATATCACCTCTAGATGCTTTAGTTGTCATAACAAGGCAAGCAGGGTCCAGTGCTTCGTGAGGCTCTCATCACTCTCGGCATACCATGAATGAAAAACGAACTATCGTGATACGACATTCTTCCATTGTTCCACCGTAGTCACGACGTTCTCGGCACCACTGCAAGCAATTTTTTTCTCTGAAACAAGTAGCTTCTGAAGATGCAGGCAACTGCCAATACCCAATTTCTTCAATTCCCTGCACTTGGTAAATTTGAAATAGGGAAGTTTTGGACTTGGTTGAATTCCGACGTTATTGCTGCAACTAGATGCTCCTACTTTTCCAGTTGTCCTTAGAGTACGACGATTTCGTTCTTTCAGTTTTTCTGCCACATTTACGCCCGAGATGTGGAAGAACCGCTTGCTTTCGATTTAAAAGCTTTGAGAAACAAGCTTTTCTTTCTTGACTAGGGGCTCCTGCTAAACGTAAACAATGCCTTTTTCAGTTTGACAGATCACACGTTTCCCCTCTTGTTTTCAGATTAGTGGTCTTTATACTCAACCAGGAAACATGTCATTGCCTCACGTCAGTTTTCTTGGCATCTATTTGCATTTTTTTTTTTTTTTGGCCAATGTGTATCAGCTGAATAATAAGATAGATTTTGTTTTTGAGAACTATCAAAAAAAAAAATAACAATCTACGAATGTATTGAAGTACTGGCTTAATAAATATAAATATGTATATGATTGCAACAAATTAGCAGTGAAATAATTAATGGCCTTAAAAAGAGGTTTTTACACTTATCAACACCTTAGACCATATATACACTGATGAGCCAAAACATTATGACCAGCGAGTCATTATGTAAATTGAAGCAATTGCAGGTGAACTAAGAGGCATGCACAGGTTGTGACAAAAAAAAAAAAAAACTGATACTGAGCTCCAATAATCAGTGTTACTCTTCAGATGGTAAAGTGGTCCGAGGGAAATCCATGAACCGCCAGTAAGGTGTTGGATGACCACAGCTCATCGATGCTTGAGGTGAGCAAAGGCTTTTCCAGATGATACATGGCAACAGACGAGTGACTGGGGCGCACTGGCCGGTAATTGAAATGCTGGTGATGGGATTAATGTGTCACAACACAGTACATCGAACCCTGCTGCATAGCTGCAGGCCACTCCAAGTGCCCATGCTAATCATGGTTCACAGGCAAGTGCCTACAATGGGCATGTGAGCATCTAAACTGGACAAGTGATTGGTAGGTCGTCTGGTCCAATGAATTCCGTTTCCTGTTGCACAATGTGGACGGCTGGGTATTGCTTTAATCTGTGCATCATTTACCTGGGGAAGTGATGGTGCCTGGATGCACCGTAGGACAAAAACAAGCCAGTGTTCTGCTGGAATCCCTGGGTCCAGTCATCCATGTGCCGGACACTTTGACATCTACCTAATCATCATTGTTGACCATATATATCCTTTCATGGCAACGGTCTTCCCCTCTGGCAGTGCCGTCTTTCAGCAGGATAATAAACCATGCCACACCAACCAAATCATTCAAGACTGGTTCGTGGTACATGAGACAGACTTCCAGGTATTGCCCTGGCCTCCAATTCCCAAGACATCAATCGCATCTGTGGTCTGTGTTGGAACAGCAACTCTGGTCTGCGGGTTACATGTTGGTACCAGATACCACAAGACACATTCAGAAATCTTGTAGCATCCCTGTATCGCCAAGTAGCTGTTTTGATGCAAGTGGAGGACCAACATCATATTAGGTAGGTGGTCATATTTTTGGGATTTGGGATTTTTTTAGGAGCATTGACAACTAAGGCATTGTTGCAGAACATGTATATTCCGTAAACTGCGTGTCCTGAGGTCAATTTCCTGTTTGCTGGAAGAAAAACCCAAATTTCCAGGAGAAAAAAAATCATGCTACTCTCCCCTAACTCGTGATACTTTTTTTCTCAGAAAATCAGGTTCTTAGTTCAGAAACTGCAAATCATTCACAAACATGCGCAAAACATAACATGTATATATGGCTGGACATGGCCTTAAGTTGCGATGCTCTTAAAACCCTACTAGAACTAGCACGGGCTACCCTGTCTAAAATCAAATAGAACTCACCACGTTGTGAAACTTCATTGCGCGTCTTTTGCATTTGCGGTCAATGAACTGAACATCGCCAAACCGTGGCACAAGTGCCCTGCAACCTAGGGTCGGGGTAAAAAAAAAAATATATAAAAAAAGTACGCATGTCAAAAAATATTAGCGTGTATATATATATACACACACACTGATGAGCCAAAACATTATGAACACCTACCTAATTGTTGGTCCTCCATGTGCAGCCAAAATATCTCATACCCAGCGAGGCACGGACGCTAAAAGATATCTGGTACCAACACGTAACCAGCAGATCCTTTTAACTCCTGTAAGGTATGTGGTCAAGACGTCACAGATTGGAGTTGCTGTTCCAACACAAACCACAGATGGTCAATGGAATTGATGTCTAGGGAATTTGGAGGCCAGGGCAATACCTCGAAGTCTTATATATAGACTTCGATAATGTCGCATTATCCTGCTGAAAGACAGCACCGCCAGAGTGGAAGACTGTTGCCACAAAAGGGTGTTCCTGGTCAGCAATGTTTATCCACCACAGGGATGACTGGACCCAGGGTGTCCCAGCAGAACATCACCCAAAGCATGACACTGCATGGGCATGTAGAGGCCTGCAGCTATGCAGCCACATTTTCAGCAGGTTTTAATGTACTGTGGGTTGACACATTATTTCAGTCACCAGGATTCCAATTACCGGCAAGTTGCACCACTCGAGCTGTGGTCATTCAACACCTCATGGGTTTTCCCTCCTCAGACCACTTTTGGTAGGTACTAACCACGACTGTGAGCACCCCACCAGACATACCCTGACCATTACATTTTGCCCTTTGCCACTGCTTTTCCCATTAGAAGAGTAACAGAGCTGTATCAGGTGTTTTTTTTTTTTTTAAACAGAAATTGAAGCAGTTGCTTCGATTTCCATAACGACTTGCTGGTCATGTTTTAGCTCATTGGTGTATACCTCCTGCAATCTGTTTGAGAAGCACTGGTAACTGTTGTTACCCTACCTAGAATTGAAGCGGTACCACACAAAGTGCCAATTTAAGAATTCCGTGCGCTGACTAGGGTATTGTTCAGCCTTCATTTTTTTTGCAAGCAGCTAGCTCTCATGTTGCTTTTAATATTAAATTACATGGATATATTGTTTGCGTTCTTGTTTATACTTTGTCATGACCACCAGGTCAGTGGAGTTAACAATAAATCAATCAATACAAGTGCTACTCGTATTTAGCAGTCACGGCTTGAACCCCAGCACACTTGGCTATGCCTCAGTTAAAATCAACTCTGAATTGTTTGTTTGCTACATAAAATGATTTTCAAGTGCTCTATCAAATTATGGAGCACATGATGAACTTCTGAATTGCTTTTTTGTCACTGCAGAAAATGACTGGCCACCACTGGGGAAAATTTTTAGGTGCTACTATAGCATGCAGACTACTGGCACTCTATTCAGTTGAACTGTGATTTTTTTTTTGACTAATATTCAGCTAGTGAAAAAAGGTTGCTAGTTTATGCCACTAATTCAGGACAAATTCAAACAAAAAATGGTGTTTAATCTTTAGTGTGGAGTATTGTATGTGGTCAGTTTTTTCGCTTGAATCTGTCTTGAATTAGTGGCATAAACTAACCCTTTTCACTAGCCGAATATGTCTAACCATATTTCAATTCAATAGACTGAATAGTGCCGGTAGCTTGCATACCACAGTAGCTTCGGTTTTTTTGTTTAATTTTAAACAAAAGTAATCATAAATAGATAATGAAATAACGCACAGAATCAATTCTCTCATTTGTCTTGGTCTATAACAATAATAAAAAACCATCTGTTTTTGCCCCGTTTTCTTAGTTCACTAATCCCTCATTTCATAGACCATGCATGATGTTGGTGACCTTGGGTTCATTCTCTTGGCAGTAAAATTATACATTCTAACAAGATTATGGAAGAATCTATGGTTTTGCTATCACTTCAAGGGGAAGCAATCCCTCATTTTGTGCCAACAGAACAAAGTTAGAATAAAAAAAAATACCGACTAGATACTAAATAAATGCAATAAATACTGACAATCCAGTCATAAATGATGTATAAGAATATATGAAATGAAAACATCTACTTTGCTTAACAAAATTTCAAAGCACTATTTTTTTTTTTTACTTTTTATGTCATTGTTAGTAAAAGCCAACTTACAAAATGTGAGAAAGTAGACTGGTAGCACGTGTTGTTTCCTTAATCCTATATTTATACAAGATGTACTCCACAATTGACTATTATACAGGGCAAGAAATAAAAGAATAATCCACTGTTAGCACAAGATGTAACTATTGACTTTATACACAATTTGTGTGTTCTGGAGCACAAAAAATGCATACACCCAAAATTGTTTTTTTTTTTTTTTTGGGTAGTTGTTGGCACATAGGCTTCTGTGGCCATAATGCACCTCGCAAAGTTTTTTGCAGTACTTTGATCAAAGCCCGAGGCAGGAATTGAACCTGCGACCTTTGGGTTGCCAGTCAGGCACTTTACCCACCCGGCTAGCCCGGTCGGCCAAAATTATGTTCATTTCAGAAGTACACCCATGATGTTTCTGAATTAAACTAAGGATAAGGAACAACTTTCTAATTAAGGAAATTGCAATTGATTACACAAACTTTAAATATAAAATTTATATGGTATTAGTCAAATTTTAACATCAGATTCAAAAATAAGACAAATAGCCAAAATTTAAAAATAAGGGAGAGACCCCCAGTGCCTTTACACTAACACCCTGTATATATAATGGTTCAGAACTTACACCAGTTTCTCAACCACATCTTGTACATGATCATGATAAAAGTATAGATTCTGGAACATTATTTTTATATAATAAATGTTTATTGTGAAGTACATCAATTAATTGAAGTTCTTAATACGTTTGTTGTGAATCAAAACCAAGATGAAAAGCATTATTTTTAGAAGCTGAAGGTGACAAAATTTATGGTTACCACTTGACTGTTGTTTGAGGGTGCATGTTTACATCACAAGGATGTATCACACATGTGACTTACTTTACTTCCACACTCAGACAGCAAACAAGCAATTATCATGTGTTGTCTCTTGAAAGCAGCACTCTAGAAGTTATCTGCATACCAACAAGGCACAAAGTGGTTCAAGAAAAAAAAGTTACCCCAGAAGAAAATGTATCGAAAATTTTGATTCACCTTTGAATGATATTAATGTAATCGGTGGCAAAAAACAGGGTTTTACTACAATGCACTTCTTTAAAATTTGCATTAAGTTTCTTGACAAGACTGGATACAGAGCTGTTTTTTTTTTTTTTAATTGCACAAGATTCCACTCCCACTTTCCTCAATATACAAGTGAATTGAAAGGTGCATTTTTCAGATTTCAAATGTAATTTGTGGATATGAATATAAAAATCTTATATTTGTATCTACACATTAAAGCATACTAAAACCATATTATGGCACTGGGTATTAAAAAAGCTGGCAATTAAAAAAAAAAAAAAAATGAAATAAAGCTGCCTAAAAGCTTCGAAACATTTTTTTAGTCCATAAACTCTCAAATATACAGTTGTTAAAAACGTGCATTTAAGACGAGTTACACAAGGAAAACAGCTATTAGCAATAAGATTGCAGCAAAGTAAAAAAAAAAAAAACAACTTTTATCCACCATTAGGAATAATTAAGTGTAAAGAATATATTTTAGAATTTTCATAATTAAGGCTCATGCTGATATTTTTCGAAAGAAACATCACTAAAAAGAAATGCAATAAAAAAAAAGAGATGAATATTTATTCCCCGTGACATTTTGATATTTAGTGACAAATTATCAGAAGATACTTCATTCAAATGTTGAAAATGAAAATGTTTAGTAAAATTGATTTCTTAAAACAATTTAAATATATGTATATATAAGCAGAAAATTTTCAGTTGTACACAAGAGCGAACGTCATTTATCAAAATGCAATGAGATTTTTTTTTAAAAAAGTATCTTTTAATATGACTACATGACAAATTTTGGAAAGTTCTTTGGAAAGTTATGTATAAATAAGCATGATTAAATCTAAACAAAAACTACTATATATTGATTTGAAATAACAAGTTTTCACCAATAAATAATTGCTGAAATTTACATAAGAACTGACAGCTGTTATGGCATGTTGAACAAAGGTAAAGTAGAATTCTTAGGTTCATCAAATCATTTCTAAGACAGCCTTTTCTTTAGTACACATAGCAAAATGTCAACTGCAATACTTCAGTATCCATTTAAACAATCTGTCTGCCAATTGCATTTTTAAAATGTGCTTCTGAACAGAAGCACATTTATTTTACTTTTCTGTATTTACACAATCAACGACAATAATTTGAAGTGTGTATGATAACAGTTCTGCTGGTGTATGTTTACAATTTCAACCAAACTAGTTGTTCTTTCTGGATTTTTAATCCTATGCTTATTTATGTAAAACAACTGTTGTATTTTTCTATTGCTGTCCAGCCTCATGCATATGTTGTCTACTAAAGAATAGTTTTAAAAATAATTCGACAGACAAGCATTCTGCTCTTCCGCTGTTAAACACCATAAAGCATTACTTTTCTGTTGCTCTAAAATACACTTCAGGGAAGTGGTATGGAACTCAAAAAAATTGTGTGATAGGATCTACATTGAACTATTCGCTCCAACACTAGCACTTCTATATTAAAATAATAGACAATTTTAATATTAAGGAGATAACTTCAGATATAGCAAAAATGTAATACTGTGTTTGTAGGAATTATCTTTCTTTAACATAAGTAACTAAACCATACATTTAAATAAGCAGTTGCACATGATGGTATTGTGAGAAAAATGATTTGTCAGAATGTCCTAATTTTTCTTAAACCTGGGTACTAAGTTTCACATGCATTATGTTTTTTTTTCCCATTTAAATACATAATACGAAGAAAAACGAAATGAAACAGCCATGATGAACAATATCCCCCCCTTCTCCTTGAAGGATTATGTTACAGGTCTAATGGGGTGAGAGCCAGATCATCAGGGAAAATTCTTCCTTCCAGTGCCCATAAAAGTGCAAAGCTAGTTTCATTGTACATTTCCCATTATTTTAAAGATATTCACCAAAGCATTAAAAATAATGCAGCAATGTCAGATATACATACAAAGAATAAAACAAATCTAATGAATATCACATAAAATGGAACATACAGTGCATTATGGTTTCCATCAATAGCATATGAGTTATTTTATACTGTACACAGGTGTTACAGGAAACCACTGAAATTTACGAAAGTCCGTTTTCTTCCCAGGAATGCTATCCTAACTAATTTGGTATGCTATTTTATTCTACAGGAAAATATTATCTATTTTAGTTTTCTGTAATGCAAAATATAACTAACTTCAATCCACTGCCACAAAACAAAACACTTTCATACTGAATTTAAGACTCAGGCTTTTTTTTAGATCACCAACAAATTCAAAAAAATTTCTGTTACAAAATCAAATTCTGGTTTCACACAATTCTTTTATAGTGCATAATTCAAGAAGAATGAATGAAGTCCATTAACTTGACCTTAAAACAAATGTACCAATTATTCTAAAAGTTTTATTTATCACTGGTACTGGATTTAAAATCTTCACCATAAACATTAAACAGAAAATGGGAGAACAAGATGACATTCCATACAAAATTCACACTACTTCATGGAGTTTGATAAAGTCATTACACATTCACTTATCACTTGGCATTTCCGCACACAAGCACATACTAGTGTGAAACTTGTTAGGGGAGTTAAATGTACATTTTTTATTTATTTATTTTTTTTTTTTGTGGTTTGAACAATTACACTAACTTTACACAAAAATGCACAAGGTTTTATAGCAACAAAACAGTAATTAATCAGTTTTTCGCCCAGTCCTCCTAATAGCTTTGCGAAATTTTCTAACTGGGTAAACAGCTGACGTTCTTTCAGTGCTTGCTCTATAAAAAAAGAAAAACAAACAAATAAATATATATAAGTAAATAATCATAACTTCAATAAAAATTTTTTCTTCGTCTGTTGTAAGAAATCTCATATGTTCATTATTGAGAGGGCGCTCGGGTCATGGAAGAGAACTGTCAGAGGATTTTTGGCTGCTGTAAAAGGATAAGTATTTTTAAATTTTTACCGTATTCTTTGTTAATTAACATAGTATATTGTGTTTTACAGAGATATTAAATAGGTTTAGTACCGTTCGTTACCTTCTTATTTTGAATTTAACCAGCGATTTTTGGAAGTTACGACTCCCGGTGTTGCCACCAATACTGTTGAACTAGCAGCCATATTGTAGCCGATAAGAAATAGCTTAACGTATATATATCTCGAACAGACAGCGTAAGGTATAAAGTAAAACTAGAGAACGTAATACGAAGCACTGTATTGGGAAACTGTTAGCTCATAGTATTATCAATTAATCAAAAATAATATTAATCTTATTAAAATTCATTGTTAATTAAATTGCATTTAAACAGAAATCATGACCCAGACTAGAGCTGCGAAGCAAAGATCATAGTGTAAAAAATTGTGCAAAATGTTTGCCGACCTTTCTAAAACAGGATATGATCTAGCCAAGGAGGATGTTTTTGTGTGTGCTAGATGTCTAAAGTGTCAAGAAATTAAGCACAAACTCAGCGTTCTGATCGGCATCTATGAGAGCTTGAGGTGTAGGGTAAATGCCCTCAAAGAAATTAATACGAGGGGCCCATCAAACTCTCAGCTGCCAAGCTCAATGACAGAGCTCACTGCTGTGCATCAGGCAAAACAGAGGCAATCTCCAAGGCAGAATGTGCTGGTCCCAAAGGAACTAGTTATTGTTGGCGCATCAGCTTCTGTGGCCATATTGCATCTCCCAAAGTTTTTGAATTTTGTACTCTGATCCAAGCCCGAGGCGGGATTTGAACCCATGACCTTTGGGTTCCCAGGCAGGCACTTTACCCACCCAACTAGCACGGCCGGCCTTATCAGGGAGAGAGGGAATATACTATGCAATGACCAGGGTATGTCTGCCAGGGGCAAAAGTTGACTACGTTGTAGAGCAGATATCATCTTTTAAGGGCACAAAAGGTGTTGTTGTTGTACACGTTGGAACTAATGACATTAATAGTAAGAGGTCTGCAGATTTACTCAACAAGTACAGGTGAATGTTGAAAAAAAAAAAAGGTGTGAGTTAGGGTTGAATGTGAAAGTGTCTGAATTCTGCCCTGACACGATACAAGGGAGTATATGATGAGGGCCTTGTCGATCAATTCAGCCCTGGAGAGATTGTGCAAGACTCAAGGGGTAGAATTTTTTCAGCCTGATCTGTGCTCGTTGACAGGAGAGACTGCCTCTACAGGGATGGGGTACACTTAAATAGAAAGGGTGCAAGAATATTTGCTGATGCTATCGAGGCAGTGTTAGGTGGGTCGGAAAACTGCTAGCTTGGGGGGGGGGGATACACAGACTAAAAGGTTAACAGTGGCCACAGACAGAGGAAAAAGTGATTCATGAACTGCTTCTATTAGAATGAGCAGCAGCCTGGAAAGCAAGGTAATGAAGACTTCTAGGACTGCTGGGAGTCATACTGGAACAAGTAAATACATGGGCTGCGTTATGGTAACTAAGAGTAGGAACAGGTGCATGTATACTTGCATGTACACCAATGCTAGGAGTATAGTTAATAAATTTGATGAGCTTGAAGTGCTAGTCAAGACATCGAAGGCACTTATTGTTGGGATTTCAGACACGTGGTGTCACACAGATATAAGCAGTGCAGAATTGGAATTTGGGGGGTACAATGTGTACAGTAAGGGAGAGGGGGTTATGCTGTTAGTTAAGAAACACAAAATCTAAGGAAGTGCATCCAATTGATGTTGGTGGACAATGCAATGTTGAGTCTGTTTGGTGTGAAATAAGCACTGGCAAAGGAAAAATGAGAGTAGGTATGTGTGTTATAGGCCCAATGAATCTGATGAGTATAATGAACAATTATGCAGAGAAATAGAGAGGGCCAGTAAATCAGAATGTCTTATAACGAGGAATTTTAACTTTCCAGATATTGACTGGAACTTGTGGGTTGGTCACTCTCATCACACTAGCAAGACTTTTGTGGATTTATTGGATGACTGTTTTCCACAGCAACATGTTCGAGAGGGAACCAGAGGGTGTAATACTCTTGGTCTGATTATCAGCAGTGATTACAATGTATTGATGTGGGAATTACTTCAAGATGTTACTACCATCAAGACTAAAAGGAAGGGCTTTTGCTTATGTAAAGGTGACTACAGAGGTCTCAGACAGTTTTTAAATTCTGTACAGTGAGATCAACTGATGACGCTACCAAAGTTGAATTCTAAATGGGCAGCCTTCAGGGACTTAATTTCGGAGGCTACTAGGCTTTTCATTCCAACTAAGAAATGCTGTTCAAGGTTTAGGCCTAAATGGATGTCAGATGAATTAATGAGGCTCGTGGTAGAGAAGAAGAATGTATGGGATGCATATAAAGTACAGCTGACACAGAAGCCTATGGCAGGCAGATATAAACCAGTCTCTAATCAAGTCACAAAGGTGGTTAGGCAGGCAAAGGAAGATTACGAGAAATCTTTGGCAGAGGATGCAAAGAAACGGCAAAGAGTTCTTTATGTAAATTCTAGAAGGAAAGGGATCAATCAGATTCAGATTGGACCACTTAACATAGATGGGTTGACCATTGATAACCATTGCTCAGGTAGCTAATCAACTGAATGCATATTTTGCATCCACATTCACACATCATTCAATGAGGGGATTGCCAGAAGTTTATCAAATGCTAACAGGGAGCTAAGTGATTTTGTAATAACTGAGAGCAAAGTGGGGGAGAAATTGTTTAAGTTAAACATAAGGAAGGCACATGGGGGTGGATGTGTCTTTACAGTTATATTAAAAGAGGCAGCAAAGAAAGTAAGCAAACTCTTAGTCATAATTATGAGAACTTCCTTGGAGGGAGGCTCCTGTGGACTGGAGGTGTGCAAATGTATCACCAATTCACAAAGGGGGTTCAAAAGGTGACACAAGTAACTACAGACCTGTAATTTAACTTGTGTTCTGGGGAAAATAATGGAATCACCAGTTAAAGAAGCATTGCAGGATCATCTAGACAAGACAGCAGTAATAGTTAAGACACAGCATGGTTTTGTTAAGTGAAAGTCTTGCCTGACCAATTTGATTGGATACTATGTGGTCACAAAGGAACTAAATGCCAAAAATAATTTTAATATCATATACTTGGATTTCAGGAAAGCCTTTGATACTGTTGCACATGGAAGACTGCTGTACAAATTGGAGAGGTATGGCATTAAGGATAAGTTGCTACAATGGATAAAGGGATGGTTGAGTGGTAGATGACAGAGAGGTCATCTCCCACTCATAATCAATGGACACTGCTCTTCATGGACAAATGTTATTAGTGGAGTTCTCCAGGGTTCGGTGTTGGGCCCATTGTTTTGTATTTATCAATGATATCGATGAAGGTATATCAGGTTTAATGTTCAAGTTTGAAGATGATACAAAGGTTTGCAGGGTTGTTAACGACAGTATGCTACTCCAACTGGACCTAGATAAGTTGGGAAAATGGGCGGAGAAGTGGCAACTGAAGTTTAACTTTGACAAATGCAAAGTACTGCATATGTGTAGAAGTAACCGAAGAGAAATGTACCAACCATGTGGCACTACACTCAGGGAAGTGGAAAGTGAAAAAGACCTGGGGGTAATCGTGCAGTCAAATATGAAGTTCGCTGAGCAGTGCAGATGGGCTGCCAGGGCAGATCATGGAGTCTTGTCAATGATATATAGGAATTTTGCTAGTAGGGACAGGGAGGTGATTATCCCGTTATATAAAGTAATGGTTAGGCCACATCTAGAGTACTGTGTACAGGTCTGGAGGCCTCATTTTAGGAAGGATGTAGAGTTGATAGAACAAGTACAAAGAAGGGCAACAAGATTTGTGAGGGGAACAAAGGGGTGCTCTTACTAAGAAAGGCTTAAGTTTTGCAAATTGCAGTGCCTGGAGAGTAGGCACCTGCGAGGTGATCTGATTGAGGTGTATAAAGCCTTGAATGGGTTGAGCAATCCGAATGCTGATGGGATTCTTCCTCTTGCTCAGAGTAAGAACCTGAGGGGCACAGTTTCAAATTGAGGAAAGATAGTTGTAGAATAGAGGTGCGGAAATTTGCCTTTAGCCAGCGGGTACTTGATGGGTATAACAGGCTTCCATCTTTTGTTGTGGAAGCTAATAGCCTAAATAAATTTAAGGCTGAGCTGGACAGGCATTTGTAACAAATGGATTGGTGAAATGTTTTTTTTTATTTTTCACATACAGTGCACTCATATATACGTAACCTTTGAAGGTCATTACAAATAATGCATCCATTTATGTGCAAATCGTCTAGAAATATTCAAGTAGGTAAGCCACCTCTCATCCATGTTTCCAAGTAATTTTAGATAGTTTATAATAGATGGCAGTCAGAAAAGATTTGTGTTATAAAAGCTGACACTAAACAAATTCTCCTAATTTCTGACGTAGAAGTTATTGAAAATGATACATATAAAGAATATTAGTGCATTAAAAAAGTAACAATTTTTTTTGCATTTTTAAAAAGTCTGATTTGATTTTTGACAATTTATGCTGATAGTCAAGTCAAAATTTCAGGTGTTCATTTTTATAATACTTTTTAAAAAGTACCTTATTTCACAGAGCCTGTTGGCATTGGAGATTCAGTATATATAGAAAAAGTCACTGCTGTGAGCACAGCACGTGTGCATTCCAAGGATTCACTACCATCACAGGCATATGAATACAGGAACTCACATGCAAACGAGTTAAAAATCACATGCTGTACGTAGGACTATTATAAATTATAGCTTTCAGCAGGTACTTATGTAATCCTCTGTTTATTTGATAAACAACAACGATGATGACAGTGGTGGTTGCTAGATAGCTCTCCAAGTGTGGCAGGCAGGGTCTGATTACTTAGTTCCACTATTCTGGATATCAGATTTATGCTTTACACCCTTACAATCACCCTTTGTGTCCATAGGTGACATCAAACCTCCACACTACTAAATTGTGCATTTTGTCATGAGACTGATATCTGTGCCCTGGAGGTGGGGATCTCAGTTTTCTCCCCAAGACCTATCGAATGGGCACACAGCCCATTGAATTTAACTGACCGCCTGGCTAAAATTTAAGCGATTCTCGTGGTACCAAATGGTACTGGTCACTGATCTCGATTAATATTAATTCGAACGTACTATGCAATCGAGATCAATGCAACAGGAGCATATAATGTTAAATTATGCAATTAATTTTTGCTCTGGATCACTTAAGTCACATTTATAAATAACAAAAAATTTTATAATATTGCGAATATTACACTTTCCTGCCCGGCTACTTCATAATGCCACCCAGCTGGCAAAATTTTCAAGGGAGCCCACTGGTCTCACACGAATTTTCTGATTATATTATGGGATTTTACATGGTCGCAGGAGTTCAGAAGGAGAGAATATAAGGAACAGTATCATATTTACTAACCATGTTGGCTTGAACTGTAGTCACTCAAAGCAAAGCATGCATACTTCCATATATACCTGCACCTGACTTGCTCAGCTACAGCAGCTGTTGATGACATTATTTATACATCTGCTTCAAAATCTAGCACAGAGGGGTAAAGTGGATAAAGCTTTGATTCTAAAGGGTGCCAGATATATTTTTAGTAATAAGGAAGATAGGGGGTTGGCCATCCTACACCCTGCTTTTTTGTTAGTACAAATTAGCTGAAAACAACACTGGCCATTTTCAAAATCACTGAGTAGCCGTTGGGATTACTCAATACCAAGGGCTGGAAGGGGAACAGTGCATGAAAGACAGAGGCTTTTGCTTCGACAGTCAAAAAATTTGCCGAATGAAATTAAATCTGATCAAAGGGAAGATGATTATTAGCAGCTACAAGATATAGAGTGGTTGTGTGATCATTTGCAAAAATATTCTGTTTTTGAATTTAATAGTCAGAAATATGTTTTCAAAATTTAGAAAGTTGTGGGTGATTTTGAAACCAGATTCAGTGATTTTAAAACAATTGAAGACATTATTCATATATTTCTTATTCATTTAATGTCGACTTAGATAAAAAAACAAATTTTAGGAAAAAATTTGCTGAGATTTTTTACATGGAGAAAATATTACTTGAAAATGAAATCATTACATTGCGAAGCGATATCTTCCTAAAACCCAGATCACCAGAAAGACTTTTGGAAATATATTTGCTGAGAAAAGTACCAAATGTAAAAAAATGCAGTGAACTTTTAAATTCCTGTTTTGGTTCCACATATCTGTGAATCGGCCTTTTCGTATTTGAAACAAAGAATCGCTCTACTCTTACGGACCTGCATACAGAAGATTCTTTATGGTTGGCCTTCTCGCGGTATATACCTGATTTTGAAAGTTTGGCAGATGACACCTTCACATAAATTAAAAATTTATAAACAATACTTTTAAATATGTGTTGATTAACTTTTTAAACCATGTGCAATGAAATTCTTGAGATGGAAGATCACAGCACATTTCTAAGAAAAAAAAAAAGTAGATTGCATCACAAATTAAGTTGGCCACCCCTAATATAGTTTATTTAAAAATTATGTTCCCCATGGCAAGTTTTCCTCCCACTTATTCTAATCAATTATGGACAAATTGAAATCACTCATTATAACATAACACACACTTGCTCGCCCATTTCCACCTTCATGCAGAGACCCCATGTGGTACTTTTCACAATCTTCTGGTCTGTAGATTACTCCTACTCTCATTATACCTTTGCTTTCAACTAACTCACATCTCACATATTCTGTGCTGGCAGAAATAACTTCTGACTCAGCAAAAGCTCTTTTCGCACTCAGGTTGTTATATGAAGCATGACCTCACAACCCCTTCTACCTTTCCTAAGTATGTTGTATAACTTGGGTTTTCTTTATCTACTAGTCGTTTTTTTTTTTTTTGCCAGTTCAGCAGAAGCCTGTAGCTTCCTTGCACTATATAGTGAATACTATTATTATATATCATCGTCCCCAGTTTCTGGGTGGTACCAAGTTTCTGTTAGCTTAATTATGCCAGTGTTAGCTGCTCTAACCAGAAGTTCAAATTTTCTCATTTTTTTGACAATGCTCCTCTAATCACAGTTAAGGCTAAACACTCTTCTATAGTTTATTATTCTGACACACCCCTGAAATTATTCAAGCTTACTTCCCCCCAGCTTTAGCTTCCTGCCCATTTGAAACGTTTCTATCTTTAGAACATTTTACAAATATTGTTGCAGTAATAAACAAGAACCCTTAAGATGTGTGCAAGCATCAGTTAAATATGTATCTATATTACCATTGCCCTCACAACTAACAGTTTATGTCAACCTTAAGGTATCTCAATGATACCAGCAAAAACCCATGCATCACCTCTGTTCAAATGAATCCTCGTCTCTCTACAAAACAGATTCCAGATTCCTTCTGGCTACAATTATTTTAGCCCGGGAGGTCTTGTTATTGACCTGATAAGGTTCCCAGCATTAAGTTTGTTCAAAATCATTTTGGCATGCTCTTGAAGATGGCTGAGACCAAAACTTATAAAATATCATTCATTCAGAGTTCCAACAATAATGTACAGGGATATTTCAGGTTCGTAAAGGATATATCACATTTTAAATTTCAGTGTTCCTGACTGTAATGCCAAATCTCATGAAGAAATCTTCTTAAGGCTATAATTCATTTATTATAATAATTCTGCTATAGTTGTTGAAAACTTGAAATATCAAATGAATTTTAGAATATTTTTGGCACATTTAACTACTCACAATAGTCATAACAGGTGTAACCAATTGGTAGACCTCATCTATCATGAGTGATAAGTAAAAAAGCCTAAGTCAATAATTTGATATATAGCAATTATTTTAGTTTCACAATTTGATAACTGTTTATAATTGTAATTAAAAACAATAATAATAAGTTATTTAATTTTTATGAATGTATATATTTGCAATATAATTATAAATAATATCTCAGTAAAAATTATCTGCACTGTTTGTCCTGGTTAGAGGTCAGCGACACGGATGGAATACTTGTTTTTCCTCCATATTGATATGTCTAGCCGAATTTTTACAAGCCGGCTGGCTAGGCCTGATATGTTCTGTATTAATTAATAAAAGGAAATACCAAGAAATAAAGGAAATACAATAATAATTATAATATATTTATTGGCATAAAATTAATAAAACTGATGTTTTATTAATTTTATGCCAATAAAGGGCTTGGACCACAAAGAAAACTAACAGTGACTTCCTTTTTATAACATTTAGAATTCTTCTTTTCAAAACACTATGGTAAGTTTGTGATTTTAGTGGATCCTGAAGTTATACTCAAAACCTTCATAATGATTTGAGGCAACAAATTTACTGACGTTTACAATGTTAAAAATAAGAACTGAGGTAACACACTCAGCTTATTTAGTTTTAAGCCTTCTCTGTAAATTTAAGAAAGGGTTAGACAGATGCCTGCATTTCATAAAGCTGGCTTTCATGTCAATTCGACTTTATTAATATTAATACCTATTAAAGAACATAGAACCAATACTTTCCTGTACCTGTTCCAAGAAGAATTTATTTACACGAATAAAGCTAACCAAATAACTAATAACACTAAAGCAGATTATTATAAATACTGATTTAATACTCACTGAAACTGGAAGGGAGCAGCTGGAGAAGGAGAAGTTCCAGCAAAGTTAAATGAAGATGGCGAAGTCAGGTTGAAGTTGATAGGAAAAGTACTATTTGCATCCCCTTGAGGTGGAACGGAAAAGTTGAAATTTGCATTCTGCGATGATGAATCACCCTTTTGTGCCTAATTAAAATAATGAGATAAGGTCAACTACATTTATAAATACATCTTATAACTCAAACATTTACAAGTGCTCATTTATAGTTCATAGTGTCTATACAGATATCCAGTTATAAACATGCAGTACATTCAAGTTCCTGGAGTCACATGCTGGTATTTAAACGATTTATGCTACAGTTTTCAGGGGGTGTTAATGTTGATCTTAGTGTGCATGTAAAACAAGTGGAAATTGGCTCAATCACTTCACTTGTGTGTCACAGCTGACTGACTGCAGAATTGCAGTTTGAACAGTGTGCTAACTGTCAATGCTTCAAACATTACAGAAACTTTGAAGATGATACTTTGAAGAAAACAGCAGTTTATGCATGGTTTAATCAGTTTATGGACAGGAAATATCGGAAGAAAATCTTGCAGTGGATGTTGTTCAATGTCACGAAACTACAAAAATGTCACAAAAGTGAAGGAATTCATGCTAAATGATAGATGAATGACTGTTGTTGAGATTGCTCATGAAATTAGACTGTCTGTAGGCCCAGGACACACAATCCTTACCCAATTTTTTAAGGATTCAGCATGTGAGTTCAAAGTTTGTTTCATGCTTGCTGTCGGACAATCAAATGGACTACAGGTAGTTCAGAAGTTCTTGGCTGTGAAAAAAATCAGTCATGCAGCAACTTCCCTATTCCCCTAACTTTGCACCGTCTGATGACATAAAAAAAAAAAAAAAAAAAAATTCAATGTCCATGAAGGCTGATGGAGAAAGTGCACGTGTGTGAAAGAAGAGAGAGAGAAGAGAGAAAAAAAAAAACCATGTCAGGCTTCAAAAGCGGTGAAGGATCGGTTGACTTTATTGTTGGGTGGTAACGCTGTGCAGATTTCTAAAGTAAAACCCCTTTTAGTTTACTAGGAAGATGGCCAAAGTACAACCCAAAATCGATCAAAGTTACAAAAACTTGACAGCCCAGGGCCATCGGATTAATAAATTCATGGTTTTTAGTTGATACGTAATGCAGTTACCTACCACATAATTATATACGTATGCGAAAATTTATTTTTATTTTTGTTACACAGAGCATTAAACGATTTGAATGCTCTGTGTAACAAAAATAAAAATAAATTTTCGCATTATGAATCCAGAGCACGTAGGCCTGTTTTATTATATACGTATGTAATGGAGAATATTTTATAAGTACAAATTTTTAATATTAAATATTTTGACTGACATTTGTGCGTCTTTTCGCTACTGTTTATTATTGATTAGGAAATATCCTATGACAGGCCGCGACTCACAAATACATATGTTACATTACGGGAATGAATTATCAGGCATGGGGGGGGGGGATGCCACCTGTATATTAGAAAAACTTTTGAGCATAGAGGCAAGTAAGGCTCCTGGGGTTGATGGCATATATACCCTGTAGTTTTGAGGGAGAGAGCAAGGGAATGTACATTGAAACTTTCCTTTAATGGACAGCCATGGGGAATGAGAATTTGTTTGTTAGAGAGAAGTGTCGGCTAATAAGAAGTCTGAGGGAGGAAAAAAAAAAAAAAAAAAAAGAAAGAAAAAGAAATCGTTAAACGTTTAATGTAAAATTAAATTAAAATATATACAGATTTTGAACAATATATTTTTAAATAATATACAATTACATACACAAGAGATAAAGAAAAATCGTCAAACGTTTAATGTAAAATTAAATTATATACAGATTTTGCACAATATTTTTGTAAATAATATACATACAATTGTGCTATGCATATTATGACTTTATCTTAAGAAAAATACATACAGTAATCACTTATTTTCTTCTGCACTTTCTTCCGGCTGATAATTTTGTTTTCAACATTTGTTTGGAGTGAAGAAACCATCGAAAGTCCTTCAGTATCTTCTTCAGCGGTGAAAAACATTTTTAAACGATTGATTTGTATGAGCACTTCTTCCATTTTCATCGGTGGTTCGTCGTTAATATGTTCTTCGACACAATGACTTCCTTCCATTTCTTCATCCTCATGAGGAACTCCGTGAACAATATCGATGATAATGTCGTTGATATCTAGAGCACCATCTTCTGTAGTGAGGTTCGAGTCTATATCTTTGTAGCCAGGGTCACTTGTAGCTGAAGTATCGTACATTATCAATAGATGTTTGAAGTTCTTGTTCTTCTTGTTGCTCCACATTGCTGTTCACAACTTCAATTTTTGCGTTTGAGAAGCCAGACTTTACAAAACAGTTCACGACAGTTTGTTTTCTAATTGCATTTACTGAAGAGGAAATCCATTGAATCGCATCTAGGATGCTGATTTTCTTTGGAAGGTCACTCGCAAATGTTACATCGTTCATGTTTGCAATGAGATGTCCTAAAACACATTTTCTGTAGTGAAGTTAATTTTTTTTTATCCCTTGATCCAAGGGCTGACACTCTGCAGATGTGTTTGGTGGCAGAAAAACGATTTGAATGTTGGACAATTCAATGTGCGGGTGAGATTATCTATGAATAGAATAATTTTTCTGTTTTGACGAATCATGTTTTGGTTAAAGTGACTTATCCATTCGCTCATGATATCTCGTGTCATCATGCTTTTTTATTAGACTTCCAGTCAACATTCAAAAGATTCAACTTTATGCCCTTGAAACAATGAGAATTTTGTGGTTTTCCTATAACAAGAGGTTGTTCAAAGTCTCCCAGCATATTTGTACACAATAGTACAGTCAAGTGTTCCTTAGAAATTTTTCCGCCCTGGCACTTTTCGTTTTTAAGACTCATTGTTTTTTCAGGAAGAGCTTTAAAAAACAACCCTGTTTCGTCACATTTGTAAATATCTTTAGCTTCAAAATCACGACATAAATCTTCCAATTTGACGGTCCACTCTGTTACAACCCCAGTATCAACAGATCCACCTTCACCACTTATGGTTTTCCAAGAAATTTTATGCCGAGTTTTGAACTTGTCTAGCCATCCCACAGAAGCTTTGAACTCATTTACTCCCATAGATTTCGCAACCTCCAAAGCCTTTTCCCTAATAATAGGCCCATTAATGGGAATTTTTTTAGCAAGTGCGCGACAAAACCACTCATACGTAACATTGTCAATTTGAAGTCCAACAGTTTTCGGGAATGATTTTTGAACCTGATCATTTCCGTGTTGCCAAAATTGTTTGAGCAGTTCATTTTTTTCCCTTTAGGATGTCGCTTACCTGTGTCTTCCCGATTTTGAATTTTGCAGCGAGATTGCGAACACAATTTTTTTGCCGATCATACACATTAATGAGTTCGACTTTATCTTTTAAAGTTAAATGTTTACGAGAAGACATTATGCACTTCACATGACACCGAACAAAACTGAAAATCAAAAGACAAAAGGCCGACCAAATTACCCCCCCCCCACACACCGAATTCATCAGAAGTTTTTACACGTGCCTTAAAATTCTTGAAAAAGGGTTTAGAACCGCGACGTAAACCTTGATAAAATTCAGAGAATCGGAAATAGAAAATAAACACACGATTGAGGCAATACGTGGAAGAAAAGTTCCTAGAAAAAGGGACGTGAGCTCGCCCGCTGTCCGTTATGGGGAGATCAAATTAAGTGCTAATCTAAACGAAACAGTGCAGATTGCCTGTCCGTGTCCGTTACAGAGAATGTCCGCTAGACAGAAACTGAAAACACGTTAAAACTAATAGAGGAGAGTTGGGGAATTTGAAAATGTTCGTTGTAGAGAGATGTCCGCTAGGAGAAGTTTCACTGTATTTAACCACTGAGGTTAATTATGAGTGTATCTTTGGATTCAGGGGAGATTCCTCTGGTTGGAGAAGTGCCAATGTATTGCCAATACATAAAAGAAGTTCTAGGAGTGAAGTTTGCAACTATAGACTGGTTAGTGTGACTTCAGTGGTAGGAAAAATCTCAGGTGCAGTGATCCAGGGATAGATAGATATGGCATTCTGAAGGACATGCAACATGGCTTTGTTAAGGGTAAATGATACTATAAAAGTTTAGAAATCTTATAATACCATATTGGTGGACTAATAATAGAATAGCAATTGCTTAAAAAACAGTACTCACCTTGAATAAATCTGCAGTGGTATATTGAGAAGAGGTGGTTAGTATTTAGGTTGAATTGTTAGCTAAGAAACTAAGGGGGAAAATTGAAGAAAAACGGAATTTAAAATAAGCGCAAGGAGGTAGAAGTGTACACATTCAATCCTTGGTTGTCACTGAAGAGGGAAGAAGTATTTTGAAAGCTTGAATAAAATAATACGATGAGGCCAATAGTCATTACGAAGGACTTTCATTAAATAATAACGTCTTCAGTTGGCAATTGAATGGGCAGAGAACGCGTGTTGTTTTAAAGGTTTAAGTTTATACTCTCATGATGCACTTTTTGACACGTGAGAAATTTAACCGCGAAAGGTTCCAAGCTGGTGAAAGGTTGAAGGGGAGTTTGGCGTTAATAATTTTAAGATTAGAATGATGTCGACACCATTCAATCACGAGTGCTTCATATTGAAGAATTCTATAATTCGATTTGAGTTTAATAATGGAAATAGCAGAGTCGACAAGAGGGATGTGATTGTGAGTTCTGTACTGGCTTGACTTGTTCTAAAACTGTTGAAATGGTAATATGCATGGGTGTTGGAAGAACCGAATTTGGTGGTAGTACTGCCAATGTAACACTATTTTTTTGCCGATCATACGCATTAATGAGTTCGACTTTATCTTTTAAAGTTAAATGTTTACGAGAAGACTGTGCACTTCACATGACACTGAACAAAACTGAAACTCAAAAGACAAAAGGCCGACCAAATTACCCCCCACCCTACACACGCCGTCCCAGTTTTGCTGACATTTTATGAAGTATATTATATTATTAAGATCACTGGTGGAATAAGTGTGTGTATCTTTATAGGAATTAAAAAAAGATCCTAGTTTACTGTAAGCGGAAAAGATGAGAGAGAAATGTCTGTGTTATTAAAAATACGGCAGAATTGTCCTACAAGTTCACTATGGTAGGGGAGGACTATACGAGTGTTGGTTTTGTTATTGTGTCCGGTTGGATAATTTTATTTTTGGCGGTGGAAATTGTATTTAGGATGAGTCGAGGGGGGGGGGGTAACCTCTGGCTAGAAATTTTTCGGTAAGGTATTGAAGTTCATTATGTAGGTCATCTTGTGAGGAGCTAAATTTTTAAATTTTAAGGCGTTGTGAATTTGGTTGTGCAAGATGGCTTTTTTAGTGCTGAGAGGGTGGTGTGAAGAGAAATGTAAGTACTTGCCAGTGTGCACACTTTTTCTGAAGATCTTTGTGCATAGTTTTGTACCTGTTATATAGAGGGCGAGATTTTAGCCTACGTAACGAATTAAATTTTGAAAAGAGATCGTTAACGATGGGTCTATTGCCTATAATTAGGATGTCATTGGCATAGCGTAAGTATAATTTTATTTCAGAGAGAAAGGGTTGTAAAATTTGTTTCTCGATAGTGGCTAGGTAAATTTCGGACAGGGTGGCAGAAATGCCTAGGCCCATTGGTAACCCGAATGTTTGTTGGAAAATTTTATTGTTAAATCTAAAATACCTGGCATCTAATAAAAGTGTGGTGAGTTGAAGAATATGGTCGACAGAAAGGGAAGTGCGCTTGGCTAAAGTATCATCTGCAGTTAAGAATTCCCGTAAAGCTTGCAGAGTAAAAGGGATATGAAGTCAAAGGATGCTAATATGCCTCTGTCAGATATTACAGTATTGTCTATTTTTTGGAAAGCTTGATTGGTGTTATTAATTTTGAATGTAGAGAATCTGGTGAGAGGTGATATAATTTTGACAAGAAAGGTGGATAAATTGGCAAAGGCTGATCTGCTGAAAGAAATAATAGGTCTTAATGGGTAGCCGGGTTTATGTAACTTGGTAATCCCGAACATGTGGGGAAGTATGTTATTGCGAATTCCTATTTGTTGTAATGTAAAAAGATTAATTTCCTTGTTTTGTTTGAGTTTCCTTAGGATTGTGTCCAGTTTGTTTTTGAGTTTTGTGATATTGTAGTTACTGTCATTTATATATGTGCCCTGATCGGCTAAAATTGATTCCATTTTTTCTGTGTACGTGTCTTTGTCTAGAATGACGACTGTATCTCCTTTGTCAGCCTTTTGAATGATGATGTTAGAAGTCCTACCGAGTTTGTGTATGTCCAAAAGTTGCTGTTTTTTTATATTAGAGTGGGATGTAAGTTTGGAGTTTAAGATGCTATCCGTTTGGTGTATAAGGTATCATTTAATGATACTTATTTAACTGTAAGCTACTTTGACACAGTTACTCATGAGCTGGATTTAGGGAATAATTTTGATAGTTTATTTGGATTTTAGCAAAGCAATTGACTCGGTAACTCATGAGGTTACTGTATAAGCTTGAACAGGTTGGGATCACTGGTAAGATTCTAAGATGGATTGCTGGATGACTGCAGGGCAGAAGGTTGTAATCAATGGATATTCTTTTTATTGGTGTAATGTTAAGAGTGGGATCTCTCAAGGATCAGTTCTTGGACCACTGTTGTTTCTCATTTTCATAAATGACATCAATCAATGGAAAGAAGGCAGATGCCAAAATTTGCAGATGACATAAAGATTGGCAGAGTCATTAATCATCAGAGCCAAGCAGCACACCTTCAGGATGACTTGAACAGACTTCAAAGATGACCAGAGAAGTGGCAGCTATGTTTTAATGCTGCTAAATGCAAGGTCTTACACTTGGAGAATAGCAACCCACAATTAAATTATACACTTTGTGGGGTTGAATTAAAAACAGCAGAGGAAGGGGGATCTGGGAGTTACAACATGGGCATATGTGAAGTTTTCTGAACAGGGTAAACAGACAGCCAGGAAAGCCCATGGTGTCCTATCGATGATTTATATTGAACGCTATCTTGTAGAGATAGGGGAGGTCATAATCTCACTGTATTCAAGTATATGGAGACCTCATCTGAAAAACAACATTCAGCTTCTTGAAAGGGCCCAAAGACTGGCAAATTGAATGGTGATTTCGGCTGAAGGGGATACCATATGAGGAAAGACACCAATTATGTGGGCTACAGAGTTTGGCAACTAGGCATCTCAGAGGTGACCTGATTGAGGTTTTAAGGCTCTGTGAGAGGAATTAGTAAAATGAACGAAGGTGGAATTTTCAATGTTCTAAAGAATTCTAGAACTAGAGGTCATAAATTGAAATTACAGGGCTTGAGGTTTAGATTAGATTGGAGGAAGTTTTCTTTTCTTTTAGCTAGCGAGTCATTGATTGCTGGAACAAGTTGCCCTCACAGGTAGTTGAGGCGAATAAATTCAAAGGTCAACTGGATAATTATCTGTGTGAGGAGGGAAGAATATAATTTGTGTTTTCTTATCTACTTGGTTGGTGTTTTTTTTTGCAAGTGCAGTAAAAGCCTGTGGCTTCCATGCACTATATGACAAATACTATTACTGTAGATAAAGGTATTGTAGTGAGACTAGAAGTACTGTCAGCTCTCATAGGTACATAATGCTGAGATGAAATCCTTTTGGAGGAGCAATTGGTCTAAACTTTGTTTTAATGGATGATAATTGCACTCCTAGTAAATCAATATTCTGGGATTGTACAGCGTCAAGAAATGACTACTGGAAGGATTATATGGATCTTTAGAACTCAATTCAATAAAGCATGTTTGAGATATGCTTTATGTAGGAGATTTGGCCACCCCCCCTCCCAATAAATTGCCAGAAATGTCTGTTATAAGCCCATAACTGGTGTTTTAACAGTTTTTGCCAATTTTAAATTTTTGTGTGTGTGTGTGTGTGTGTGAAGAGAGTATCAGTATTCCCAATAAGTTTTCTACTAAACAAATACAAGAAAGATATTCTAAGTTCATTTGTATACTGAAAGCATTTTAGGGATAAAGCCTCATGTTGCATAAAAGTAATTAAAAATTGGCATCATTTAAGCATATCTCATATTGTGAATACCTTCACAATGAGTTTCCACGACACTGCACTACCACCTCGAATACCACCACCCAGACGGCACTGTTTTGAAGCTTATTGGCTTCTCATTGGTGGGTGGGCAGGTACCCTGGTGCTGCAATAATGACAACTTGGTTATGAAGTATAACTCCACAATATAAGAGATGCCTGATGGTGTGCAACTAGTTATCAAAATGAAAGTATTTTAGGGCTAAAGCCAAGCCTCATGCTGAATAGAGTTTACTGACACAGGTCAGTGCAAGTGCATCATTTTAGTACGCAGCAACCTATAAAAGTAGTTAAAAAATTGGCATCACTTAAGTATATCTTACATTGTGAATACCTTCACAATAAGTTATTCGAGGTAGTGTAACATCATGGCAACTCATTGTGAAGGTATTAACAAATGATGTAGCCCAGTGGTCAGGAGCGAAAGTGCATAGCATGCGTTCTTTGAGTGGACCAGGGTTCAAGCCCGTAACTACTAAATACGATAAATATTTGCATTGACGATTTATTGTAAACTACTGACTTGGTTGTCGTGCCAGAGTATAAACAGAAAATTTAATTTAATGTGAGATATACTTAAGTGATGCCAATTTTTAACTACTTTAGTAGGTTGCTGTGTACTAAAATGATGCACTTGCACTAACCTGTATGTCAGTAAACTTTATTCAATATGAGGCTTGGCTTTAGCCCTAAAATACTTTCATTTTGATATCTAGTTGCACACTATCAGGCATCTCTCATATTGTGGAGTTATACTTCATAACCAGGTTGTCATCATTGCAACACCAGGGTACCTGACAACACTCACCGATGAGAAACCAATAAACTTTTAAATGGTGCCGTCTGGGTGGTGGTATCTGCCAAGAATAAGTAACAATAGTCTTCTCCATTGATTAAGCGTTACTTATTTGAGGTAGTGCAATGTCATGGAAACTCACTGTGAAGGTATTCACAATATGAGATATACTTAAATGATGCACTTGCACTAACCTGTATGTCAGTTCATTAGTGCATTAAACTTTAGCAGATCCTTGAGATTTACACTGCTCATTTAATTAAACTGCAATTTTTATGTCTGGAATTTACCATTGTTAAAAGTTATATATATATATATATATATATATATATATATATAAGTGCTTTTTTTGTTTATATACATTTACTATGAATCCATTATACCATCAATACAAAGATAATATATTTTTGTATTGTAGAAAAAACTTGTCTACCGTCAGCTTTCATTGCACAACGTGTACATATTCAATCTGAGGGCCATACGAAAAGTAATGAGCACATTTATTATACAGGAAAACAAAGATACATATGGAAATAGTTATTTTTCAATAGTAACTAGATGTGTCTCATTATTTCTCCACAAAATTGCCAAATTAACCATGCATTTTTGCCACTGTTGCATTAGAATAAAACTCCTGCAAGTGGCCTGCTGCAGCAGGATTTTTAAGCTCTTAGCACCTTACAACACAGGTTTTCAGAGTATTTTGTCATGCTTGTGACATGCTCAAAAAAGGTGGTAGTTTGAGTGGGTCAAACAAGGACTATAAGGGAAGTGGCAAGAGCTATCTGCAGCAGAGGTTTTCTCTTTCATGAGGAATCTAAGCACTGTATACCGGTGAAACAAAATGTCACAGTTCACTGTGGAAACACCAGTAATGGGCATGTGCTGAACAAGAAATTACACTGGAAAAGATGTTACTATATTTTTTTACACCCCATACTCTACTACATTCCACACACAAACCTTTGTAGTCCAACTATGTTCCTGACTTTTGGTATGCCCCATGTAACTTAGTAGGTCAAATTTTTGAAATTATTATGCAAAACAAGTAACACTACTCAAAACTTTTGTAAACAGTGTATATTATTTTTAAATACAGATATACAAGATCAAATACCTGAGTTTCTCCAAACTTAAATACACCCAAAGGAGCTGTTCCAGAAAAATTAAAATTAGAGTTGTCCGGTTTCGGAGGGCCTGGTGGACAAAATGGCAATGCTGATTGTGGGGCTTGTGGACAAAAGGGTAATGTTGTATTTGCTCCTGGTGCAAATCCTGAAGCTGTTGACCCTGGTCCAAACCCTGGTGCTACTGATCCTTGTCCAAATCCTGGTGCTACTGTTCCTTGCCCAAATCCACTAAACCCTGTTTTTCCTGCACTGTTACCAAGATTAGAACCAAAAGAAAAGGGTGGTGCAGCAGAATTTGCTGACTGACTTTGCTGATTTCCAAAATTTCCAAATCCAGTACTATTTGGTTTAACAGTACCTATAGGGGATAAATAAATAAATAATAATAATAGACAGTCTTTTAAGTTTATTACAAAATGCTACATAAGAAATACAAAAATGTATGTAAAAATGAACGATGATAGAACTATGACCAACAAATGAACAATCAAATAAAAATGTGATGTTTGGTCCTTTGGTCATGTGGATTAACAATTCATATATTTTTGATTGCAATAACTAAACATAAATACAGTCAGTCCTCGTATAGCACGACAGTTGTGTTCCTAGAAACCCTCGTGCAATATAAATAACAGGTCCTATGGGAAAAATAGGGTTAAGTGCCGCCCACTCAAGATTGAACATACATTTGTAACCAAAACATTACCAAACACAATAAATAATCATAATAAAATACAGTACTTATGTATTTTATTACAACTATTACATAATAAAATATTGCTAATGCTTTTGCTTCCATCGTAAGCAATCTTGTTCTTTGTTCGATCTTCTATCCAAACAGACAACAGCTATTCCATCACTTCCAATTTTTTGTGTCTTGATGTAATAGATTTTTAGCATTAGCAAAGGCACATGATGCAAGAAAGCAAGCTTATATAGCAAAAAAAAAAAAAAAAAAAAAAAACAAAACACACACACAACAACATACTTTGAGTTGTTCCTGCTATGAAAGTTTTTATTTTCTCTGTATTATTTCTAATTCTCTGCATTGTTTCATTTAGGCCTGTAGCATGGGCAATATCACATGTTCTTTCATTTTGCTCAAAGTGTTTCACAATTTCATATTTTTTCCCCCTCTGCTGACAGAGGCAGACTGGCCATAAGCCTTACCGGGGAAACACCGGTGGTCCGGAGGCCAGAAGACGATGGAGGCTGGTGTGATTTTGGCCATAAACACTAGTTCATGGCTGCTACATATTTTTCCGGGTAAGAATTTTTGACCCAGTCCACCTCTGTCAATCGATATTGTTTTTCTTTTTCTCCCTGAATCTGTAGTGTCTTCACCAGGACGTTTCCTTTTCACACCTTTTAAGTACAGTATTTTACTCAGTTTTAGGGAATAAAGCACAATTACAAAACAAAGTTTTGTAATTGTGCTTTATTCCCTAAAAATTGTTGATACACATAAACAAAGCTGTGCGCGTGTAGCAACTGAATAAACAACACCATAAAGGCAGAGACACTATTAACACCTCACTAGCTCACATTTCTGGAGGTCACTACCATAAAACAATAAAAACAATTTCCAGTTGCGTTTCTGCTAGTGGAATTTGTTATAAACAGGTAGTAAATTCGATCTAATTGCATTTGCGATAATACGATAGCTGGAATTGTGTGGGTTTTACATTATTATGGTGAAATGTGTTTTCCCTTCACTAATATAAAAAACAAATACATTTTCAGAATCTTCTCTTCATTCCTATCGTGTTGCATTCAGTTGGGGTGATTCTGCGCTCGACTGCTATTTCTTGTAAACCCAAAGTCGAATCGTGTATAAGCGAATTCGGTTTGTGTTATATACGATATCATTCCCATATTTATAAATCGTGTAGCGTAAATGTGTTATATGACTGTACAGTAGAACTTCAATTGTCCATCATCCTATTTACCGTCAGTCTGTTAACGGTCACTTAACCACACTACAACATAATGCATTGTGATATTGGTGCAATGCGTCACTCAGTCTCTGTATACAACTTAATAATTTTTATTTAGTAAACCCAATGAAATTATAGAGAAATGTAAATGAGCAGTGTTGGGATTATTACAAAAAATTGAAATAATCAATTGTGATTAAGAAAAGGTGAAAGTGCTATAAGTATAGCATCAGTTTATGGAATAGGAAGAACAACAGTAAATGACAAAGCGTGCGGCAAACAAAATTGAAAACCACGTGTCAAAAATGGAAACCACTGATGGTAGTGTTAAAAGTAATAACACAATGAAATTTGCTTTAAAAAAAATGAACAATTGGATACTAAATTGTTTCAATGGTTTGTTCAAAAATATAGCCAAGGAATTCCACTGTTGTGACCTAATCGAAAAAAAAAAAAACCATTGAAATTAATAAAAAACTAGGTGGAGACCCTAGTTGTCCAAATTTAAGTTTCGCCATGGTATTCGACAGTTGATCCAGGTAAAAAAAGGTAAAGTGCAGCCATTATCAACCCACTGCAGGATGGAAGCCTCCTCAACAATTCATGCTGAGGGAAATGGACCATAATCTGCCACGCTGGTCTAGTGCGGGTTGGCAGATCGACCGTATTCAGCAGTCAGGGGCTTGAACCCCGGTCTACTCAAAGAGCGTGTGATACTGCACTCCAGCTCCTGACCACTCGGCTACTGATCCAGGGTGAGAAGCTAAGTGCAGCAATTTCTGTTTATCGCAAAAAACTACAGAAGGAAATAGCTGATCGAAGTGTGCTTAGAGACCAAATATACAACTGTGATGAGACTGGCTTGCACTACCTCAAAAAACATTGGCCTCAACGACTGGGATAAAAGATCACATCACTATAAATAGTACATGCTAATGCCATGCAAAGGCATAAATTGAATTTGGTTGTTATTAGGAAAACCAAAAAGGCCTAGTTCATTAAAAAAAAATTATTTAAATGCTTTGCCAGTTAAATATATCTCACAAAACAAAATTTGGATGAGACGATATATTTCATGATCCGTTTCATAAAATATTTTCACCATGTGTAAGAACACATTTGGCATCAAAAGGTTTACCACAATATGCAATGCTACTGATGGACAATGCACCTACTCATTCCATACACGTATGTGATTTAAAAAGAAATAATGGAAAAATATCATGCCAGCAAACACGACTTCTCTCATTCAACTGATGGACCAAGGTGTGATTGAGAGTATGAAACATTATTGCAAAATGTTCATTCAAACACTTGTTTTGGAAGAAAATAAATTATATTTGATAGGCTATTGGAAAGGCTACACTACAAAAGATGCAATTTTCCGGATCAGCTAGGGTACAATCTTGCTACCTCTACTCTGCCAGATAGTGAATGGAGGGAGCCCATGTATGTGGGGAGCATTGCTGAGGCCACGTTATGGATATATTCTTACCATGTGTACGCCATAACCAAAAATTTCATTACTTCATACAGCATGCCCCCGCCACCCACTTTTTCTTAATACACCATGAATTGTCAAACTAATAGACCAAACTTATCTGCAAAAGATTTAAACCTCCCAAGCACTTCCTCATTCATTTCACAAATATACGTGGTCTCAGTTCTAATATCAATGATGTCCATTTCCACTTACAGTCTGCTAAACCCCTTGTACTTTTTTTGACAGAATCTCAGTTATCGGTTGATTCAACCACTGCTCATCTCAGTTGCCCAAATTAATCGCTGTATGATTCCTTTCGCCTCAAAGGTGGTACTTGTGCACATGTCCGTTCTGATATTCTCTGTCAGACTGTAATTTGGAATCACATCATTTCAATCTTCTCTGGCTTAAAATCACACATGAGGAGTTATTCAATGAGGGGAGTGCCAGAGGTTTATCAAATGCTAATGGGGAGCTAAGTGATTTTGCAATAACTGAGAACAAAGTGGAGGAGAAATTGATGAAGTTAAACATAAGGAAGGCACATGGGGTGGATGGGATCTATCCAGTTATATTAAAGGAGGCAGCAAGGGAAGTAAGCAAACCCTTAGCCATAATTATGAGAGCTTCCTTGGACTCAGGGGAGGTCCCCATGGACTGGAGGTGTGCAAATGTGACCCCAATTCAAAAAGAAGGATCAAAGGGCAACACAAGTAATTATAGACCTGTTCGTTTAACTTCTGTTCCAGGAAAATTAATGGAGGCACTGGTTAAAGAAGCACTGCAGGATCATCTAGACGAGACTTCAGTTATAGCTCGGACACAGCATGGTTTTGTTAAGGGAAAGTCTTGCCTGACCAATTTGATTGGATACTATGATGTGGTTACAAAGGAAGTGGATGCAGGGAATAACTTTGATATCATATACTTGGATGACTGCTGTCAAATTGGAGAGATATGGCATTAAGGGTAAGTTGCTACAAGGAACACTGCTATTCGTGGACAAATGTTATTAGTGGAGTTCCCCAGGGTTCGGTGTTGGGCCCATTGTTGTTTTGTATATTTATCAATGATATCGATGAAGGTATATCAGGTTTAATGTCCAAGTCTGAAGATGATACAAAGGTTGGCAGGGTTATTAACGACAGTAAAGACAGTATGCCACTCCAACTGGATCTAGATAAGTTGGGAAAATTAGCGGAGAAGTGGAAATTGAAGTTTAACATTTACAAATGCAAAGTACTGCATACAATAATTGAAGAGAAACGTACCAACTCTGTGGTACTACACTCAGGGAAGTGGAAAGTGAAAAATACCTGGGGGTAATTGTGCAGCCAGGGCAGGTCGTGGAGTCTTGTCAATGATATATAGGAATTTTGCTAGCAGGGACAGGGAGGTGATTATCCCATTATACAAAGCAATTTTTATAGACCACACCTACAGTACTGTGTACAGGTCTGGAGGCCTCATTTTAGGAAGGATGCAGAGTTGCTAAAACGAGTACAAAGAAGGGCAACAAGATTGGACAATATTTCTATTAAGAAATATTGTTCAAGGTTTAGGCCTAAATGGTTATCAAATGAACTAATGAGACTCGTGACAGAGAAAAAAAATGCATGGGATGCACATAAATTATCAAGCGACTCAGAAGCCTATGGCAATATAAGCTAGTCTGTAATCAGTTCACAAAGGAGGTTAGGCAGGTGAAGGCAGATTACAAGAAATCTTTGGCAAAAGATGCTAAGAAAAACAGCAAGGATTTCTTTACTCATATAAACTCTAAAAGGAAGGGGATGAATCTGATTGGTTCACTTGATATCGATGGTTCGACTGTTGATGATCCTGCTCAGATAGCAAACAAACTGAATAAGTATTTTGCATCTACATTCACACATGAGGAGTTAAGGTTTGAAAATGGCGAAAGGTTATCAAATTGTAGCAGGGTGCTTAATGATTTTGTAATAACTGAGAGCAAAGTGGAAGAGAAATTGTTGAAGTTAAACATAAGAAAGGCACCTGGGGTGGATGGGATCTATCCAGTTATATTAAAGGAGGCGGCAAAGCAACTAAGCAAACCCTTAGCCATAATTATGAGAGCATCCCTGGACTCAGGGGAGGTCCCCTCGGACCGGAGATGTGCAAATGTATCCCCAATTCACAAAGGGGGATCGAAGGGTGACACGAGTAATTACAGACCAATTAGTTTAACTTCTGTTCCGGGTAAAATAATGGAGTCAGTGGTTAAAGATGCATTGCAAGATCATCTAAATAGGACTGCAGCAATAATTCAGACACAGCATGGGTTTGTTAAGGGAAAGTCTTGTCTGACAAATTTGATAGGATATTATGATGTGGTTACAAAGGAACTGGATGCAAAAAATAATTTTGATATCATATATTTGGATTTCAGGAAAGCTTTTGACACTGTTGCACATGGAAGACTATTGTACAAATTGGAGAGAATGGTATTAAGGGTAAGTTGCTACAATGGATAAAAGGGTGGTTGAGTGGGAGAAGACAGGGCAGGTAATGGTGGTAATCAATGGGTGCTGCTCTTCGGGGACTAATGTTATTAGTGGAGTTCCACAGGGTTCGGTGTTTCCTCTGTTGTTTTGTATATTTATCAATGATATTGATGAAGGTATATCAGGCTTAGTGTTGAAGTTTGCAGATGATACAAAGATTGGCAGGGTTGTTAATTTCACTAATGGCAGAGTGCTACTGCAACAAGATCTAGATAATTTGGGCAGATGGGCTAAAAAATGGCAACTGAAGTTTATCCTTGACAAATGCAAAGTATTGCATATGGGTAAAAGTAACCCCAGAGAACGTACTAACTGTGTGGTACTACACTTAACGTGGTAGAAAATGAAAAAGACCTAGGAGTGATTGTGCAGTCAGATATGAAGTTTTCTGAGCAATACAGACAGGCTGCCAGGGCAGATCATGGGGTTTTGTCAATGATATATAGGAATTTTGTTAGCAGGGAAAAGGAGGTGATTGTCCCTCTGTATAAGGCAATGGTCAAGCCACGTCTTGAGTACTGCGTACAGGTCTGGAGGCCTCATTTTAGGAAGGATGTAGATTTGCTTGAGCATGTACAGAGAAGGGGAAAAGATTGGTGAGGAGAATGAAGGGATCCGCTTACCAAGAGAGGCTTAAGTTCTGCAAATTGCAGTAGCTGGAGACTAGGCACCTGCACGGTGATCTGATTGAGGCATATAAGGCCTTGAATGGGTTGAGCACCCTGAATTCTGATGGGATCCTTCCACTTTTTCTGATTACGAACATAAGGGGGCATAAATTCAAATTAAGAAAAGACAGATGTAGAATAGATGTGTGGAAATTTGCCTTTAGCCAGAGGGTGGTTAATTGCTGGAACAAACTTCCATCTGTCGTTGTGGAAGTTGATAGGTTAAATAAATTTAAGGAGGAACTGGACAGGCATTTGGAGGGAATGGTGTGATTTTTTTTTTTTTTGGCTGATGCTGCATAAGCTCATACACTTGTTTTCTTGCATCACATGCCACTACTACTACTACTACTGGTGAGGGGAACAAAGCGGTGCTCTTACCAAGAAAGGCTTAAGTTCTGCAAATTGCAGTGCCTGGAGAGTAGGCACCTGTGATGTGATCTGATCTGATTGAGGTATATAAGGCCTTGAATGGGTTGAGCAAGCTGAATGCTGATGGGATTCTTCCTTTTGCTCAGACTAAGAACCTAAGGGGGCACAGTTACAAATTGAAGAAAGATAGTTGTAGAATAGATGTGCGTAAATTTACCTTTAGCCAGCAGGTAGTTGATTGGTGGAACAGGGTGCCATCTTTTGTTGTGAAAGCTAATAGCATAAATAAATAAAAGGCTGAGCGGGACAGGCATTTGGAACGAATGGAGGGGTGAAATGGGAGATTTTTTTTTTTTTTTTTTTTGGCTGATGCTGCCAGGGCAGCTTTAGCCAAAGATCTGCCCTGGAGGCTCGTCTGCACTGCTTAGCGAACTTCATATTTGACTGCACAATTATCCCCCAGGTCTTTTTCGCTTTCCACTTCGCTGAGTGTAGTACAACAGAGTTGGTACGTTTCTCTTCGGTTATTGCTACCCATATGGAGTACTTTACATTTGTCAATGTTAAACTTCAGTTGTCACTTCTCAGTCCATCTTCCCAACTTATCTAGATCCAGTTGGAGTAGCATACTGTCTTTACTGTTAACAACCCTGCCAACCTTTGTATCCTCTGCAAACTTGGACATTAAACCTGATATACTTTCATCAATATCATTGATAATTATACAAAACAACAATGGGCCCAACACCAAACCCTAGGGAACTCCACTAACAAAATTTGTCCAATAGCAGTGTCCACTGATTACCACTCTGTTGTCTTTCACTCAACCATCCCTTTATCCACTGTAGCAACTTACCCTTAATGCCATACATCTCCAATTTGTACAGCAGTCTTCCATGTGCAACAGTATCTAAAGCTTTCGTGAAATCCAAGTATATGATATCAAAATTATTTTTGTCATTCAGTTCCTTTGTGACCACATCATAGTATCCAATCAAATTGGTCAGACAAGACCTGCCTTTAACAAATCCATGCTGTGTTAACTGTTACTGTAGTCTTGTCAAGGTGGTCCTGCAATGCTTTCTTTAACCAGTGATTCCATTATTTTCCCTGGAACACAACTAACAGGCCTGTAGTAACTACATTCTGTCACCTTTTGAATCCCCTTTGTGAACTTTCCATTTTCACACTTCCATGAGGACATCCCCTGAGTCCAAGGAAGCTCTCATAATTATGGCTAAGAGTTTGCTTATTTCCTTTGCTGCCTCTAATATAACTGGATAGATCCCTTCCACTCCAGGTGCCTTCCTTATGTTTAGCTTCAACAATTTCTCCTCCACTTTGCTCTGTTATTACAAAACCACTTAGCTCCCTGTCAGCATTTGATAAACTCCTGGCACTCCCATCATTGAATGACTCCTCATATGTGAATGTAGATGCAAAATACTCATTCAGTTTGTTAGCTACCTGAGCATGATCATCAATAGTCAACCCATCTGTTAAGTGGTCGAATCTGATTCATCCCTTTCCTTCTAGAGATTACATAAGTAAAAACCCTGCTTTTTTTCTTTGAATACTTTGCCAAAGATTTCTCGCAATCTGCCTTCGCCTGCCTAACCTCCTTTGTGACTTGATTAGACACTAGTTTATACCTGTTATAGTCTTCTGTGTCAACTGATACTTTATATGCATCGCATATATTCTTCTTCTCTGCCACGAGCCTCAATAATTCATCTGACATCCGTTTAGGCCTAAACCTTGAACACTATTTCTTAGTTGGAATGAAAAGCCTAGTAGCCTCCAAAATTATATCACTGAAGGCTTCCCATTTAGAATTCAACGTTGGTAACATCATCAGTTTATCCCACTGTACAGAATTTAAAAACTGTCTGAGACCACTGTAGTCATCTTTACAAAAACAAAAGTCCTTCCCTTTAGCCTTGATAGTAGTTACATCTTTAAGTAATCCCCAGATCAGTACATTTTGATCACTGTCACTCAGTGGTTTCTTTTTCTGCAAATTCTTAATGCATGAATAATCACGGCTGATAATCAGGTCAAGAGTATTACTCCCTCTCGAACATGTTGCTGTAGAAAAGTCATCCAATAAATCCACAAAAAGTCTTGCTTGTGTGCAAGTGACCAACCCACAAGTTCCAGTCAATATCTGGAAAGTTAAAATTCCCCATTATAAGACATTCTGATTTACTGGCCCACTATTTCTCTGCACAACTGCTCATTATACTCATCAGATTCATTGGGCCTATAACACACACCTACTCTCATATTTCCTTTGCCAGTACTTATTTCACACCACACAGACTCAACACTGCATTGTCCACCAACATCAACTGGATGCAATTCCTTAGATTTTATGAGTTTCTTAACTAACAGCATAATCCCTACTCCCTTCCTGTCTTCGATCCTTTCTGTACACATTGTACTCCCCAAATTCGAATTCTGCACTGCTCATGTCTGTGTGACACCACTTCTCTGATATCTCAACAATATCTGCCTTTGATGTCTTGACTAGCACTTCAAGCTCATCAAATTTATTAACTATACTCCTAGCATTTGTGTACATGCAAGTATACATGCACCTGTTCCTACTCTTAGTTACCCTAACAGAGCCAGCATATTTACTTGTTCCACTATGACTCCCAACAGTACTGGAAATCTCTATTACCTTGCTTTCCAGGCTGCTGCTTATTCTAATAGAAGCAGTGCAAGAATCACTTTTGCCTCTTCCTGCGGCTACTGTTAACCTTTTAGTCCATGTATCTCCCCAAGCTAGCAGTTGTCCAACTCACCTAACACTGCCTCGATATCATCAGCAAATATTCTTGCACCCTCTATATTTAAGTGTACCCCATCCCTGTAGAAGCAGTCTCTCCTGTCAACAAGCACAGACCAGGCTGAAAAAAAATTCTACCCCTTGAGCTTTGCACAATCTCTCCAGGGCCAAATTGATCGACAAGGCTCTCATCGTATACTCCCTCCTATCGTGTCTGGGCAGAATTGCAGACACTTTCACATTCAACCCTAACTCACGACTTTTTTTTCAACAATGACCTGTACTTGTTGAGTAAATCTGCAGATCTGTTACTCTTAATGTCATTGGTTCCAATGTACAACAACATCACCTTTTGTGCCCTTAAAAGATAAAGATGATATCTGCTCTACGTCATCAACTTTTGCCCCTGGCAGATATACCCTGGTCCTGTTCCACCTATCAAATAAAAATATCTTCTTTTGTCTTCTCAACCCACATCTCATGCATGGTACTAAGGACTATAGGTTCTAATACCTCTTGTGTTTTCATTAAAAAAAAAAGCAAGAAGAGTAGAATCTTTTCATAGACAGTTCAAGTAAAGATTTGAAAACTGTGTTACTTCATAATGGGAATATACAATCATCAATTTCAGTTACAAGCTCTATTCACATTAAAGAAGACTACAGAAAGGATAATCATGTTTTAGAGATGTATGATCTCTAGAGATGTAAATGGGATGTCTTTGGGGACTTTAAGATATAGGGGTTCCTTTAGGTTTGCAAGATGGTTTCACCACATTCCCTAGCTGTGATCCAGCAGGGCAGTAGATCAGCACTGATTGAGAAGAGAATGGTCTGCCAGAATTGAGTTCCAGCAAGGTGCACACAAACAGTTCCTCGGTTACAAGAAACAGAGCCGTGCTCCACCACTCTGTACCAAGCTGGGACTGGTCAAACAATTTGTTAAAGCACATGATTCCTAAGTGGCACCACCAAGCATTTATAATCCATTTCCAAAATTGTGTGATGCATGTGAAAAGTAACATCTTTATTGGTCCACAAGTTAAGGAGATATTGGCTTTACAAGAACTGGAAGACAAAATGACAATGCTGAAGAAAATGCCTGGCAGTCATTTTGCTTTCTAGCAAATGGCTTTCTTGGTAACGTTAAGTGTGAAGATCACAAAGAACTGGTTGACAAATTGATGATAGAAAAACAGGATGCAGAACGTCAAACTCTTACTTTCACTCCCATGTGGATTTCTTCAGGCCAAACCGGGGTGATTTCGGTGAAGGTCATGGTGAGAAATTTCACGAGGATATAGACTCAATGGAAAAGAGACACCAAGGTGGGATGAAACTATGATGGGTCCCTATATTTGGTTAAGAATGATTACACTTACAGGATTTTATATACTTTTAGGATTTTTTTATTTTTATTTTCAAGGAATGTTTTCATTTTTAATTTGAGATATATTTGGTTTGTTGTTTACCTGTGGCAAATATTAATACTTTGCCGCATGCAAAGAAAGGTAAAGAAAAACAAAGAAAAAATACAGAAGAATAAATACATTATCAATAAACTGATTTAGTATTTATTGCATATTTACTTTTTTTCCCCCTTCCCAATTTTTGGGCAAACTACTGATGCTATACACAAAAGCTAGGTCATACAGTAAAACCTTGCTAATCCGGTTGTTGGATAATTCAGATTGAAATATGAAAAATTCTGTTCACAGTTGAGTACTTGGAAAGACACACGTGATTTAGGAAGGCAAATGAGTAACTCACGTTTGTCTTGTGTGTTTTTCAGTATTGTTGTTGACTCTGAGTCGGATGGATGTTATTGCTTATATCGCTTCATTTGTGTACTTTTATACATATATACATAAGTTAACATATTTTATATAATCATGGGTCTAAAGAAATAAAATGTGAAATGAAAAGAAAACATTTTACTTTAATTATCATTAACAAGCTCAAAGTGATAGAACAACTTGAAAATGGTGCTCCTGGAAATAAAAAATTGCTGAAGAATTTGGTATTGGCAAACAGGCTGTATCAGATATTAAAAAACAAAAAGAATCTATAAAGACATTTCCTTTAAAATTCAATGTGGGGAGTGAAAAAAGCAGTCTTCCAAACAGACAGACATTTAAAAAGCCAAAAGAAGTGTTGTGGGAAGAAGCTGTATTTATCCATCGATAGATGGAAAACAAAAAAAACAGCGAGGACTGAAGTTAAGGATTTTTATAAATGATGTTGACAAAGGAATAGAAGTGATTTTGCAGAGAGAGAGATTTTAATGATCAGGCACCCCTTCAGGATGGTCAATAATAAAGTGGTAGCTATGTTTTGAAATTCAGCAAAATATAAGGTCTTACACTCGGGGAACAGCAATCCGAAAATAACTTTTACTTGGGAAGTACAATATGGGCAAAAATTAAGTTCTCTGAGCAGGTAGAAAGAAACAACAAGGAAGTTTCACGATGTCCTATTGATAACTTATTGAACAAATGCTTCTAGAGATAGGGAGGTCATAATTCCAACATATGAGATGTGGCAACAAAGTTCCTGGACTGGTGTAATAAAAGGAACACAAAGCAAAGGAGCTCAAAAATAGTTTATTTTTATTCAAAGTAACCATCACCTGATTAAATGCATTTATTGCACCTCTTTTAAAAGTTTCTGAAAAGTGTCGGCAAAGGCATCCAAAGAGATCACGTTCAGTTCAGTTCAGCAGTTATGTTTTTCTTTATGTCCTCAACGTCCTGAAATCTCTTTCCTTTGAAGGCCATTTTTCACTTTGGAAAAGAGGAAGAAGTCCAGCTAACCAGGGAGATTAGAATAGGCGGTTGATCTGTACAATGCCATGCATCCTCAGTAATGTCTTCACAACAAGTGCAGAATGGGTGGGGGCACTGTCATCAGCCTTTCTCTTAAAATTGTGGCTTCACCCGGGAAATGTGCTTCAATAGTCTTTGAAGTACCTGTATGTAGAATGTAGCATTTATTATTCCCTTAAGGTACAATTCCTTGTGAATAACACCATTATTTTTAAAGTTTTGTTTACAAAATTTTTGGACCTTTGTGATGAGTTTAAAGTGTCATACTTCATCTCTGGGTCAAATCGAAACCCCAAACACTAATCTCCAGTGACAGTTGAAAGTAGGACCGCCTTGACAAGCCTAGATGACGTCTTAGCATGACAATCTTCATTGCTTCTCCTCATCTATGAGGCTGTGTGACAAACAAAAATTTTGCACAGACTTTCCTTTTCCCTAAATCTTCATGCAGAATTTCACAAATTATTTCCTTATTCATATCTAACTCATCAGACATCATTCTGAGGGTCAAATGATCTCTTGCCACAATTTCCTGAACTTTTGCAACTCTGTCCTCATTTTGAGAGGTTGACAGATGTTCACTTCTTGGGTCATCATGAACATTTCCATGTCCATCTTTGAGCCGCTTATACCATTCAAACACACTATGATGTCATCACCCTATCCAGTTTGCAATGCTTCATACATATATATCTGTTATATGTTTATATCTTCATACATATAAACTGGGAATATCTGTTGCAGATATTCCCAGTTTAAAGCAAAATTTTATATTCGTTCAATGTTCCATTGCAAAATTGTGACACAGAATGTTGACATTACTAATGAAATTGGTTGTTAGTTCTTGGTTCTTACTTGAAACTTGTCAGCCTACTGGGCAATCTCTTTTGGGGGAAGTTTGAACTACAACATGCCACTTCCATTTATTTTCAAACTCATTGTAAATGGCTGCAACAGCACAAGTCTGAGAACCTTTATTGCCACACCTTGTATAAGGCAGCAGTAAGACTTCACTTGGAATATCGTATCCAAGTATAGGGTTCAAAGAGGGGAATTTGTGGATTTCCCCAAGTGAAATCCACAAAAGGACACTCGTATGAAGAAAAGCTTTGAATATGTGTGCTGCAGAGTTTGGTAGCTAGGAACCTGACTGAAGTCTATGAGGCTCTGCGATAGGGATGGTAAAATGAATGAAAGTGAACTTTTTACTGTTATATATAATTGCAGAACTAAGGCAATAAATTCAAATTGTGTAGGGGAGGAGGTTTACACTGGATTTCAGGATTTTTTTTAGCCAGAGAGTTGTTGATTACTGGAATAAGTTGCCTCAATGGTAGATGAGGCTGACAGCTTGTGGAAATTCAAAAGTCAGTTGGGCACTTAATGTGGAAGTCAAATAGGTAATTTATTTTATTATTTATTTATATATGCGTGTGTATATATATATATATATATATATATTTTTTTTTTTTTTTGACTGGTAACTGCAAATGCCTCAGGCTTTCTTGCACCATACAGCCAATACTAATATATGAAAAACCACCTGTGTACCCTGTACGCACGAAAAATGTTTTATGTGAAAATATCTTTGATGAAAATCAGAACAGTTTTAAAATTGAACAGCTAGAGCCAAAGTCATCATTATGAGTAGTAAAAGGGACTGAATGCACACTGCTATAGCCTTTGTTCAACGATTCTGAAGACAAATACAGAGCACTGTCGAGAGTATCGAGCAAGCCAATCTAAAATAAAAATGGAGGTAGCAACGTGTGCGAAACAAGACTACTGAGATTGCATAAAATACAAACAGAAAACCAAGTGTTGGATTCAGCAGTACCTTCAACCAGCAATGCTGTTCCATCTAACAATGATGTACCTGAAGTAAGTATTAATTATGTACAACAGAACATTTCTCCAATTCCGGAGCAGATGAGCTTAAATGATCAAGCTCCCCTTCTTTACACAGACTACTATTTAAATAAGAACGCGCATTGAGAGTTTGAAAGGATATATATATGACAAATGATTTCTGTTTTGTATGCTATATTTGCGATTGTCTATGGTTCGAAAACAACACAAAGAAACCAGCTGCTAAATGCACCATTGATATTAGCATTAGTTGAGGCATATGATGCAAGAAAGCAAGCTTACACAGCATCAGCAAAAAAAAAAAAACCCCTTCCCAATTCACCAATCCAGTCACTCCAAATGTTTGTCTAGTAGAGCCTTAAATTTATTTAAACTGTCAACTTCCATGACAACAGATGGAAGTCTGTTAAAGCAATCAACTACCCAATGGCTTTCTACAACTGTCTTTCCTCAATTTGAATCTATCCCCCACCCCCAAAGTTCATAATCTGAGCAAGCGGAAGAATCCCATCAGCACTGAGCCCGTTCAAACTATTCTAGGCCTTACACATCGTAGTCTCCAGATGCTGCAAATTAAGCTTTTCTTGGTAAAAGCAAGCCTCCAGACCTATACAGTACACAAGGTGTGGTCTGACCATTGCCCTTTTTTTTTTGCACCTCTGCACCGAGGTGCAAAACGAGGTGCTTGAACCCGAGACCTTTGGGTTGCCCAGGCAGGTACTTTACCTACCCGGCTAGCTGACCATTGCCTTATACAAAGGATAATCATCTCCTTGTCTCTGCTAGAAAAATCCCTACATGTCATTGACAAGTCACCATGAGCTACTCATCAAAACATTTCATATCTGACTGCACAATTACACCCAGGCCTCTCATTTTCTACCACCCTTAGCGTAGTACCACACAGATGGTACGTTTCTCTTCGGTTACTGCTACCCATATGCAGTACTTTGCATTTGTCAATGTTAAACTTCAGTTGCCACTTCTCAGCACATCTGCCTAACTTTTCTAGATCCTATTGCAGTAGCATACTGTCATTAACAACCCTGCCAACCTTTGTATCATCTGCAAACTTTGACGTTAAGCCTGATATGCATTCATCAATATCATTGATAAATACACAAAACAATGGGCCAAGCATCAAACTCTGGGGGAATCCACTAATAACATTAGTCCATGAAGAGAAGTGTCCACTGATTACCACTCTGTCATCTCCCATTCAACATCCCTTCATTCATTGTAGCAACTTGCCCTTAATGCTATACCGCTCCAATTTGTACAGCTGTCTTCCATGTGCAACAGTATCAAAAGATTTCCTGAAATCCAAGTATATGGTATCAAAATTATTTTTTTGCATCCAGTTCCTTTGTGACCACAGCAGAGTACCCAATCAAATTGGTCAGACAAGACTGCCCCCCCTTAACAAACCCATGTTTTGTCTGAACTATTAATGCAGTTTTGTCTAGATGATTTTGTCTAGTTTTGTCTACAGCAATTCTTTAACTAGTGACTCCATTATTTTCCCTGGAACAGAAGTTAAACTAACAGGTCTGAAATTACTAGTGTCACTCTTTGATCCACCTTTGTGAATTGGAGATACATTTGCACATCTGCAGTCCATGGGGACCTCCCTTCAGTCCATCATGCTTTCATTATTATGGCTAAGGGTTTGCTTACTTCCCTCGCTGCCTCCATCAATATAACTGGATAGATTATATCAACCCCAAGTCCCTCTTTTTTTGTTTAACTCCAACAATTTCTCTTCCACTCTGCTCTCCGTTAATACAAAATCATTTACCTCCTGTCAGAGTTTAGTAAACTTCTGCCCCTCCCCATCACTCACAGAATTTCTCATGTGTGAATGAAGAGGCAAAATATTCATTCCATTCGTCAGCTATCTGAGAAGGATCACAAACAGTTGAACCATTTATATCAAGTGGACCAATCTGATTTATCCCCTTTCTTCTAGAGTTTATATAAGTAAAGAAGTCTGTTGTTTTCTTTGCATCCTTTGCCTGCCTAACCTCCTGTGATTTCACTACAGACTAGCTTATATCTACCACAGGCTTCTGTGTTGCCTGATAATTTATATGCATCCCATGCATTTTTCTTCTCTGCCACAAGCCTCATTAATTCATCTGACATCCATTTAGGCCTAAATCTTGAACAGTATTTCTTAGTTAGTATGAAAAGCCTAGTAACTTCCAAGATGAAGGCTTCCCATTTAGAAATTTGCTGTTGTTAACATCATCAGTTGATCCCACAGTATAGAATTTAAGAACTCTGAGACCACTGCAGTCACCTTTATGAAAGCAAAAAAACTCTTCCCTTTACCCTTGATGGTAGTTACATCTTTAAGTAAATCCCATATCAGTACACTGTGATCACTCTTACCTAGTGGTTCCTTTATTGCAAATTCTGAATGCATGAATAATTTCTGCTGATAATCAGATGAAGAATATTATTCCCTCTGGTTGCCCCCTCGAACATACTGCTATAGAAAGCAATCATCCAATAAATCCACAAAAGTTTTGCTAGCGTGTGAGTGAGCAACCCACATGTTCCAGTCAATATCTGGAAAGTTAAAATCCCCCATTACAAGACATTCTGATTTACTGGCCCACTCAATTTCTCTGCAGAATTCTTTGTTGTACTCTTTACAAATATGCACTGCATCACTTAAGAACACCATACCAGCACTATCTAAGATGAATGGCTTTGTTTATCCAGAAATTCCATCGCATTTACAGAAGTTGCATTGAGTGACAGAGAGGCTTATTTCTCCTTGCTTACCATTCATGCAAATAAGGTGCCTGAGACACACATACGGAAAATATGCCATTCTAGGCCAAGTGATCAATGTGTCTGTTTCAGTCAACACAATGGTACATTGCTTTTCAAGGGAGAATGACAGAAACAGACACTGATCACTTGGCCAATGCCGTATTGTCTGTATGTGTGTCTCAGGCACTTTATTTGTGCATATAAAATGCAAGAAAATACATAAGTCCAGCTAGTCGATCGGGAAGTAAGAAAGTGATTGGTTAAAGCATGGCTTCAATATTTGGTCAACACATCTCTGTATCGATTGTATCAAATCATGATAGATCAGCCAGTATTTGATGACAGTCAAATGGAAATTAATCTGGCTAAAGATGACATAAGCGAAGCGGTTCCGATCGAGGAAAGTCTCATCACCCAAGTTCAAATGTTGTTGTGGAGCGACGATAAATAACTAAGAATCCTCCCAGGAGAAATGAATGTACCACAGAACTTACTGTTTGACAAGTATGCAGAAGAACTGTCTTTCCCAGCATTTATTTTGGACAATTCAGAACGTTCAGAGAGAATTTACATGTGACGCTGTTCATGATGGCAACAAGCGAGCTCAGACGATCTGACCAATGCGGCATTACTCCCTATCATCTCCTTTACGTAGCAATGAAGATAATGAGATTGAGAACGAGCGACTCTTCAACGATGGCTTTCAAATACATAGGTAAAGATACAAAACAACTGGGCCTTCCTAAGGACAATTCCAAACTTGACCTACTACTGGGCTCAAAAGTAAGCATGATCTATTCGCTATGATTAGACAGCTGTTAGCTTACAATGTTCTTTAAGTGCTAATAAAATCAGTTGGCCACCCTTGTTTCAGCTGCTCTACAAGTTACAGAATAAGGGGTGTGTTATTAGTGAAGATGCAAGCAACATGGACTTCATGCAGAAGGCGATGATAGTGAATGAAGATGCCATAACTTGTGTGATATACTTCAAGAAGATTGTGGATGTAATTATGAACATATTGTAGTTGAAATGTTATAGCCCTAGCCCATTTGGTCATTTTTACATGGTCAACTTTTTCAAGCGCATAGAATTTAAAAATTGCGGTGGTCCACACGTGCACATTTTGCTGTAGCTAAATAACATCCCCAAAGATCCTTTGGGCGAGAACAAAGAAGATGCCATTGCAATGATCGATAAGTTAGTGTCTGTCTCCACTAGCGAGGCTTCAGGGAGCAACAAGCTTCAAACTCACAAATATACATTGTGTTACAAGAAAATAACACCAGATAAACAACAGACGTGTTGACACGTGATTTTGCGACATCATTTGAGGGGCACAAAATCATCATTTACAGTTTGTCAGTTTGATGGACAAACAGGAAATGACATTGAATGATGCCACTGCCATGCAAAATAGTGATTTCCGGTTGGCCAATTTGATTTACAAACCGGAAATGACATCATTTTCATCATCCTTTTGTTCTCCTGGAATTCCCTATTCTGTCATGATTTTGTGACGTCATTTTGGTGTCACAAAATCACCATTTCCGGTTTGTCTAAATATGGAAGTGACATCATTTCTGTGTCGCAAAATTGTGACAAATTGGTTTTATTTCAGCCCGAAATTTAGTAGGTGCTGACAAGGATATTTTCACATCAAAAACTCCATGTCCCAATTCTATGTTCTCCGCCCTTTTCAGTTCAACCTTTTTATGGTAGTATTACAAGGTCAAGGTGTTTGTTTAATTGCAGTCTCTAGGGTTTCTCCTAGAGACTGCAATTAAACAAAACAGTAGCATCTGAAAAGGCACAATGGCAAGACCAGCAAGTGTATGTATGTATGTAAGTATGTGTGTGTTGAGTATTGTTAGTATTACAGACCAACTTGTAGCATTATAGGCCTCAACACTTTTTGTCACTGTAAATGTCACATGCTCTCTTTTTTCTGCTCTATCAGACCAGCCAGCTCTGTAATAATCCAATCCTCTTGCTTATTGCTTAACAATAATATACACATTTGTGGCTTCTGTGATTATTGCATTAAAAATATTCCATAATTTGAATGTATTTACCCTCTCTGTGCTAACGCCCAGGGTCATACAGTGTCTTCAACTGTTAGAGTCCTTTTTCCTGAATTAAAACCCATATTTTCACCTTTAACAACTGAATCGCTTTTATCATTTTACAACTAAGAACTGCATGATTATTTCTTTCTAATAGTGGTTCCTGTACTGTAAACCACACAATGTCACCTTGTTCAATGGTGGTGATCACGTCTAGAATATTCTTACTCCTAGTATTTTCTACATGCTGATAAAAATAATCATCATCTAGTTTATCTAAAAATGCTTTCCCCATGGGATTAATGTTTTGTCCCCATCCACTTGCTCTAATCAATAAGGAGAAAATGAAATCACCCACAATAAGACATTTGTACTTGCTGGCTGATTCCAGCTGCATGTAGAGACCCCCATCATGCTCTTCACAATCTTTTGGTCTGTATTGCCACCCACATTTTACCACTACTTCCAACTACCTCCCTATACAGATATTCTATGTTGCTATGCAAGTAAGTTCTGAACCTGGGAAATCTTTTGTCGTGCCCAGGCTGCTTTTTTGGTAAAAAGCATGATTCCATCACCCCTTCTACCTTCCTAAATACATTATTGACACAACAGGTCTTTGCACTTCCTCCAATTTCTGAGTGATAATCATGTTTCCGTTAGCCCAATTATGTCATCATTAGCTTTTCTTTCATTTGAGACACCACTATCCTCAGTACATCTTGCTATCAGCTTTTGCGGCCACAAAAAAGAACTTTTGAAATATGTGCAAGCATTACTTTTACCCATAACATAAGATAAACCCTTGCCCTCTCTTCCTATCCTTCATGATTTTGGAGTAAACTGTCTACAGACATAGCAAAAAATTGTCCAATGAATTTACACAGTTAAAGTGGTGATATTTCACTATGCTGATTTCCTTGTATAAAGAAACCTACTTTATACAAAGAAAAAGATAAATAATAAAACACAATTGGCCTCAAATGCATAAAAGTAATAAATGATGACTAATTAACACAAACCTGTTATAATAGATGATTCATAATTATGAGGCATCTCTTCTACTATGTTTCACCTACACTCAGTAAAGCAATGCTTATTTTTTTTTAAAGTTGCTATGAAAATCAGTTAAGTATATAGACTTAAGTGAACATCATGCTGAAAATAGGCTTCTGCTATGTGGCACTTGTTAAAAAAAAAAGTCTCTAAAGAGAGGTTTTTTAGTGCGCAAGGGAAAACATTTCTTACTGAAATGCTAGTGTCAAAAGAGGTTTAAACACCATTTCCTTAATTTCTAGAAAATCCCCTCCCCTCTGTATATGACTACATCTCTCCTAGGTGGCCAATACATGGCTTCTTCAGGACTTGGTGGAGTGCTTTTAATTAACTCTACTTTTTTTCTTAGGTGATACAGACTGTAGATTTATGACCAGTCTGTTTTAGTTGATAAAATTAAAAACAGTAGTCTAAAATAAAAGGAATGGCAAGATACATTAGCTCCCACTATATGGTTATGGAATACCAGAGGCCAAATGAAAATTATGTGATTAGGTACATTCAAGTCATTTCTGTGCTTAGTTCACAGTTACTGTGCATTATGCATAGAATTGTTTTGTAAGACCGTATATTATGATTTAATCAGTAGAATGATTTAACAGAACATGCTACTGATGGCATATTTTCATGCTATCAATTCATAACTTACAATTTCATAAATCATGTTCATATAATATATTTAAAATATAGAATAGAAAATGATAAAGAGAAACAAAATACAGGTATGGGGAATTTGAATCAAATATGAAATAAATTATATTCATACAAATATTAGTCCAATAAGGCATGTACCATCACTTGTGTGAAGGGTAAAATGACGGTGATGATTTTTATTGTTGTCATTCCTCAAGGTTTAGGCACAATGTTGAATAGTGTGGGCAAAAAGAGAGGGATGGCTGGAAGATGAAATGATAATTGGTATGTCCTCATATTAAGCCATACCTCTCTTGTATATTTTTAATTTTTATATTCCCTTCCATTTATGATCATTTGATAAAAATCAAATGACCACAAATCTTGTTCAGTCAGAGCAAGTTTTATAATCAGTGTGCATTCATTTTAGCAAGTAGTAATGAGATGTTAATTCGCAATTAAGTTTTCCTATTATATAAAATTTTAATGATCTATGTACACTTATGTAAAAAGGAGCAAGAGTAAGACAAAACTGTCATGCTTGACTGATACCTGAACCAAAGGAAAATGGAGATGCTGATGCACTTTGAGAAGAATCTTTCAAATTTCCAAACACAAATCCCCCAGAAGCAGGAGTTGTAATTGCACTTGAACCAAATACTGGAGTCGTACTAGACGATACACCAAATGCTGCAGATGTAGTTATTCCTCCAAATGCAGAAGTGGATGTTGTAGGTGCTCCAAATACTGGTGCAGCAGCAGCAGATGTTTGTGCATTTGCAACAGCACCAAATGTAAAAGATTTTGCAATTGTCGTAGGTGTACCAAAAGCCACACTAGTGGTTGCAGTAGTATTAACTGCAGAAAATGCAGCTGCTGTTGTAGCAGTTGATCCAAATCCAAGTGAAGTACTGGCTGCAGTGCTACCAAATGTTGGAAGTGCAGTATTAGCCGAATTTATTCCAGAACGAGCTGTACTTGTCACTGTACATAATGTATTAGCAGAAGTTGTGGTTGCACCAAACAGTGAAGTTACTGCTGGATTACTGTTTGAACCGAATGCAGAGGATGTGGTAGCAATAACTGTAGTGAACGAAACTGGCGTTGAAGAATTGTTTGCACCAAATACACTTGAAGTAGGAACACTGGTCACACCAAAGGCAGGAGAAGCAGATACAGATGAACCAAATGCACATGATGCAGAAGAACTAGCTGGAGCAGTAGTACTATGGGCACCAAATGTAAATAAAGAAGCTGAAGTAGTAGTGGGAGCAGTAGCATCAGTTTTGAAAATGCCAAATTTAGGCAGATTGGTTTTAGCATCTTCAGGTTTCTTGAAAACAAAACCTAAAATGAAAAAATAAAAATAAAATTTAATATTTTAAAATTCTTTTTTACAAATGTAACTGCAGTGGTAATAATTGAGGCTTGCAGTCTATGTATGACAATCATGCATTATTACCCAAAATGGGACTCTACATGTTAATAATTTTAATTTTATTATTTAAGTTTAGACTAAGGCGCATTTAGGGCTAGAGCCTCAAGCTGCGAACAAATTTAGACTATGTATATAAAGTGCTTAGCATCATAATACACAGCCATTTCTGAATAAACAGAAAATTTTTAAGGTGGCATCGTTTTAGGTTATATCTCATATTGTGAATACCTTCACAACGAGTTGCCATGATATTGCACTACTTCGAATAAGTAACGCTTCACCTAAGGAGAAGACTAGTGTTAGTTATTCTCAGATAGGTACCACCACCCAGACAGCACTGTTTCAGGGCTATTTGGCCCTTCGTCAGTGAGTGGGTAGGTACCCAAGTGATGCAATGATGGCAAAAACAGTTATGAAGTATAACTCCACAATATGAGAGATGCCTGATGGTGTATGATGTATTTAGACTAAGGCGCATTTAGGGCTAGAGCCTCAAGCTGCGAACAAATTTAGACTATGTATATAAAGTGCTTAGCATCATAATACACAGCCATTTCTGAATAAACAGAAAATTTTTAAGGTGGCATCGTTTTAGGTTATATCTCATATTGTGAATACCTTCACAACGAGTTGCCATGATATTGCACTACTTCGAATAAGTAACGCTTCACCTAAAACGATGCCACCTTAAAAATTTTCTGTTTATTCAGAAATGGCTGTGTATTATGATGCTAAGCACTTTATATACATAGTCTAAATTTGTTCGCAGCTTGAGGCTCTAGCCCTAAATGCGCCTTAGTCTAAATACATCATACACCATCAGGCATCTCTCATATTGTGGAGTTATACTTCATAACTGTTTTTGCCATCATTGCAACACTTGGGTACCTACCCACTCACTGACGAAGGGCCAAATAGCCCTGAAACAGTGCTGTCTGGGTGGTGGTACCTATCTGAGAATAAGTAACACTAGTCTTCTCCTTAGGTGAAGCGTTACTTATTCGAAGTAGTGCAATATCATGGCAACTCGTTGTGAAGGTATTCACAATATGAGATATAACCTAAAACGATGCCACCTTAAAAATTTTCTGTTTATTCAGAAATGGCTGTGTATTATGATGCTAAGCACTTTATATACACAGTCTAAATTTGTTCGCAGCTTGAGGCTCTAGCCCTAAATGCGCCTTAGTCTAAATACATCATACACCATCAGGCATCTTTCATATTGTGGAGTTATACTTCATAACTGTTTTTGCCATCATTGCATCACTTGGGTACCTACCCACTCACTGACGAAGGGCCAAATAGCCCTGAAACAGTGCTGTCTGGGTGGTGGTACCTATCTGAGAATAACTAACACTAGTCTTCTCCTTAGGTGAAGCGTTACTTATTCGAAGTAGTGCAATATCATGGCAACTCGTTGTGAAGGTATTCACAATATGAGATATAACCTAAAACGATGCCACCTTAAAAATTTTCTGTTTATTCAGAAATGGCTGTGTATTATGATGCTAAGCACTTTATATACATATTTAAGTTTATTAATTACAATAGCTCATCGCTGACTGTGGAGGCTATACTCCTAAAGATGTTAGTGACCAGCAAACTTAAAAAGGTAATCAAGGCCAGGTTACCAGCCCAGCTCAAAAAATATTTTGCATAAAATATATTTTATACATACTGGTTGCCAATAATTTTGTCAGGTATGTCAAGTAGAAATAAATGTAACCTGACAAGAGTTTTGGATATTGTAAAAGTATTTTTATTTTTAATGATTTCTGGTTTATTGGACTTTTCTGTTAGTGCATATAATTATAAATGGGTAGTAAAAGTATTTTTATTTTTAATGATTTCTGGTTTATTGGACTTTTCTGTTAGTGCATCTAATTATAAATGGGTAGTAAACTCAATCTTATTGCATTTGCGACAATGCCAATAACTGCAATTGTGTGGGTTTTTACATTACGGTGAAATGCATTCCCCTTCACTGAAATCTTCACTCATAAAAACAAATTTTCAGAAACTTCTCTTCATTCCTATTTACATATTATAATGATGAAGGGAAAGCGACCAAAGGAAAGTGCTAGTGCTGGCAGTGCCAGGAAACTAAACAACATTGATTTAGAAATGAAGATTAAAATGATTAAGAATTATGAAGCAGGACAAAGTTTGTCATCTATTCCAAGGGAATTAGGTCTTGTTGCTTCAACAGTGATCACAAAACAGTATTCAGGTGCTATATCGAAGATGAGAAGAGGAGAAAAAGCAGTATGTACTGGAACTTAAGAACAAGTTTGAGCTTCTGCAGACTGCTCAGAACCAAGATATTGACGAGGAATATTACAACTTTCTGAAAGTGATAAAGCCCAAGAAACCTATAGGGAAAAAGAAATCCAAAGAAGAAAAAATTAGTCAAGAAACACTTGTTATGATGAACTGAAGGCGAAAAATGAAGAGCAAGATAAACACTGACAAGGAAAAAATTGAGTATACTGAGTTATGCAAAGCCATTAGAAAGAGACTCAGAGAGGACATAAGAAGATTTAACACAAGAAAAGTAGAACAAGCATTAAGGGAAAACAAAGGATTTAAATCAGCAGCCATGAGCAGAAATACAGAAAGACAAATGATACTGAAACTGAAGAATAGCGATGGTGTACTTATAAACAGAAGAGAAGGCATAATTCAAGTAGCAGAAGACTACTATAGAGAATTATACAAGGAGCGAGAGAATAATGCTAGCAGTGGGGAAGATGGATTGCAAAGTAGCAACACATACGACATATCCGATATTCTTCCTGATGAGGTAGAACATGCATTGAAGAAAATGAAGAATCAGAAAGCCCTGAGGGATGATGAAGTTACTGTAGAGTTGTTAAAATTGGGAGGAAGAGACAACACAAAAACTGGCAAGGCTCTTCACAAAATGCATTAGAAAAGGTGACACGCATAAGCAGTGGAATAATGCAATCATAGTTTTGCTGCATAAAAAAGGAGATAAATCAGAAATTGGAAATTATAGACCAATTAGCTTGTTATCCCACATCTACAAGTTGTTCACAAGGGTCATTACTAACAGATTAGAAAGAATACTTGATGAGAATCAACCGAAAGAGCAAGCTGGCTTTAGGACTGGATTCTCAACTATGGATCACCTTCACGTAATATCACAGCTAATGGAGAAAGCAAATGAATATAAAACACCATTATGCCTGGCATTTGTGGATTATGAAAAGGCATTTGACTCCATACAGCATAAGGCAACGTTTCGGGCACTGGAAAGACAAGGCATAGATACCCCACATATTATGATTTTGAAGAAAATATATGAGAGTGCTACCTCCTTTATTAGACTAGACAAAGACAGTAGGAAATTTAAAATCGAGAAAGGAGTTCGACAAGGAGACACTATCTCCGAAGCTGTTTACTGCTACCCTTGAGGAAGCTTTCAGAAGATTAGACTGGTCGCAGAAAGGAGTCAATGTGAAAGGAGAGTACCTAAACCATTTACGATTTGCAGATGACATTGTGGTCATAAGCCACGATCCCAAAGAATTAGAGGAAAATCTTAATCAGTTATGCACAGTTAGTAAGGATTTTGGATTAAAGATGAATATGGCTAAAACAAAAGTAATGATGAACAAGTATGCCACAGAAAGGGAAATAATGATTGAAGGAGCAGTAATATACTTATCTAGGACAAGTTATTAGCTGTAATAATGATAAATGGCTGGAAGTCAAGAGAAGAATAAATTTTGGATGGATAGCATTCAGGAAATATAGTCACATACTGAAGAGCAATATCCCAGTTTGTCTGAAACGTAAAATAATGAACCAATGTATACTCCCCACCATGACTTATGGAAATGAAACTTGGGCACTCACCAAAAGAATGGAAGAGAAGCTGAGAACTACACAGCAAAGAATGGAACGAATTATATTGGGAATCAGACTGTTAGATAAGAAGAGAAACATGGATTAGGCAGCAAACTCAAGTAAAGGACATTCTTATCAAAACTAAAGAACTAAAATGGTCTTGGGCAGGACACATAGCTCAAAGACATGATGACAGATGGACTAAGAAAATAACAGAATGGTACCCAAGAGGAGCTAGAAGAAAACCTGGAAGACAAAGGCGGAGATGGATAGATGAAATTCATGAGTTTGTGGGTAGTAAATGGATGGCCAGTGCTCAAAACAGAAGGAACCGGAAAGTTGCTGGAGAGGCCTTCATCCTGCAGTGGATTGAAAATGGCTGATGATGATGATGATATCGAAGATGGAACAGCTGTTAATAATATGGATGGAAAATCAGATTCAGAAGCGAGCGCCCCTGAGTCCAATGACCATTCAAGCAAAAGCAACAAGTATTTATAAAGATATTAAGGATAAGCACGGCGAATCCCAACCCAAGTTCATGGCAAGCAATGGGTGGTTTAATAGGTTCATGCGTCATGCTGGTTTCCACAATGTTAAAGTATGCGGTGAAGTCGCCAGTGCCGATTCTGCAGCTGCAGAGCAATTGTGATGCGTTGGAAAAAATTATTGATGAAGGTGGTTATTCAAAGCAGCAAATTTTTAACGTTGATGAGACTGTGTGCTGGAAAAAAATGCTGGATTGAACATACATTGCCAAAGAGGAAAATACAATGCCAGGTTTCAAGGTGTCAAAAGACAGGGCAGCTCTTGCTTGGGGCTAATGCAGAGGGAGATTACAGATTAAAACCACTGCTTGTGTACCATTCTGGAAATCCTCATGTATTTAAGGGCATCAATAAAGCCACCCTACCAGTGCATTTCCGATCGAATCAGAGAGCATGGATAACAATATCTGTCTTTGAGGATTGGTTTAAATTCTGCTTCATTCCTGAGGTTGAAAAATATTGTAAAGACAACGATGTTCCTTTCAAGATTTTGCTTCTATTAGATAATGCTCCTGGACATCCTATGCATCTAGATGATTTCAATTCGAATGCGAGTCATATTTCTACCACCAAACACAACTTCACTCATCCAACCTATGGATCAGGCCTTGTCTGCAGTAGACAGTGAGAAAAATTTTACATTAAGGGACTTTTGGAAATCTTACAATAGTTACTACGCCATCTTAAACATTAATAAGGCCTGGGTGGAAATTACTGAAAGTTGTTTAAATGGCGCATGGAAGAAAATATGCCCACGGCACGTAAAAGGCTTCGAAGGATTTGAAAAAGACAAATCATATGAAGAGGTTGTTGACAGCAAATGATACTTAAAAGTTAAGAGGGGTGAATGATATGCGCTTGCTTGCTACAAAGAAATCTAAGGTGAAAAGAAAAAAGCCACCGTCCAGTCATCCGTTAATGTTCTTTCGTGAGGTTGAGCGGCCGGCCTCTTCTAAATCTCCGCAGCCCTCAATCTCCTCAGCGGCGTACTTATCAGCTGAAGATGTTGATTATTGCAACGATGCCCGAGAGGTAAAACTTACTGATGTTATGCCTATCTCCTCTCTTTTTTTTGTAATTTTATAATTTTGAAATTTTTTTTAAATTGCACACTTTTGTAATTTTTACTGGGCATGAGATAATTCTATTTTATGTTCATCGAACATTTTTTTTTTTTTTTTTTGATTCAATACTAATTATGATATGGATTTATACTAGGGATGGACAAAACATTAATGTTTATAAATATCAACTCAAAATTATTTTATAATAGGCTTAAAAAAAAAAAAAATTACGGGTAGCAAAGTTTCAAGGAAGTTGTGTTAGATGGAGGGTTGTGTGAAAATTTGTAAAGCTGAAGTGTTAAAAGTATCTTACTTTTTTGTGTGATTTCATGATGTACAGCTTACTGTTGCTGGACAAATCAAGAAAATAATGCAAGTTTATAAAGTTCAAACTTGCAATCATGAATTGCTCCTGCTGCAAAGATGGATTTGTGTGTGCACTGTTCTAGTGAAGGATGACTCCTTTTTCTAGCAGGTGGTCAACTTTATCTTCTATTATAATCATGGATTTCATTGACAATTTCAGCTGTAGTGACAGTTGAAGTCCACTTGTGTCATCTTCAAGGCTATCTTTGCTATGATGCAGCATCATTGGTCAATGCACTCACCATATCCTAATATAGATTATTCTACAATGTGTATTGAGACACCTCACCTCTTAGAAGTAGGAATTAATTTCAAACTTCATGACAGGTGGATGGCAGTACCAGTTAAAAGTAGGATATAAAAGGCAAGGTACACTCAATGGTAGACAGAACAGAATGATGGGAAGAGAAATGAACCTCGATTCCATTTCACAAGAAGTGTGACAATAATGTCATAGTGAGCATGTTTATTATTGAGACAGAAGATACATGTTGAGAAACCTCAGCTTAGATTAAGGGCAATGCTATACACGTGTGTAAAACGTTGTGTATATAATGCGGCAATCTAGATGACCGTTAGATGGCATCCTTGGGTAGAATGCTGCATGTAATGTTATACTTAGATTTTTTGAAACTAGTTTTATATAAAAATATAAAACTGTAAAGCATTTTATAGTCACAATTTTTTAAATTAATTATACTAAGTTAGAACTTCAAAATTATAAAACAGTTAATGTTATTTGGCTTTACTGAAATTATATGAAGTTGGGAAGACCGTCTTCTTGCCCTTCATGCTTTTTTGTGGACAACAGGACTTAAACTGCCTACTTAATGCAATAGTTTTATTGCTCGCAGCAAATGGATCAAGAATTGAAAGTGAATAGTCAACTAATGCAGTAAGCAGTAGTATAAAATCGGTCACTTGTTTGGAGAAGTCTGGGTTCAAATTGCCTGATATGCAGGAGGAATCAGGGCTGTGGTTGCCCATCAATTCTGGGTTTTTTAGCCTTCACAACATGCAGACTGGCCAGTGAGCACGCACGCACACCTGTATAGACAAAGTACACCATGGTACAATATGGCCTACATTGCTGATGCTCCTGAACATTTATTTAAACAAGACTGTCACAGTCATTTAAATAAATGATGACAGAGGGGAAAAAATAAAAAAAAAAAAAATAAAAAACTAATTGACAATGTCATTTGTTTTAAAATAGTGCAATAACAGGCTACTTGTGCTGCGAGTCATGTATTAACTAGGCAGTCAATCCTACTAGCACAATGAAATGAATAATTTTCACTCAGATATGCCAAGAACTCAAAGCTACATATTGATACACAGCAAAAAAAAAAAAAAAAAAAGTAGCAATTAGAATGCTCCTAATCATTCAATGGACTTACCAATGACTTTTAAATAGATGCAGAGTGTTGACACACATCTGAATGAAATAGATTTTGAGACACAAAAAACACCCACACAATTTACTAAGTCATGTTACATGCTGCACATCTTTCTGGCACATCTGTCTAGTTTCACACATTATTTACACAGATAGCACTCATGTAGCATTTCCCTAAGGATCTAAAACTCACAAGGGCTTTGTAGCATGTACAAATACTTCTCAGGAGCTTAAGCGCCTCATCAGTATGCATAGGAAGTGTACAAGGGAAACATCACCAATGTTAGCCTCCAGTCTAAATAGAGGAAACAACTGCAGCAACAACTGCTGCAGCGCAATAAAGCTTTAAAAAAAATTCAAAAGAAAAACTAAGCAGAGATGGGGATTAGAAGGCCAAGTGCCATAAGAGCAGGAATGTGCAACACTCACCCAAGCTTAATTAGCTTAGCCACAGCATGGAAGGACACTGATTAAAACCATTTGTGCTACTCACAAGGATGTCCGGGGCTCTACAAATATCTTTAGAATTGCACATTTTAAACCATTCCTCACTATGTAGTTTCGCACAATTATCACATGATCACGGCAATACTACACCTGTGTGGTAACCTGAGTTTGCTCACGTTGAGGAAGTCTAATTCAGCTGCCGTGATTACATTTACACATGCCAATAATTTGTACACAAATGTAAATTAAAATCATGAATTTTAATTTAATAGTTAGAGAGAGAGAGAGAGATAATCTTTAATGCCCTTCACGGCCAAAAAGCCAGGGGTTTGTAATAGTTTAAGTTTCCTAACTATTCTTGTTGCAAAGACAACTATTTTTGCACATAGGCAAAAAAAAGCACGAGTTTATTAGCATAAAGGCCTTGTGCATCGGGAATAAGCATACTGGAAATAAATATTGCTGTATATTTTTAATAAAATGAAATTTTATTAAAAATATACATAAAATATAAAAATAAAGTGTTAGTTGTCTGATGGCACCAGGGGTTTCCCCTATCTCCGCATTTAATTGTCGTTGTTATTTGGTTTTTAGGAGCATTAGCAACTAAGGCCATATTGCTCCGGGGATATGTGGTGGTCATTCCCTGACCTTTCCGCATCCTCTGTATTTGGTGGATCACAGGCTCGAACCCCAGTCTAATCAAGAAGCGTGTGCTACACACTGCTGCTCCTGCCTACCTGGCTACGGAAGTGCCCCTCCGCAATTAAGAAACAAAAATAAAATATATGGAAAATGTTCAAATACAAGTAAATATAAACCAAGTAGGTTTTGGAGTGGTGTCCTTTTATCAACTTAGACAAGGAGGTGTGACACATTATTAAATGCCACAGAGGCAAAAAATATGCGCATTCACTAAAACCAAACTAATGCTGATCGTAGATGAAGAGGGTAGGGAAGGGGGGGGATAAAATCAAATGTACTGCTATACAAAGATCTAAAAGAAAAAGGCAAATAAAAAAATAATAAGTTGCACAAGGAACAAATACTAATAATTAACTACTGACTATACTGAACTTACCTTCTCTGGAAGAGGATTCCTTTTTATTTGCACCAAATGTAAACAAAAAACCTTCAGTTGGTTTAGTAGTTTGAACCACACCACTCTCAGTTTTTGAGAAAACAGGTTGAATTGTTGATGGTTCTGTTCCCTTGGAAGTAGCTGTTGTGGTGACAGATGCTACTACTGCTGCCGCCGCCGTTGTTGTTGTTGTTGTTGCTGCTGCTGCTACACGAAATGAAAAGTTAGATGAAGCAGCAGGTGTTTCTGTTATGGACTGAGCAGATGAGGTGGAATGACCTTCAGATACTTTGGGAGATTCAGTTTCTACAGCACATACCTTAGATCCCATATTAGTCTGGGTTGTTGTTGTTACTGCAGGTTTAGCCAAAAATCTGAAGCCACCAACTGTATGTTCACAGCTTGTACTGGTAGAAACAGTATTAGTCCCAGGAGTACCAAAGACAGTACTAAGAGTGGTAACAGGAGTACATGAGTTAGCAATGCTCTCTGAGCTGGTGGATGTGACAGTATCAGCAGAGGCCGCAACAGGCTTTTCAAGGTTAATTACATCACCTCCAAATTTGAATGTATTGGATTTTGCATTTTCTGAAGAGGTCCTTCCAAACACAAATGTGCCAGCTGCAGCAGTGGTTACCGAGCAGGAAGTAGTTGTAGCAGCAATACTACATTCAGGGACATCAGCAACGGTACTGCTAGGCAGTAAAAATTTAAATATTTCTGTTTGTTTAGAAAAATCTGAAGAAGGTAATTTGAAACCTTCTGCGGTGCTGGAACCAAACTTCCTGAAAGTTTCCAAAGTTTTATTTTCAGACGTCTTCTTTACATTATCTGAAGCAATTTCAAATTTAAAACTTTCTGTTGTTGTAGTGTTAGATGTAGGTAAGTCAAATTTAAACCCTGAAGATGGGGTACTTGTAGCAGCACTAAATTTAAATCCTGTTATGGGTGCTGATGTAGTGCTTGTGGGAAGACCAAACTTGAATTCCACAGTACTTTCTTTAGATAAGTTGCCAAATTTAAATCCAGAAAAGGTTTCTTTAACATCTGGAGAATGAAAAAGGTAATATTTACTTATAAATAAGCACACAACACTAAAAATATTCACACAGATTAACCAGCCTTCTGAATTACTAATTTAAGTGAAACGTGTCATTAAGATTACATAACAAAATTGCAGCAGAAACAACTTAATCCAAAATGTAAAACTTCTGAATCAGTGGGGGGATATTAAAGTCAAATTCTAAGGGCTGTTTCCATTAACATGGAAATGATTGGTTTGTGATACATTATAAACTCTGATGAACGTTACATGATATTCAGAATCATCTGATTAAATAATAACACCATTTCTTTATAAGTTTTAAAGTTTTTTAAAATGTTAAGATAAATAATTTTGATTTATAAATTACCTTACCTTCTAGTCATATTTTCATGGATATTTTACACAATTTAATGCAGAAGATTCTGTAATTTGTACTTGATAGTGCATTTTTTCCCTCTTTTCATACTTAAAAACTACATGATGGCATACTTAACCCTTTTAATTTTCAAATTGATAGTGAACATAAGAGTAGATTACAAGAGACAAGTTAGTTTAAATTAATAATATATAGTTTATATTATAGTACTAGTACATGGTACAGTCAAAAAGTTTCTGAACCCACATATACACAACTCACAAACCTAGACATATTAATTTTCCAAGTACTTTCCCAGGCAGTAATGTACTTTTCCCATCGTTGGTAAAATTGCTGGTAGCAGTTTTAGTATTGTTCTGACTGGATACTGTGGAGAACAACTTGAGTTGCATCAATAACCTTTTCTTTACAGATGAAGCAACAGCCTTGTATTTAGCATGGCAAATGAGCAGTGTATTATCACTTTTCCTTTCAACTCATTTTCTTCAATTTTTTTTTTTATAAAGGCAAATGATACAATTTTCAAGTTAATGATTCATGCTTAGTTTGTGGGTTGTAGAGAAAACCCTCTTATCTATGATGGACTAGGAACAATGGATCATTATCAAATGTCATAATGAGATCAGTGCATACTGTGGATCTTTGCTGTAATCATTGGAAAGCACCCAAGGCATCATGTGCTTAGCAACCTGATGCAAATAATCATCATTTCACAATTCATGACATCTTCTGTGCGAAATGTTTAAAACTTCTGCAAGTTAATCATGTCACACAGTAGTTGTGATGCGCAAGTTGTTTGGTCATATTTCATTTTTTTGGAAAGTAAGCAGTTAAAATTCTTTCACCACAGTCACTGTGCTAAACTTTCTCTTCCCTCTTTGTATCTATGATGCCATTCAAACATGGTAGTATGGAGATGGAGAACAAACAAGTGAATTCTCTTTGTAAATCTGATGTTTCAGAAGAAGATTTTTTTAAGCATTGGCAAAATTTGATGATTGTGTGATGTTCCAAATTCGATGCTTTTCAGACTCAGAAATTGTGATAAAATAAATGCACTTTCATTGCTCTGTGCTTGCATTTGCACACACAAGCACAGAGCAATAAAATATGCACTGAATGATTAAGAAACTTCTACATACAGTAGATGCAGGTTGAAGTGTGCAATATCACACATTTAGCAAACTGCACTGCACTTACTGACTGAAGTGCAGTGTGACCAGTCCAGGATCTTCTTGACTGTATTAGTTTTAATTGTAATTTCCATTAGGTTTCGAGGTATGTTATGTATAATTCAAAAACTGGAAATTACATCACATGTACAGTTATCTGAAAATACAGATCTCACAGTTTTTGTCATTTGGATTATAGATTTTTTTTCCAGCAGTATCAAGGTGATCTTGTGCACATTCTATGTACATAGAATTGACATACAGCTAATGTTAGATAGCTGGTCACCAGTCATCCCTAAAAAAAAAAAAAAATTCCAGTGTTTTCATATGTTTCAACTTTTAAACCTTTATTTATAATATAAATCAGTGTTTTTTTTTTTGTAAAAAAAATAGGTGCCGGTACTCATTCTTTGCTATCAGGAAAAATTGAAAATTAAAAGGATATGAAAAGTACTCTGAAATTTTTTTTCTCCTGATATTGTTACTTTAGTAATAATGTTTTCAGAATAAGAACAACAAATTAAGTGTATTAACACACAGTTTATTAAGCATAAATTTATTATTCAAGTATATAAAAAAATAAGTAAAATGTGAGTAAAATAAGTAAAAATAATTTCATAATAAAGTTTTTGTAGAATATTCCAAATTTTTATTAAGTTCTCATCCGACACCCTATGCCAGGGATCGGCAACCTGTTTTGAGTGAAGAGCCATTTTTGATCTAATTAGAAAAAAAAAAAAAAAAAGGGAGAGAATCTGAAGAGTCGCACCTCAGCTCAAGCTGGGAGGGGGGGGGGGTGAGAGTTGTTTAAGAAATGGAATAGAGTAGGAAGTTGTTTATTAAAAAATATATATGCTTTTTGAAATATTATTTATTAATACTGAAAAAAAGTAACAAACATCCAATTAGGTACAAATTAATGTGACTTTTGCTGATGAACTTCTTGAGCAAGTCTTCCAACATCATGTCGTAATTAAACGTGCTGAGCGTTAAACATGCTCGCATTGTTCAGACGACGGTTTTTGATTTATTTTTAATATCATTCATGTTCAAAAATATTTGCTTGCAGAAATACGTTGAACCAAAAATTGAGAAGTCCAAACGCAAATATTTTCAAATTTATATATGGGTCCGGTAAGCTACTCCAAGCATCAAACACAATTTCGTCTGCATTTTAAACTCATCTATCGCTGTCCATTTGTGTAGAATTGCAAGGGCAGCCTTTTTCCTCTCTAAATCCTCAATTTCAGTTTTAAGGCATTTGTCTTGCACTCCACATGTCCTTGATTTTTAAGTCCTCTAACTCCATTTCAAATTGTGCTTCATGTGAGCTGTAAAGTTAAAGAACCGCAGTTACACGTTAAAAGAGCTGCATGTGGCTCGCTAGCCGCAGGTTGTCGACCCCTGTCCTATACATACAGACTTCTTTTCTTCCTCTTTGTGTGTCGGTTGCTGAATGACGTTTCTGAAGCAGGCCAGCGATGGGCCTACAATTTTAAGAAACAGTAGTGAAGAAACTGTTTTTGTCATCAACGAAGCACTGGTTGGGCTGACGATCAGATTCATTTGTGAAAATCCTCGTTCACATTCACTCAATGAAATGTATTGTACTCAGAGCGTTCATCAAATGCTTCAATTCTTCTGAAACCTTCTTATCCACGAATTGCCTCTCTTTCATTTAATTGCAACCTAATTGACAATTTTCTAATTTCACTTTCACAAATGCCAACAATTCATGTTTAGAAGGTTTAATACCATCGTTGTCCTCGTTTTCCTTCTCTCCTCATCGGTATCGTCACTAGTTCTTAAATTTGAATTTTTTCTTTTCTTTTCTTTTTTGAATCTGTCCAAAATTCAGGTAGTGATCATGTAAACAGAAATAGGGAAATTTTACGGAAAAATGTGGATAACGTACTTCCGCGAAACAACAGATGATTATTTGTCGGGGTAAAAGAAAATCACCTTTCTAATTCTTGAACGGGGCGCTTACGGTTGATTCACAAAGGTGTCCAACCTACGGCCTGCGGGGAAGGTGAACTAAAACAGCATTTTAAATTTTGTGAATTATCAAAAAAATTTTCTCAATAAATAAAGTTTTGTTCAGTAAATGTAATTGTGTATCGTACTTAATAAAATTTTCGAATATTTCAATTTTACTTTTACATGCAACAAGATATGAAAAATATAACACACTAAAGAAATCTAACTAAATTTTTTTGAACATGGCCCCTGTACGGGAAAAGGTTGGACACCACTGCAGTAGAAGGTGAGCCAGAGCCCATTGGGAATACATGATCTGCTCACTCTTGACTAGTGCAACTCCTCCGTATGTGGGACATGTGGCCGGATAGGTTTTGCCAGGTACCACTAAGTTGTGGTATGCATTAGCTCTCTTAATTCACGCAGCAGCACTAATTGCCTGAAGGCCAGAAATGCGAACAGTGCATACTGAGTTAATTCTCTCCTAATCCGTTTGCTACATGAAAATTTTCTTCACTCAACGGAAACTATTTTAAATGTAACTTCCAAGGGGGATTCAAAATAATTCGCTATAAAAGGACTTTGTTAAACAGAGGTCAGACTGAGTAATTTAGAATTATAAAAATGGTTAGACAGTTTTATATAGAAAATATCTTAAAAATAGACAGTAAAAAATGCAAATTTAGTTAAATAATTTTAAGCTTATTTGAATAGTAGGTAAACATGATGAATGTGTACTGCATCCAAATGTCACTGTTAATAAAGGTGCCAGTATGCCATACCGTTCCAAAAAAAGCACTGATATACATTATAATTAATCTTTTGAAACTGGTAAAAACTTTTGAGAGTGTCATTATTACAAAATATAAATTATTACCTGCTTGGGTTGTCGATTGTTTTGGAGTTTCACATGCTATGCATTTTGACGCATCTGATGTATTTCTTACTAAGCATGTATCACACTCCCAATTCCCAGGAGGCATTTTAAAGGCAAGCCCAAATCCTGGTAACTTGGCCTAAAGTAACAAAACATATTCTTTTTAATATAATATAAAATTATCACACAGTTATTATATGTTAAACAAGAGGTATAAACATTTCTCTTAATTTTAATTCAGTGTTTCCCAAGAATTGTGCCACAAGAACTATAACATGCTTACAGTACAGGTAACCCTCGTATAACACGGTAGTTTGGCTCCTACAAAATCTCGTGCAATGCGAAACCATGTTATATTTGACTAAGAACCAGTATAAAAAGGGGGGTTACGTTCCAGAAGCTAACAAAAATACACCCCACCCCCCTTTTTTTTAATAACTATCGGAAACTTAATTTTTATAATAGTAATAACTGAACAAACATTGTACTTTACAAACTGTGATACTTATAGGTCAGATAATTCACTGCTAAGCACAACCTCTTCTGCAGCAGCATCTAGATTTTGTGTACCTTCTGCTCTCTTTAAAAGTTACGAACTGCAAGCAATTTTTTATGGTCTCAAACAAGCACAAGTTCAATAGCATATAACCTAACCCAAGGATCTCCCAACAAAATACAATGGACCCCCACTTTAAAGATATAAAGCACAAATTTAACTTTATTACTTTACCAATTAACAAAGTTAAATGACACATGAAAATCAGAAGAATATTTTCCAGTTAGCAAAATAAAAATAAATTTACGCTTACGTACATACTAATTGATATTTCTGTTCACTGGCTTTTTTTTTTTTTTTTTGGTTGTAAAATTTAAAACAGTAAAAATGATAAGCAATTAATAACAAAGAACACAATTGCACAAGTGAGACACCGAGTAATGAGTTTCTTAAAATTTATTTATGTTTTTTATATGATTGAATATTTAACATGGAAGGGGAAACACATTTCACCAAAATAAAGTGAAAACCCACAAAATTTCAGCTATAGGTACTACAGCAAATGCAAGAAGATAGAGTTTACTACCCGTTTATAATTGATTACACTAACAGAAAATACCAATAAACCGGGAACTGCAAATTGTTTTTGTTTTCTGGTAGTGACCTCCATTTAGAAAAATATCACAAAGGCAATACGACTAGCAAGTCAACTCACAGTTGACAAGTTGATTCACAAAAAGGAATGGAAATGTTGAAAAATTATATCTAACATAATAGCAGGGTTTTTCCAGCACAAAAACTCAAAAATACCATGTTAGAGCGAAACCGTGTTATATAAGTACAGTGTTGTGCGGGGATTGCCACTATTTAACAATCATGTTAGAGTGAAACTGTGTTGTGGAAGTACCGTGTTATACGGGGGTTGCCTGTACATGATGTTCTATTTCTAGCAAAACATAGCAATTAAAATAGGTTATTGTTTAATAAAAGGAACATGCCCAATTTTAATAAAGCTGACTAATACATTTTATGTTATTAAAAATAATTCTCTATATAAAATAAAACTGAATGACACTCAAAACAGATGTGAAATTTCTTCAGTGAATTTGCCTAAATCAATGGTTGTACAAATGAAAACAACAAAAATTAATAAATCGTTCTCTATTCAAACTTATAATAAACTACCAGAATTATCATAAATAATCTCCTCCTTTTGCAATAAACACATGCCTTCCACAACAAAAACTAATATCCGAATATCAGAGAATTTATGTGTTTTTTTGCCAAGACATTTATGCACCAGAAATAATGATGAGCTGATGCACGTGTTAGTCCTTAATTTGATATGAAGTGGAAGGGAAAATAATTTCCTAGCCTGTATTAGGAAGTTGATACAACTGCAGTTTGGGAAGTCACAGAAAGAGGAAGATAACGGCCAACAGCTGTGAAACAGTTTAACTTCAGATATCTGACAAGCTAACCGAACCTTGTAGTCTGCTACTACCGAACCTTGTAGTCTGCTATTTACTAACTAATACTAATATTAAATACTAATACTAGTCTGGATCAAAATTAAGCACTGATTCTTAAAAGAATTTTGGGAAGTTATGGAAAGAGGGAGATAATTGTTAATTGACAGCTGGAAAACAGTATAACTTCAGATTGCTTAAAAGCTATCTGCAGTCTGGACCAAAACTGAGGATTGGTGCTTAAAAAACTTGACAAACCCCAATGCCTCTCCACATAATGCCCATGCATCTGTTGACATCATTCAAGATTTACAATGTGAAGTGTGTGGGTCTCTTTGTGATCCTTTTAAATTCTAGCATTGCACAGCCATGGGAGTTACTTGGCTCCAAGTGCCTATCACCTTCTTTGGATTGCTCAAAGAGATGTTAGGGAAAAATGCACTTCCAATCTGATAATAAGGTTAAAAAAAAAAAAAGTGGTACAACTAAAGAAATTCTTACCTGATAATATCCAGATGTTAGTTCTGTGATTAAAGATGTATATTGCAAGAAGAAGAGAAAGATAACGAAGCTGAAAAGTAACGAGGTTCTTTACAACAGGCTTCAATAAATATGCATTTATTTAACTACTGCTGTCTTCATTTGAACTACCTTCAATACTATTTCTTTCACAAGTCAAGAATATATTTTTCTAAGTTCAAAACTTCTCTACTTAGCAACTAAATAGTTCTTAACAAAGTCTTTCCAATCAGATGACAATCTCTTAAGAGTGAATTATTATTCTAAAGAGATAATGTAAAAACAAAAAGCCACGCCTTTGGAAAGATGGAAACACAAATACATATGAAGGCAAGCACTATTTATGACATCAGTGAATGCACACACATTAGAAAGAGAGAATATGTCCCCATCATTAAGTTTGCTTATATCTTTTAAGACATTAAACATCTTAATCAGATTCACAGATGCCTAGTTTCCAATTGTGCTATATGTTTATAGCACAATTTAGCCTTTAATCATCTTTTTGGATCAAGAGGCATTAGAGAGAGAGAAATGCATTTCCATTCCGATGGCAAGGTCCAAAAAGTGGCGCACTAGCCTTGCTGCCCTCCTTTCACCCTTTCAACAGTTTATACCATTCCTGAAAAAAGCTTCCAGATCTGCATATAATATTCAAGATTCTGACCATGTATAGTTTTTTAAGATAAACTTTACCTAGATTTATTTTTAGATTGTTTTATTACATAAACAAGTTGTTCTAACCTGGAAGTACACCAGGTAAGATTTATTGCTTTGCATATGGATTTTTTTTTAATAATAATACCAAACTCATAATTTCAGTATTAACTTCTAATATTTACCAACACACATTCTCAAACATCTTTCAATAAAGTCAAATTTTCAAATATATTTTACTACTAAATTAAATATATGAATAATAGAAAGGTCAAATATAAGGTTTCAGTTTAATATTCAGCGGTTAGTTTATTTCCCTTCCTGGTGACGTTTTTTTTTTTTTTTTTTATTATTATTTATTTCTCTCTTCTATATCATTTTGTTCAATTTTCCTGAAAATGCCCAAATTTGGGTATGTTCAAACATATGCCTAAAGTAATAAAAATACACATGAAACTATTTTATCCAATACACTACTAGTTCAGCTAGTCATTTAGACAAATGCATTAATTACTTAATTTTTATTTAAAAATTAATTCATTAAATTTTGGTTAATATCATTCCTGGTCGAAACTTTTCAAATGACATGCAATTTATTTTTGTAGATGGGAAAACTCAAACAAACATGCATTGAAAACCAGTTTTGATAACGATTCTTGAACAAAATATTCTTAAACTGAAGTACTTACGATTATTAAAATTAAAAGATAGTAAATTTAAGCTTGATGCAGACTAGTTATTTATTTATTTTTTGTAATTCTCGCTACAGTAACACACTGGCTGGGAAACACTTTTAGAGACTGAAGTTAAATAAAAAACATCATGCACTACATCAGTGTTTCTCAACCCTTTTTTTAATTATCGTCCCCTAAAGGACTTTTTTAAACAATTTTCCTAATTGCCTCCCATGAAATTGTAAACAAGAAAATACTTTACAGTTACTCTTTTTATTCAATGGGATCCCTGAGCCCGATGCTTCTTAGCTAAAAGTTCAATATGATGTTAGTAAGTTAATTCTAATGTCTCCTCGTGAACATATGAATTCTGTTTCTTTCCTTTGTTAATATTTTATGTACTGAACTAAAACCACTTTCAACCATATAAGAACTCGTTGGAAAAAGAAGTTTAGTTGTTTTTGCTCCCCACAACTCGGCCGGCCATTCACCCTTTTCGAATTTATATTTGCATTCTTCATTACATTTTAATTCAATGAGTTCTTGAATTTCTTCACTAGCCCAACCGGCATCGCACCCAATTGGATCTAACATCCGTGGTTTTACTTTAAAAGAACACAAAGGATCTGAATAATTCTTAAGATCATTCTCGGCGAGAGATTCATTAATTTCAGCTAATTCTTGCGTACCATGAAATTTTTTTTCTCATTAAATTGCTTTCAAATATTTCCAGTTTTTCAGTGAAGGCATTTAATATGTGTTTTGCAGTCTATCACTGTAATTAATTTCCCTTGAAGTTGAAGTGATATTTCATTAAGTTTTCAAAAAAATCCAAGCCATACAGTATATGTTGTTTTTGTGTTTGCTGATCTCCTTTACTAATTTCTCCATTGCATTCTAAAAAACTAATTTTCGTATCAAAAAGGGTTACAAATCTTGTTAAGACAGTTTCCTTTAGAAAGCCATCTGACTTCTGTATGTAAAAGAAGCCTCACATACTGTTCTTTGGTATCAACATAAAATTGAAAAGGCAATCATATTTGCTATGCAACTTCATTTTAGTGATGGTTTTAATAACTATACTGAGAGATTAATAAAGAACTGGACTAATATTTTTTGCAACCAGATGATGTCAGTGCACAATGCAGTGTACTGCAAGAACTTCGGGACATACTTCCCTTAGGAGGGCAATAAAACCTTTGTCTTCCAACCAAGGAGGTAGCAGCATCAGTGACACAGGATACCAAATTTTCCAATGGTACTTGATTTTCATCAAACCATGTTTTTACAGTAGCAAAAATGGATGCTCCAGTATAGTCAGTTCCTACAGATTTTCCAAACATCTCTTGCATTTTACAATCATCATAGAAATAATGAACATATGCCATTAGAAGGCCTTATTGTCAGTAACTGTGGATTCATCAATCCGAATAGAAAATTTTCTCATATTTAGTTTGCCAATTAGCAGCTCTTCAATGTTAACTGTCTTCAAATTGAATTGTTGTTCAATGGCAATGCTTTTAAAATACCGGTAGGATTTTGATGTGTTACTGTTGAAATTAGAGTCTCTAAATGCAGGCCATATAACAGTTTCAACAACTGTATGAGTGCTACCAGTTTTTGCAATGATTTCTGCAATTTTATAAGATACAATCATTCCACTGTCGTTTGTTTGTGTGTTCTTCGTAAATAAGGAAGTAACAGTGTTATGTAGCTGAAAATTGTTTTAAATTTTTAAAATATTCAGTATGTTTACCAACTTTATCAGGATGTTTCATTTTTAAGTGATCTAAAAGTCTTGATGTCATAGCCTCATTTGAAAAAGAACTATTACACATAAGGGGCTTTCACTAAAACCATAAGCTAGATATTCATCCGGGTACTGTTGACACTTTTTCTTTTCAGCACTTGACATGATTGATGATGGGTTGAATAACTACGAAGAATTAAATAATAAAATAAACTATTTTTATTTAACTCTCATAGCCAGGGCTGTAGTGGAGGGTATATGCCATATACCCTCTGGATTTTTTTTGGTGAATAGCGTATACCTTCTGGATTTATATATATATATATATATATATATATATATGGGTATACATCGTATACCCTCTGGAATTCAATTAATAAGCACAGTATACTCTCTGCATACATAACATTAACATTCACAGAGTACACCTTTTCTAATTTTACAACCACAGCACTGCTCATAGCCCATGTCACTCACAAAAGCACTGCAGATCAAAATAACCAACTTCCACAAGGAAACAATAAATCAATACTAATTGTCGCTTAGACAGTAGAAACAGACTCAAACATTTCCTAATCCCATCCATGGCTCATATAATGACCAACAAAACAAAAGAATAAATAAATAAACCATGCCAAATTGCAGAGACATTACCTTGGAAAGCACTTAGACATTTAATGCCTACGAAAAGCAAAGGCGGTTGTATTAAATTATGTGCACTAGCCTCCTTTTATCAAAATTTCTCACTCACTCCTAATACTATATACCTACATGTTAAAAATTCAGTTGTCTCAGGGGAAAAGAAAACTCAATGAGAGAAATTAAATATTAAGGAATAAGATGTCGTCAGGTAAGGTTAAACTTCGGAGGGCCATGAACCACTGAAATACCCATGTGTCGCCCAAAAACCAATTTTTGCCCCCATTGAGAACCCACGCACTAAATTAACTATAAAAATACCTGTAATTTTCACTCTAATAAGGTAAAAGCTGAATCTGTTTTTTTCCTCCATATACAGGAACAGTTTTGGAAAAGCTTGAATACACTAACCATACGAATAAGGTTAAAATGTTATTTTGATAGTCCCTTTCACTGAAAACAAAATATAACTGATTGTTATTAATCAGACCTGTATAAGAGGAACAGCCTAATGTTTTCCTTCCCAATACATTACGATCTACACAATAAACTTGTCACTATTTTTATGTAGATTAAAAGAGCATAAAGGTGTTATTTCCTAAGCAAATTGACCAGATGTAAATTTCATCCCACTCTGATAAAGCCTTAACAATAACTACACAGAGAGAGAGAGAGAGAGAGAGAGAGAGAAGAAGAAGAAGAAGAAGAAAAAAAGGACGAATAGTAAATTCAAAGAATTGTTAATTTAAGTCAACTGAAAGTGTTAAGCAAATATCAGACAAAAATGCTGAATCAGATTTGGACCAATCTTTGTGGGAAGGAAATCTGAGAATAAACTGCCATAAGGAAATGCCCAACTCCAAAACTGTGGAGCTTAAATTTCCCAAGATAATTCGGGCGTTTCGGGAAGTGGAACTTGTCACCTATATTCAATACGGGAAATACAGTTTAAAGTTATTATTACAGGTAACGGACCATTTATCCAGCTTCCAGAAAACCGGTGGGCTTTTTTTGACAATGTGCAAGTGCGGATTACAGCAATCATGAATCATAGCAATCAATCGCACATCAGTTTCAGTAAGACAGCTGTTGTGTACACTTACACTTGCCCCTCTACATTTATGTGATTATTTGTCCCAATTCATTATAATTTTCATTTAATACCATGTCTAAAAGGAAACATTTTGTGCTCAGTATATTGAAGTAGAGCTACTTATGAAACTCGATAAAGGTGCTTCACAGTGCAGCATTTGAGTGAGGAGTATGGTGTTGGTACGTCTACTATCTATGATATCAAGAAACAGATACTTAAATTCTATGGTGACAGCAATGTGCCTAAATTAATGAACAAACAAAAAACTTTACACCAGTCGAAGAGTGTAAACATGGACAGTGTTGCTTAAACAGATCGACCCAAGATAAACTTTTTCACGAGGAATTAAATTTGACAACTCCATGTGAATATTCACCTGGATGGTTCAACAGATTTAAACAAATGCTTCTGCAGACCACGATGATGCAGAGGCGTATTTAGATGAATTTGCCAAGTTGGTTTCTGATGAGGGATTGTCAGCTGAACAGGCATACAATGCAGATGAAACGTCTTTATTCTGGTATTACATACCAAGGAAATCGTATGCAACACACCAGATGAGTCAGCACCAGCAGGGTATAAGGATTCCAGGGAATGACTTATGATTCTTGCATGTTTCAATGCAGCTGGCACCCACAAATGTGAATTACTCACTGTTGGAAAGTCAGAATCCTAGGGCATTTAAGGGAGTCAGGGTGTTTCCTGTGATTTATAAGGCAAATAAGCAAGCTTGGATTACAACACAGATCTTCACTGATTGGTTTCTAAAGAACTTTGTGCCTGTTTGTTTGTTTGTTTGTTATTTGGTTTTTAGGAGCATTAGCAACTAAGGCCATATTGCTCCAGCTTCGTGCCTGATGCCAGGGATCATTGTAAATCTGTGGGACCACCTGATGACTGCAAAATTATTTTAGTGCTTGATAATTGTTCTGCACACCCTCCTGCTGAAGTTCTAGTGAAGGACAATGTATGTGCTGTTTACTTGCATCCCAATTGTACTTTGCTAATCCAGCCTTTAGACCAAGACATTCTTTATGCGTTCCAGTGCAGGTACAGGGATAAAAAATTTCAGAAAGCATTTAATGTTAAAGATGCATTTTGGAGTGCAGCAAAGTCCTGGGACAATGTACCCAAGACTACTCTGATAAACAGCTGGCATAAACTATGGCCATCTAACTTATTTCTTGACGGTGATGAACATGATTTCTGTGGTTTTTGTATGTCTGATGAGGAAGAAATAGTGAAGAATTTATTGAAATATGCAAAAGGTTTGTCATGTGAAATAGCCAAGTCACTTTATGAAGGGACTGTACAAGAGTGTATAAACATTGATGGTGATGCTCCAGTTGTGCTCCAACTCACTGATAGTGAAATTGTAGATATGGTAATGAATGCTAATAAGAATAAATCAGATGAGAGTGATGATGACGATGGTGATGACAGTGCACTGAAAGAAGAAGAAGAGAAAGTGTTTATAGATAGGTGCATCAGCCTGACTGAGGAACTGATTCGGAGAATGGAGCAAAAGAGCTTCATCAGTGAGCAGCACATAATGTGGATGTATAAAATACAAGAGGTTTTCATTAAAGAAAAACCAAAGCATATGATCTCAGGCTGAGCCTCAACCTTCAATACCTGTGCTTCTTCTCTTCCTGTACCTGTCACCCCAGATGTTGAATTGTCTTCAGATGAAGATTAGTGGATTAATATTGATTAAACAGACCCTGCTTTAGAAGTGTATTAATTTGTATCTGTTAAATACAATTTCTTTCTTTACTTTTCATTGTTTATTTTATATTTTAAGTATATATTAAGCCTTGGTCCAGAAAACCGGAAAATCCAGGAATCAGGGTCAACTCTGGCCCCAAGCTTGCCAGATAAATGGTCCAGTACCTGTATTATTATTATTATTATTATATATATTTTTTACATTAGCATATATGCATAATACATCTATTGTCCTCACCATGTCCATCCGTCCGTCCACATTTAATAACTCAATTCCCAGTGGAATGGGTTTTTCATGAATTTTCATATTTGGACATTTTAAAAAGATTTGTTTGAGCCAGTGCAAATTTCACTAAAATTGGACCAATAGAAATCCAACACAATTCTTTTTTCCACAATCCTCATGTAGCAACTTAATTCCCAGTGGATGGATTTTCATGAAATTTTATATTGGTCCTTGTAGAAATATTTGTCAAGCCATCCTAAATTCATTAAAATCAGAAAATTATTTATTTATAATTTTTTTTTTTCATACATACACAGAAGCTATGCATATATCATACATTATAGCTGAAGCACTGGATATTACGTTGGTTGTCATGCAATGGTTTGTTAACAAACCATTGCATGTTTGTTAACAGGAGAGATTGTTAACAGTCTCCTGTTTAGTGACAAATGGGCCTGGAGTACTGGGGTCCATAGTTTAACAAATAGATATTTATTGTATACCCAGTATAAAATGAAATATAAGTACAATTTCAGTTCAGTAGCTACTGAACTGAAATTGTACTTATATTTCATTTTATACTGGGTATACAATAAATATCTATTTGTTAGTCTCCTGTTTGTTAACAGGAGAGATTGCTTCTACAGGGATGGGATACACTTAAATAGAAAGGGTGCAAGAATATTTGCTGATGCTATGGAGGCAGTGTTAGGTGGGACGGAAAACTGCTAGCTTGGGGGGAGACAAAGACCAATAGATTGACAGTAGCCACTGGCAGAGGTGAAAGAGATTCTTGCACTGCTTCTATTAGAATGAGCAGAAGCCTGAAAAACAAGATGCATGGTATTTCAGAGACTGCTGGGAGCCATTGCGGTACAAGTAAACACATGGGTTGTGTTAGGGTAGCTAAGAATAGAAACAGGTGCAGGTATACTTGCGTGTACACCAATGCTAGGAGTTTAGTAAATAAATTTGATGAATTTGAGGTATTGCTCAAAACATCAAAGGCAGATATTGTTGGGATATCAGAGACGTGGTGTCACACAGATATAAGGGATGCAGAACTGCAATTTGGGGAGTACAATGTCTACAGAAAGGATAGACAGGATAGGAAGGGGGGAGGGGTTATGCTATTAGTTAAGAAACACATAAAAACCAAGGAAGTGAAGCCAGTCGACATCGCTGGACAGTGCAGTGTTGAGTCAGTTTGGTGTGACATAAGCATTGGGAGATCAAAATTGAGAGTAGGAGTGTGCTATAGGCCTAATGACTCTCATGAGTATAATAAGGAACTGTACAGGGAAATAGAGTGGGCCAGTAAATCAGAGAGTCTTATAATGGGAGATTTTAATTTCCCAGATATTGACTGGAATTTGGGGGCTGGTTACTCACACACTAGCAGGGCTTTTGTGGATTTATTGGATGATTGTTTTCTACATCAGCATGTTCGGGAGGCAACTAGAGGGAGTAATACTCTTGATTTGATTATCAGCAGTGATTCTTCATGCATTAAGAATCTGCAGATAAATGAACCACTAGGTGGCAGTGATCACAGTGTGCTGAAGTGGGATTTACTGAAAGAGATAACTACCATTAGGGGTAAAGGGAAGGGTTATTGCTTCCGTAAAGGCTACTACGATGGACTGAGACAGTATTTAAATTCTATACAGTGGGACCAACTGATGATGTTACCAACAGCAAATTCAAAACGGGAAGCATTCAAAGAACTTATGTTGGAAGCTACTAGGCTTACATACCAACTAAGAAATATTGTTCAAGGTTTACGCCAAAATGGATGTCAGATGAACTAATGAGACATATGGCAGAGAAGAAAAATGCATGGGATACTTACAAATTAACACATGACACAGAAGCCTATGATAGATACAAGTTGATATGCAACCAAGTTACAAAGGAGGTTAGGCAAGCGAAGGCAGATTACGAGAAATCCTTGGCAAGGGATGCAAAGAAAAACAGCAAAGAGTTCTTTACTTATGTAAACTCTAGAAGGAAGGGGATGAATCAGATTGGTCCACTTGATATTGATGGGTCAACTGTTGATGATCCTGCTCAGGTAGCTAACAAACTAAATGAATATTTTGCATCGACATTCACACATGAGGAGTTATTCAGCAAGGGGAATGCCAGAGGTGTATTCAACTCTAGCAGTAAGCTACAGAATCTTGAAATAACTGGGAGTAAAGTGGAGGAGAAACTGTTGAAGATAAACACAAGAAAGGCACCCGGGGTGGATGGGATCTATCCAGTTATATTAAAGGAGGCAGCAAAGGAAGTAAGCAAACCCTTAGCCATAATTATGAGAGCTTCCTTGGACTCAGGGGAGGTACCCATAGACTGGAAATGTGCAAATGTGATCCCAATTCACAAAGGAGGATCAAAGGCTGACACAAGTAATTATAGACCTGTGAGCTTAACTTCTGTTCCAGGAAAATTAATGGAGGCACTGGTTAAAGAAGCACTGCAGGATCATTTAGACAAGACTTCAGTTATAGCTCAGACACAGCATGGTTTTGTTAAGGGGAAGTCTTGCCTGACCAACTTGATTGGATACTATGATGCAGTCACAAAAGAACTGGATGCAGGGAATAACTTTGATATTATATACTTGGATCTTAGAAAGGCTTTTGATACTGTTGCACATGGAAGACTGCTACACAAATTGGAGCAGTGTGACATTGGAGGCAAATTGCTGCTATGGATAAAGGGGTGGCTGAGGGGGAGAAGACAGAGAGTGGTAATCAATGGACACTGCTCATCGTGGACTAATGTTATTAGTGGAGTCCCTCAGGGCTCAGTGTTGGGTCCATTATTGTTTTCTGTATTTATAAATGATATTGATGATGGTATATCAAGCTTAATGTCCAAGTTTGCAGATGATACAAAGGTTGGCAGGGTTGTCAAGGACACTACTGACACTATGCTGCTGCAACAGGATCTGGAAAGGTTGAGCAGATGGGCTGAGAGGTGGCAAATGAAGTTTAACATTGACAAATGTAAAGTACTACACATGGGAAACAGCAACCCCAGAGCAACATATCAACTCTGTGGTACTACACTGACAGTGGTAGAGAATGAAAGGGACTTGGGGGGTGATTGTGCAGGCAGATATGAAGTTCTCTGAGCAGTGCAGACGGGCTGCAAGAATAGCTCATGGAATATTGTCAATGACATACAGGAATTTTTCCAGCAGGGATAAGGAGGTGATTATTCCATTGTATAAGGCAATGGTCAGGCCACACCTAGAGTACTGTATACAGGTCTGGAGGCCTCATTTCAAGAAGGATGTAGAGCTGCTGGAACGAGTACAGAGAAGGGCAACAAGATTAGTGAATGGAACAAAGGGGTGCTCTTACGAAGAAAGGCTTAAGTTTTGCAAATTACAGTGTCTGGAGACTAGGCACCAGCGAGGTGATCTGATAGAGGTGTATAATATGATTTTCCCAGTGATTCCAACCTGGAACAGGTTGGAATCACTGGGAAAATCCTTAGATGGATAGAAGGATGGCTTCAGGGCAGGAGGCAGAGGGTTGTGATAAATGGCTATTCCTCAGATTGGGTTGATGTAAGAAGTGGGGTTCCCCAAGAATCAGTATTAGGACCACTGTTGTTTTTAATTTTCATAAACGACATTGATGAAGGGATAGAGGGCGTGATGTCTAAATTTGCAGATGATGTTAAAATTGGGAGAGTAGTTAATGATCGCTGTCAAGCTGAGCTTCTTCAGAGAGACCTAGATAGACTTCAGGAATGGTCAGAAAAATGGCAGCTGTGCTTTAATCCAACAAAGTGTAAGGTATTACACCTGGGAAACAGTAATCCCAAAAAAACTTATTCAATTGGTGGAGTTCAACTAAAGCCAGTACTGGAGGAAAGGGACTTGGGTGTTACGATACGGTCAGACATGAAATTCTCTGAGCATTGTAAACAGGTTGCAAGGAAGGCCCATGGTGTCCTATCAATGATCTATCGAACTTTTGCAAGTAGAGATAGGGACGTGATAATCCCATTATATAAGGCTTATGTTAGACCACACTTGGAATACTGTGTTCAAGTATGGAGACCGCACCTGAAGAAAGACATCGAGCTTCTTGAAAGGGTGCAAAGAAGGGTAACTCGCCTGGTGAGATCGGCAAAAGGGCGTCCTTATGAAGAAAGACTTCGAATATGTGGGTTGCAGAGTTTGGAAACTAGACACCTTAGAGGAGATTTGATTGAGGTGTTTAAGGCTCTGAGAGGCATCAGTAAAATGAATGAGGACAAAATTTTCAAGATTATAAATGATGCTAGAACTAGGGGACATAAATTCAAGTTACGGGGGGAAATGTTTAGATTGGATTGCAGGAAGTTCTATTTTAGCCAGCGAGTTATAAATTACTGGAATAAGTTGCCTTCATGGGTGGTAGAGGCCGACAGTTTGGGGAAATTCAAAGGTCATCTGGATAGTACTTTCGGGTAAGGGAAGCACATAGGATGATAGGTTTAATTTCCTTTTTATTTATTTTTTATTTTATTAATTATTATTATTTAGTTATTTATTTTTATTTTTTTGTTTTTATCATTGTTTTGTTCGGATTTATTTTTTTAATTTTTTTTTTATTATTTTTTTTTTTTGGCTGGTGCAGCATAAGCCATAGGCTTTCTTGCACCATGCGGCCGTTACTAATACTAATACTAATAAAGCCTTGAATGGTTTAAGCATGCTCAATGCTGATGGGATTCTTCCTCTAGCTCAGAAAAATCACCTGAGAGGGCATAAATTCAAATTGAGGAAAGACAGATGTAGGATAGACGTGCGGAAATTTGCCTTTAGCCAGCGGGTGGTTGGTTGGTGGAACAGACTGCCATCCCTTGTGGTGGAGGTTGATAGCCTAAATAAGTTTAAGGCTCAACTGGACAGGTACTTTGAACGAACAGAGGGGTGAAGTGGAAGTGGGTTTTTTTCTTTTTTTTTTTTTTTTTTGGCTGATGCTGCATAAGCTTGCTTTCTTGCATCAAATGCCTTTACTAATGCTAAATGCTAAATGGTTGGAGGAATGAATGAGTGGATGTGCAGAAACAAAAATTTCCGAGTTCACACAAAGTCAAGCGCATGTTACAAATCATCATTACTATGATTTATAATGTGTGCCTGAAATGCAATGCATTTCATTAACTAACTTTTCATTTAGTTCATTTTCATTAACTAAAATTTCATTTAGTACATTAACTAACTTGTCAATACTAGTAAACACAAATTTGACTAAAATCAAGAAAAAAATTAACTTTCTGTAAAACCACGAGAATATTATATTATAAACCACTCTGGTTTTTTAAATCAGGGTGGCTTGTAAGCTATTCTAGACTACTCCCCCTTCTCTAGTATTATTCTGGATATATATTCACTCACTACTGGTCTTGGGGGCTGTAGATGACATTAGCCAAAAATCAAAGGGTCCAAAGCTAGTTCCTGACAAATTTGCTTAAAAATCTATGTATCTCCTGTCTATTCGAATGTAAACCACAATGATAAACTTTTCACGTCCAATTTTGAAATGTTTATATATTCTGTACTGGTCAAAGTAAAGGTATTATAGTTAGCCGAGTGCACAGCGTTTGTTCTTCAGTTTTATTATATATGAGATATGGCAATAAAGTTCCTGGACTGGTGCAATAAAAAGAACACAAAATGGTTTTATTTTTATTCAAAGTAATCACCATCTGAATATTGCACTTATTACACTACTCTAAATAAAAGTTTCTGAAAAGAGTCTGCGAAAGTAACCGAAGAGATCACGTTCAGTTTGGAAGTTGTTTTCCTTTATGTCCTCAATATCCTGAAATCTCTTTTCTTTGAGGGCAGTTCTCACTTTGGGAAAGAGGAATAAGTCTATTGGTGCTAGATCAGGAGAGTATGGTGGACACTGATTTATAGAATGCCATGTTTCCTCAGAAATGTCTTCACAACACATAAGGAATGGACAGGAGCATTTTCATGCAACAAGAACAACTGCCTTTCTCTTGAAATTGTGGCCTCACCAAGGAAATGTGCTTCAATAGTCTTTGAAGAACCTGTACTTAGAACACAGCATTGGCTCTCTTCCTTTCAGGTACAAATTCCTAGAGAATCCCTTGAGCGAATTTCTTGAGAATTCACACTGTTTGTCAAAAAACATGATCTGCATTTTCTTGATCCTGGACTTCTGTAAACAAAACTTTTTTGGCCTTGGTGATGATTCTGAAGTCCACTGCATGCTCTGACACTTCATCTCTGGGTCGTACCAAAACACACCTCAGATGAAAATACAGTCGAAGAAATTAGGATTGCCCTGAAAAGTTTGGTTGAGTCCCTGCATGATGATACTCTTTGTTGCTTCAGCTTATCAGCGAGGCTGTGCAGCATAAATTTTGCACAGACTTTCCTTTTCCTCTAAACTTTCATGCAGAATTTGGCAAATCATCTCCCTATTCACACCAAACTCATCAGCCATCATTCTGACAGTTACAGTGATTGCTTGCCACAGCTTCCCCAACTTTTGCAACTCTGTCCCCATTTCAAGAGGGTGACGAATGCCCCACTTCTTGTGTCATCGTGAACATCCTCACATCCATCCTTGAACTGCTTGTATCATTCAAACACATTGGCACCATTAATGATGAAACTTAAGGTTTCATCATCATAAACAGTTTTTAACATTTCATACACTTGTGTTACAGATTTTCCCAGTTTAAAGAAAAATTTGATATTCATTCATTGCTCCATTGCAAAATAATGACACGGAACATTATGCTACTAATGAAACTGGTTGTCACTTGCAAACTGTCAGCCTACTGGACAATCTACTGGAGGAAGTGTGAACATTACTTCAGCAGCACCAGTCCAGGAACTTTATTGCCACACCTCATATATCCTATGTAATTATACTAACAGAAGTAGTTTACCTTATTATCCTCTGAGACTGTAGCAGCAGTAGTAGTAGTAGTAGTAGTAGTAGTGGCAGCAGCAGTACAACCAGGTTTTACGGTTTCACAAGCAACACATTTGGTACATTCTGCTGTATTATTTATTACACACGTGGGACAAGTCCAACTTCCAACTGGTGGCTTAAATCTGTCTCCAAAGCCAAAACCTTAATGGGGGAAGAGAGAAAGAGTTACCACAACTTAGTTATAATGGTAATGCATTATCTCACAACCACAAAACTGCTGTGTTAAATATATTAAAAATGTTAAATAAATAAAAAAAAAAAAAAAGAAAGAAAAATAAATCGCTTAACTGAAAATAATATAAACTTATATTTTTCATATAATTCATCTTAATAGTTATGCAAAACAAATATGACAACAAAATATTAATGTACAGCTTTAATGAATGAAATTCAGTATGACAGCCATACATAAATATAAAATCAAAAATAGTGGTAAATAAACAAATTATGATCTTCATAAAAAAGGTGAACCTCTGTTTTGCTGATTCATTAAATATAAAGCCCTTTCAATGATAAAAATCATTAAGAACCAGGATAGCAGTCTTTGGTGCCATCCTCAGGTGACACACAGTAAACTCCCATCCATCTTGTAACATCCATACCACTTACGTTAAAACTTTTTTTTATGTTTATATTGCATTTTTTAAGGCCCCAAGAAAAACCATAACCCAGATATACTCTCCCCCTGCCAAAACTTTTTGGTTTTGGGAAAGGAACAATAGACTAAATTCTAAGAATTGTTTATGGTGTAGCTTGCTAATTCCATTCCCTGTTTTGAGAAGGTAGAAGCGCCACTCTTTACAACTTAGTGTTTAGCCATTTATCATAGTGAATGTTGCATGTGTGTCTGTTTAACATGACATCAATAAATTACACTGACAGCATTATTATTATGTTAATAATACATTTATAAATAAATTTTCTGTTTATACTCCGGCATGACAACCAAGTCAGTAGAGTTTACAATAAATCGTCAATACAAATATTTATCGTATTTAGTAGTCACGGGCTTGAACCCCGGTCCACTCAAGGAACACACATTAGGCACTCTCGCTCATGACCACTCGGCTATGTCAGGCCATCATATTGATAACACCCAAGATTTGTTTAGTTTAAACAGAAAGACAGAGTGCCAAAAGAGCAAGCCTAGTACATTCAGCATGCAGGTTTTCAACTTATAAATGCATGGCACAATGCTGATATTTCTCCTGTAGTACTGATGTTGCTTTTAATATTGCAAAAGAATTATTTTCCACATTCCTGCAAGATGCTGATATTTTTCCTGTAGTATTGATGCTGCTTTTAACATTGCAGCATTATTTTTCACATTTCTGCTAATTGTATTTTTTTGTGAAGGTAGTTTAAACAGAAAGACAGAGTGCCAAAAGAGCAAGCCTAGTACATTCAGCATGCAGGTTTTCAACTTATAAATGCATGGCACGATGCTGATATTTCTCCTGTAGTACTGATGTTGCTTTTAATATTGCAGAAGAATTATTTTCCACATTCCTGCTAATTGTATATTTTTTGTGCAAGATGCTGATATTTTTCCTGTAGTATTGATGCTGCTTTTAACATTGCAGAAGCATTATTTTTCACATTTCTGCTAATTGTATTTTTTTGTGAAGGTAATTGCAATGCCAAACCTAGCAGTAATTTTTTTTTTTTTTTTTTTTAAATTAACAGTGTTGTTTCCTGTTCGATCAGACCAGGATGAGCTGAACTTGCATAATTCAGCAGAAACACATGGGATTTGATGAAATAAAGGTGAAAATGTGAAAGAATGTTCCTTTAAAATGAAAGTATGAGTTGTGAAATATTTTAAAATGACTCTTCATCCCTGTAACATTCTAGAAATTGAAATTATATCTAAAAAATATATAAATCAAAGTTCAAATAATCTGTTGCGTAAATTAAGGGTTTAATCATTATTTATAAATTCTCAAGAGAATATTCTCCATTCACATAACTATCCTCCATATAAACTTGTGGCCGTCTTTATATAAGCTGAAATACTGTTGTAGTTAAGGGTGCACAGCTTGCACAAGATTCTGGTAATGCTTTAAATTATACTTAGGTTTTCACCCTACTCTCCAGTAGTAGGAGTAGTGGCATGTGATGCAAGAAAGTAAGTGTATGAGATTATGCAGCATCGGCCAAAAAAAAAAAAAAAAAAAAAAAAAATTACAAAACAATCCCCTCTAAATACCGTATTTCCCCATGTATACGATGCACCCTTTTTCGAAAAATTTCGGGTCTAAAAACTGGGTGTGTCTTATACAATGGTTGTAAAATTTTTTACTTGCATTTCCCGCTTGTTGTCTTTGCGCTCATTGTTTCGCACTTGTTACCGGTATATTAGGTTAAGTTTTGTCACGTTCTGCCCAGAAAACAGAATGTGACAGAAATGGCTCAGAAAAGATTTCTACAATGCTGAATTCAGTTAAAAGTGATCCAGTTTGCAAAAGTGAATGGAAATCGTACTGCTGAATGTAAGTTTGGTCCTCCTCCAACTGAGAAAACAATCCGAGACTGGCTATGGGAAGAAGAAACCCTACTGAAAACGCCACAGCAGAAGGCGGCCATGAGAGGCAAGTCAGCAAAATGGCCTGATTTAGAGAGGGAATTGAAGAGCAAAGGGCAATTGGAATTCCTGTGTCCACAAAGATGGTTCAGCATGAAGCAAGAAGAATTGTTGATGAAAAAGAATTTACTGATTTAAAAGGAGGACACAATTGGTGCTTCAGGTTCATGAAACGGAATGGACTAAGCACGCGTACACGCACCAGACTTGCCCAAAAGATGCCTGAAAGCTATGAGCAGAAGGTCCTTGAATTTCATCATTTTGTCATTCAATGTCGGAAGACACATCAGTTTGAGTTGGGACAGATTGCAAATATGGACGAAGTCCCCCCCCCCTTCAATTTGATGTCCCAAGTAACAGAACTGTTGATAAGAAGGGGGTGAAAACCGTAACTGTGAAGACAAGTGGACATGAAAAGAGCCATTATACAGCTGTTCTAGCTTGTTGTGCCGACGGAACCAAGCTGCCTCCTATGCTGATTTTCAAGCGCAAAACAATGCCAAAAGAAGATATTCCTCGAGGAGTGATTGTCCACGTTCATGACAAGGGTTGGATGGAATGAAGATCTGGTTTGAGAAAGTTTAGAGCAGGAGACCAGGTGGGCTCTTACGCAAACCTGCCATATTGGTGCTTGTTCAGTTCAGGGCACACATAACAAAAAACACAAAGAAGATTGCTGCAGAGCAAAAAACAAAACTTGCAGTCATAACTGGAGGCTTGACATCCCAGCTCCAACCACTTGATGTCGGCATTAACAAACCCATCAAAGCTGCCATGAGAGACGAATGGAACCAATGGATGAAGTCTTCTGGGGACAATTTGACACAAGCAGGAAGAGTGAAGAAACCAACTATAGGAGAAGTTTGTACCTGGGTGAAAAGTTCCTGGGATAATATCAAGATTGAGATTGTTTTCAAGTCATTTAAGAAGGATGGCATTTCAAATGCCATAGATGGAACTGAGGACGAGGCAATATATGAAGACAGTGATTCGACATCAGATATAGATGAGGACAAGCTAATGGATGGGAGTTTTGACAGTGATGAGGAATTACATGAATTTTATGATGAATAAAACTTGAGTTCAATAACTTTATGTAATACAATTTTTTTTTCAAATTTCGGGTCCCAAAATTAAGGTGCGTCTTATACATGGGGAAATAAAGTATTTGTCCAGTTCCTCCTTAAATTTATTTAACCTATCGACTTCCACGACAGATGGAAGTTTGTTCCAGCAATTTGGCTAAAGGCAAATTTCCACACATCTATTCTACATCTGTCCTTCCTCAATTTCAATTTATGCCCCCTTAGGTTTGTAATCTGAACAAGTGGAAGAATCCCATCAGAATTCAGCGTGCTCAACCCATTCAAGGCCTTATATACCTCAATCAGATCACCTCGCAGGTGCCTAGTCTTCAGCCACTGCAATTTGCAGAACTTAAGACTCTCCTGGTAAGGGGATCCCTTTATTCCCCTCACCAATCTTGTTGCCCTTCTCTGTACAGGCTCAAGCAAATCTACATCCTTCCTAAAATGAGGCCTCCAGATCTGCACGCAGTACTCAAGGCATGGCCTGACCATTGCCTTATACACAGAGACAATCATCTCCTTTTCCCTGCTAGCAAAATCCCTGTATATCATTGACAACACCCCATGACCTGCCCTGGCAGCCTGTCTGCATTGCTCAGAAAACTTCATATCTGACTGCACAATTACTCCCAGGTCTTTTTAATTTTTTACCACCTTAAGTGTAGTACCACACAGTTGGTACTACAGTTTTCCTACTCTGCTATATAAATCTGCATTACTTTTTTTTCCTTTTTTTTTTTTTTTTTTTTTTGTCATTAGCTCATACTACACTTTTTTTAGCACATTAAAGGACCTTTCATCTCTCTCTTTCTCTTTAACCTAGCAGTGGTGGCAACTCAATTGCAGAAAATTTGTGTGGGTCACTAGACACGTGACCAACTTTATTTTAAATTTATGGAAAAAGATTTGGGTTTTATTTGACAATACCAATTTTCATCCCTTCCTAACATATTTCAATACTTATCACATATAACTTTATTTTTTAATAAAAAAATAAAATATTTAAAAAAAAGAAATGCTCTCAAGAAAATGCTTTAGAGATGAAATATAAACATAAATTTATCGAACTCTTCCATTTTCCCAGTTTAAAAGACCGTTAAGCTCTCAAAATTTTAAATGTTTACATGCACATATTTTTTATTGTGTGCACACAAATACTATTAGAAAATTAAAAATTTACATATTATATACAGTAGACTCTCGATTTTATGGGATAGATGGTAAAAAACAAATCCTGGATAATAGATTTCCCGGTTAATCCAAAAATACAGAAGTCCCCGACATACATAAGGGATATGTTCCAGGACTTCTTACTTCGTAGAGTTTTACGTAACTCGGATATGACTAGTAACACACTGCAACTATATTATTATTGACAAATTTGAATTCAGCGCAATACTTGTTAATGTTTCACCATTTCCATACATTCTTATTAGTTTAATTTTCTGATCCAAATCGATCGCTTTCCCTTTCTTGATAGATGTACTAGTACCGCTGTCACTTATTCTCTTAGTTGGCACCACGGTAATGGTCAAAATGAAATTTTCTGTAAAGAACTTCACAAGGTTAAGACGAAAACTCACTATTATCACCCCACGCGAGCGCACATTTTACTAAAGCACATTTCTGGAGGTCAACAAAAAAACAATTTGCACTTTTTGTTTTTATTGGACGTTTCTGTTAGCACAATCTATTATAAACAGGTAGTAAACTCGATCTTATTACATTGGAGGTGGTAGACGACTTTCATCAACCGGTGAAATACCACCACTTTGCTTATTGGAGGCTTGAAGTGGCAAAACCCATGTTTAGTCTCTAGAGCAAAGTTTCCGCCCCCCCATACTTCTTCAACCCTTGCACGGTACTATGTACTATAGGTTTTGATATCTTTCGTGTTTCTGATATCTTTCATAAAAAAAAAAAAAAAAAAAAATTGAGATAAAACCAATAACTGGAATTCTGTGGTTTTTTGTGTTATTATTAGCATTAGTAGAGGCATATGATGCAAGAAAGCAAGCTTATGCAGCATCAGCCAAAAAAAAAAAAAAAACGCTCCCGTTTCACCCTTCCATTTGTTCCAAATACCTGTGCATCTCAGCCTTAAATTTATTTAGGCTATCAACTTCCACAACATAGGATGAAAGTCTGTTCCACCAACTAACTACCCGCTGGCTAAAGGCAAACTTCTGCACATCTATCCTACAACTGTCTTTCCTCAATCTAAATTTATGCCCTCTCAGGTGATTATTCTGAGCAAGAGGAAGAATCCCATCAGCATTTCGAATGCTCAAACCATTCAAGGCTTTATACACCTCAATCAGATCATCTTGCGGGTGCCTAGTCTCCAGACTCTGTAATTTGTAAAACTTAAGCATTTCTTTGTAAGAGCAACCCTTTGTTTCATTCACTAATCTTGATGCACTTCTCTGTACTCGTTCCAACAGCTCTACATCCTTCTTAAAATGAGGCCTCCAGACCTGTATACAGTACTCAAGGTACAGTACCTGACCACTGCCTCATACAAGGGGATAATCACCTCCTTATCCCTGCTAAAAAAAATTCCTGTATATCATTGACAAGACACCATGAGCTACTCTTGCAGACCGCCTACATTGCTCAGAAAACTTTATATCTGCCTGCACAATTACCTCCAGGTCCTTTTCATTCTCTACCACTGTCAGTGTAGTACCACACAGTTGATATGTTACTCTGGGGTTACTGCTTCCCATATGTAGTACTTTACATTTGTCAATGTTAAACTTCATTTGTCACCTCTCAGCCCATCTGCTCAACTTTTCTAGATCCTGTTGCACCAGCGTACTGTCATTAACAACCCTGCCAACCTTCGTATCGTCTGCAAACTTGGACATTAAGCTTGATATACCATCATCAATATCACTTATAAATACAGAAAACAACAATGGACCCAACACTGAACCCCGAGGGACTCCATTAGCAACATTAGTCCACAATGAGCAGTGTCAATTGATTACCACTCTGTCTTCTTCCACTCAACCATCCCTTTATCCATAGCAGCAGTTTGCCTCCAATGCCACACTGCTCCAATGTGTCCAGCAGTCTTCCATGTGCAACAGTATCAAAAGCCTTTCTAAGATCCAAATATATGATATCAAAGTTATTCCCTGCATCCACTTCCTTTGTAACCACATCATAGTATCCAATCAAATTGGTCAGGCAAGACTTTCCCTTAACAAAACCATGCTGTGTCCGAGCTATAACTGAAGTCTTGTCTAGATGATCCTGCAGTGCTTCTTTAACCAGTGCCTCCATTAATTTTCCTGGAACAGAAGTTAAACTCACAGGTCTATAATTACTTGTGTCAGCCTTTAATCCTCCTTTGTGAATTGGGGTCACATTTGCACATTTCCAGTCTATGGGTACCTCCCCTGAGTGCAAGGAAGTTCTCACAATTATGGCTAAGGGTTTGCTTACTTCCTTTTCTGCCTCCTTTAATATAACTGGATAGATCCCCGTCCACCTCGGGTGCCTTTTTTATGTTTATCTTAAAAAATTTCTCTCCCACTTTCCTCTCAGTTATTACAAAATTTCTAGCTCACTAACAGAGTTTAATTCACCTCTGGCATTCCCCTCCCTGATTAACTCCTCATGTGTGAATGTAGATGCTAAATACTCATTTAGTTTGTTAGCCACCTGAGCATAATCATCAACAGTTGAACCATCAATATCTAGTGGACCAATCTGATTCATTCCTTTTCTTCTAGAGTTTACATAGGTAAAGAACTCTTTGCTGTTTTTCTTTGCATCCTTTGCCAAAGATTTCTCATAATCTGCCTTTGCCTGCCTAATCTCCTTTGTGACTTGGTTACAGACCAGCTTATATCATAGGCTTCCATGTCACCCATTAATTTATATGTATCCCATGCATTTTTCTTCTCTGCCACATGTCTCATTAGTTTATCTGACATCCATTTAGGCCTTAACGCTGAACAATATTTCTTAGTTGAAATGGAAAGCCTAGTAGCTTCCACGATAAAGTCTTTGAATGCCTCCCAATTTGAATTTGCTGTTGGTAACATCATCAGTTGGTCCCACCGTATATTATTTAAATACTGTCTCAGACCACCTACTACGCCTTTACGAAAGCAAAAACCCTTCCCTTTGCCCCTGGTGGTAGTTACCTCTTTGAGTAAATCCCACTTTAGCACACTGTTATCACTGCCACCTAGTGGTTCCTTTATCTGCAGATTCTTAATGCACGAAGAATCACTACTGATAATCAGATCAAGAGTATCACTACCTCTAGTTGCGTCCCGAACATGCTGATGTAGAAAACAATCATCAAATAAATCCACAAAAGCCTTGCTAGTGTGTGAGTGACCAACCCACAAATTCCAGTCAATATCCAGGAAATTAAAATTCCCCATTATAAGACTCTCTGATTTACTGGCCCACTCTATTTCCCTGTACAGTTTCTTATTATACTCATCAGAGTCATTAGGCCTATAGCACACTCCTACTCTCAATTTTGATCTCCCAATGCTTATGTCACACCAAACTGACTTGACACTGCACTGTCAAGCGATTTCGACAGACTTCACTTTCTTGGATTCTATGTGTTTCTTAACTAATAGCATAACCCCGTCTCCCTTCCTATCCTGTCCATCCTTCCTGTACACATTGCACTCCACAATTTCCAGTTCTGCATTCCTTATATCTGTGTGACACCACGTCTCTGATATCCAAACAATATCTGCTTTTGAAGTTTTGAGCAATACCTCAAATTCATCAAATTTATTTACCAAACTCCTAGCATTGGTGTACATGTAAGTATACATGCACCTGTTTCTATTTTTAGCTACCCTAATGCAACCCGTGTGTTTACTTGTACCGCAATGACTTTCGGCAGTCTCTGAAATACCCTGCATCTTGTTTTTCAGGCTGCTGCTCATTCCAATAGAAGCAGTGCAAGAATGACTCTCACCTCTGCCAGTGGCTACTGTTAATCTATTAGTCCTTGTATCTCCCCCCCCCCCCAAGCCAGCAGTTTTCCGACCCGCCTAACACTGCCTCGATAGCATCACCAAATTTTCTTGCACCCTTTCTATTTAAGTGTATCCCATCCCTGTAGAAGCAGTCTCTCCTGTTAACAAGTACAGACCAGGCTGAAAAAAATTCTACCCCTTGAGCCCTGCACAATCTTTCCAGAGCTGAATTGATCGAAAAGGCTCTCATCATATACTCTCTCCTATCGTGTCTGGGCAGAATTGTAGACACTTTCAAATTCAACCCTAATTCACGGCTTTTTTTCAACAGTGACCTGTAATTGTTAAGTAATTCCGCCGGTCTCCTATTCTTAATATCATTAGTGCCAACATGTACAACAATATCACCTTTTGTTCCCTTTTGTGTGTGTCCTCTTCACTGAAATCTTCAGTCATATAAAAAAAAAACCATAAATAATTGTAAGAATCTTCTCCTTTTCCCCTATTTTTTTGCTTGTTACTCCAATCTCACTTGTGCAATTTGTGTGTGCAGTGATCGTTGTTATTGATTACTGATTATTATTTTTTTGTTGTTTTAAATTTTACAATCCTAAAAATAAAATAAAAAAAAATTGAGTAAAAACAAATTTATGTAAATCCGTAGTTGCGTAAGTCGGAGACCCACTGCATCGAAAAATGTTCAGCAACCTACGTAAAAAATATGGTGATAGATAAAAAAAAAAAAAAAAAAAAACTTACTAAGCACTACTCGTGTGTCCAATACGACGATGCTTCCCTTTATTTTTTGCGATGTCGATTTTAAATCTAATAGTTTCCCTTTATTTTTTATAATGTCGCGTATGGTTTGGTCACCAACATTATAATGGTTCATTAGAGATTTAACGGATGCACCATTTTTAAACTTTTGAATAATTTAAAGTCTTTGTTTAACTGAAAGTGCCACTTTTGCATTTACCCATCATTTTTGTGATTTCTAAACAAACAAATAAACAAAACAAAAAAAAATAAAATAAAATAAATAAATAATAATAATAAAAATATTTACTATAAAAAAAATTGACATCCCTGACATAAATAACGAAACAAAATTTGTCTTTTTGTGGTGCGATGGAACACAACAATCGATGCAACGCACTAAACACTTGGTCTCTCTTTTTTTTGAGTGGTGGGTGTGAAGACAGCTTGGTTGCAAGATAATAGGCACATTAATCTCCCAATGACGACTTATAACACCGCTTCTTTTAGTTTATTTATGACTTGCAAAACCTCTGTTTATACCTATTCTAGTTATTACTTGAATTTTATGATTTCTGGTTGATTTTTTTTTTTTTTTTTATTTGGAGTCTTGAAGTGTCCTGGTTAATCCGATCCTGGTAAATTGAGAGTCTGCTGTATATGTTTGTTACTATTATTCACTTCTATTTTCCCATAAAGTAGCAGCCATCTTGAAAGTATATATTGGGTTTTGTGCTTTTTTTTTTTTTTTTTTTTTTAATTACTATCTGAAAACAACAAATCTCTCAAAACCAAACAGTGAGAGGATAAAATCAATAAAACCAAGTATTAAATTATAAACAAATATGTAATTTAAAACTTTGTTGCAGGTCATCTGTCACAAAGTTTTGACCTTTCAAACTCAATTACCCTGTAAAAATTCACTTTGGAGATGACTGCATTAAATGTTTGGCTATGTTCATTAGGAAGGTAGAAAAACTTTTAGACTTTTAATCATTAATTAAGAGTCAATGCTGGGTCACCTCAGGTGACCCACCACCACTGTTGGATAAACCTTGAAGTGGGGCATATGCTCTTTTATCATTCAACATTCCATCTTTAATTATCCCCACAGAACTCTACTAGACAACCCTCCCAGCCAATTAATCAGTTTATAATTATTTTAGCTGTACTGTCCCTGTATCTATACTCTTGGTTACTGTGATATCTGCTATTTTGATCTCATATTGATGTAGTCCTACTGTTAATTTCATTTTTTTTTGCCTTGTAATCATCTCATGTTGAAGGTATCTACCATCCAAATGACATATTTAGCACTGTGTGTGTGTGTGTGTGTGTGTGTGTGTGTGTGTGTGTGTGTGTGTGTGTGTGTGTGTGTGTGTGTGTGTGTGTGTGTGTGTGTGTGTGTGTGTGTGTGTGTTCTGGTTTCCTGACAAGTACAGTGGGGATCTCATTTATTCCGGCAATGTCCTAAAAAGAATGTTTGGACTGCTTTATCCTATCAGGACAAAATGTGTATACCTATAAAATTATGTGGGCAAAATACTGATAAAGAAAACCCAAAAGGAATAAACACCTACTTGGCAAAGGTTTTTCCTTCTCACTTTCCTTTTCAGATTCTTTTGTTTCAGGTTGTTCTGATGATAATGAAGCATCACTACTGCTTTCAGATTCAAGATCCACAGTAATCTTTTCCTTGGTATTATAAGAAGGAACACTACTTTTGTTTTGTGAATTTCCAAGAACATCCATTACACTGCCACCTATGATAAGTTCACTTGTAGGCTTTAGACCAAATCCAAGGGAATTCTTTTCTGAGCTACTACTGATGTGATATGTTATCGACTGGGAGGAGGCTAAAATAAAATGAGAAATATATGAAAGTCACAAAACATACACACAATTTTTTATAAGAATTTTTACAAAGAATGTAACAGCGTAAAATATTATGTTATTAATTAATGGTTTATGGACCAGGGACACTGCTAAAATAAAGCAGAAAGAACCCAATGACCATAATGGATACATAAGTTTGTAGGTAGAGAATGATAAAGGGCTAACAGAACGGAAATTTAATTACAGAGGACAAGGGACAGAAGATAATAAGAAGTACTTAATGCTGTCTTATGATTTCAGTACCGTCTTCTGGTGCCAGTCACTGAAATCAAAGGAAGAAACGGCAAGTAAGGCCTCTGTTTCTGACATGAAATATACGCAGCACGTGGTACATACGAAACACCAGTACTGAAGATAAGGGTTAAAATTTAAATTGAAATCATAAGGCTAGTGTATATTTCATGGCTGACCCGGCAGAGGCAAAATGTAAAGATTAAAATGAAGTAGGAACACTTACTGAGGTCGAGTACGTATATGACTGAAGAGAAGATCTGTACTGCAGTGGAGAGTAATAAAAAGTTTCAAATAATTCTGACCTTACATTAAATTAAAATTACGAATGTATAATGGGGGTAGGTATTAAACACACGAAGTAGTACATCCCAGGATAGAAAGGAATAACAAGCTTGCAAAGTAACGGTAAACAGTTACTAAACTTTGTTTAGACGAGAAAAGTGTTTTACAGCAGAAAAGGAGCATCTCAATTTTGCGCAGAATTTTGACTCTATTATGTTTATAACATAATCGAGTTTTTGACTAGAATTTCACCTGGTACTCAGAAGGTGCACTGTTGCCATACATAGCCACCATCCTTTCACAAATGGCCATTGGCCTTTCCTTCTTTGGTGAGAAACTTGATGACTGAATGATGTTCCAATTTCAGCAAATCCATAATTTGATACAGGTGTCTTTCTTTCTGTTATAGTAGCACAACTTAAAAACATAGTGGGATCAAAATTAGTATGATTCAAATTGAGATATGTAGGAACATGATAAATCATTAATCATTGAAATATAACTATGGGAAGTACCTTAGATGTATAATTTATTGGACACCCCTTGTATATGTAACATTTTAAAACTTAGTGATATGTATGACTTTCCCAAAGTCTTGCCATGATTTATAAGAAATAAGTAAAGCTTTAATGTTTATATTGAAATACCTAATTTTTCTTAAAATTACAGAAATAATAAAAATAAAAGGGGTTCTAAAACAGTGGATGAAAACTTACCCCAAAAATTAGGAGGAAGAGTGTCGTTCAAATAACCGTATGCATTTAAAACTTATTGTTTTTTTATCATCACTAACTTAAGAGTTAAAAAAAAAAAAAAAAAAAAATACAACGTGCATTATCAGTTAGTGTAAAGAGATATGAGATGTATTTAAAAAAGCTTGGGAATTAAATTAATATTCAGGAAATGATAAGCTTAATGGCTATTTGATATATCTCCTTTTGAGCTTGATATTGTAAACACTGATCCAATGCAAATTGTAGCATGTAATTTGCGTATTGGTCTGGCCATAATCTTAAGATTCTTTAAAGATAGCGAATTTAAGAGCGTGGTCAGACCAATACGGAAATTACACACTATACTGAACAATCGCTCAGTAATTTCTTCTTTTGCAACACAAATGACTTGGTATACATTTCTTGCAGTGATTTCCACTCATCTTACCCCAAGGATTCACGTGGTTTCTGCTCATTGTCTGTGTAAAACAGCATGTGCAGCAGTGTCAGAATTGGCCTTCCATGCCATTAATGGAAAACATGCATTTTTATTTAAAGAAGCTAAAATACTTAGTGTCCAACGTAATTATAAGAGCCTATTAATTTCAGAAACTGTCGAAATTTAATTACATGAGAATTCTATTAATGTTTGTCGTCCATATCTAATCTCGGATTCCAAGTCTTTTGTGCAAATGGGCAAAGACAAATAATCTCTCTATTTAAGATTCAAGTGCACACACTCCGTAATTTCCATTCCTGCGATCACAACACATGGTCGAAAAGCACTGCCTACTTCAGGAAGGAAAACTGTTTTTCAAAATTTATGTTTAACTTTAATCATTTTGCATTAATCTTTTATTCGTTTTAATTTCTGGAGAGTATCATATTGAGGTAAATTTCTCTTATTCTTCTACAAATATTTCTTAAATTTTACACCCTTGTTTTTTAATGTAGGTGTAAATTCTGCAGTTTTGACCTTTCATACTCAATTACTCTGTAAAAATTCAACTTTGGAGGTGACTGCAGTAAACACTTGTCTATGTTTGTTAGGAAGATTTCAGACTTTTAATCACTAATTAAGAGTTAACATTGGGTCACAAGTGACCTACCACCACTGTTGGGTAAACCTCCAAGTGGGGCACATGCTTTTTTATAATTATAAAAAAGGATATTATAAATGCCCCAGTAATCTGTCTTTTCCATTATTTCTAAATATCTGTTTTAATTTGTTTGAGAGAGGAATTTTTGAAAGTGACTGATGACAGCGGTACAGGCACTCCCCGACTTATGTAAGAGTTGCGCTCCGCGGAAATCTGTGTAAGTCTAATCTTACGTTAAGTCGGAATTTCCCTAAACACTTATGCAGCACTCACAACTATGCTTGCTGAATTTGATTGAAGCAAAAAAGAAATGTTTGAACATGTAATATATAGAATATTATTTATTCCTTTTTTTTTTTTTTTATCTCATGCATAGGAAAAATTACCAGAATTTCAAAATTATAAAATTACAAAAAAAAAAAAAAAATGGGAGGGGACAGGCATAGTGTCAGTCAATAAGTCTTACCTTTCGAGCATCACTGCCAGAATCAACGTCTCCAGCAGATAAGTACACTGCTGCAGAGGTTGAGGACTGTGGAAATTTAGAAGGGGTTTTTTTGCCAACACATCACAAAATTTCTCTGCTGATTGGGGTTTGCCGTACTTATCCTTAATATCTTCATAAATACTTGTTGCTTTTGCTTGAATGGTCATTAGACTCAGGAGCATTCGCTTCTGAAACTGATTTTCCATCCATATTATTAATAGCCTCTCCATCTTCTATATCGCACCCGAATGCAGTTTTGCGATCACTGGATCTTAAAAGTGTTGATCCTTTAACACATTCTTTTATAGGCCCACTGTCCTTTGAAGTAGCACTCACTGCTTAAGCAGCGAGACTTAATTCCCATTCTATTGCAAACTTTGTCTCGCTTCTTAGTTCTTAATCATTTTCATCTTCATTTCTAAATCAATTTTCTTTGGTTTACTAGCAGTGCCATCACTTGCAATTTCCACTGGTTAGTTTATGTTTCTTATATGACTGAAAATTTCAGTGAAGATGAACACATTTCACCATAGGGTGATTCCATGTCAAGTGGCCTAATTGTGAAGATGGTCCCAGCTCGACCATCTTCAATTTTGTTAAAATTTGGTGTAGATGTTTAAACAGGTTTCCAAAAGAAGCTGTGCAAAAATTCAGTTCAAAATATACTATGTTTGAGGCACCAGCACCTTTTTTTGTGGAGGTCACTTGTGTTATGCAGAGCAAATCACAAAAATTTTTCAAAGTTTTGAATTTTGCTGTAGTGCCCTGAAACTTGGTATACCTAGTTAACTTTTGATAGAGAATGCAAAACTTTTGGTGTCCAGGCTCAAAAACCTTCACATTTTTTAAAATGCGGTCTAAAACTGGCACCAAAAATTTGTTGCGATAAATTTAAGCAAGACTTTTGAAAGTCATAACTTTGAAGTAAAAACCTTTTGTACCTTCTTCTTTGGGCATTCCATTTTACATCTGCATGAATTCAGCCTAACTAAATATGAGCTCTTATACTTGTTTGCTGGCTGGGATATATTCCTTTAAAGATACTCAAAATTTTGACCTATCTTTAAGGGCAAATATCTTAATGTGGGACACCTTCAATTCTCTTGTTTTTGCCACCAATGGAAAGAGCAGGATTTAAGCAACAAGAATCATGGTTTTTCAGTTTTGTGTCTTGCTACTTAACAACTAAAAATGGCCTTAAACATTTTATATTTTCCACATGATATTTACATACTTATTTGATGGTGAAGTTTCACATCTCAATAAGGACAGAACTATTGCATTTACAAGAGTTAAATTTTCTGCAATTACTCTGCCTTTTGGTTTAAGGAGAAAAGGATATATATTGCCAATGCATAAAAAGATCTGTATTTTTTACAATGGGGGTGCAAATGCCAAGAAAAATTGCATGGGTTTCTTTAGTGTAAGTTCCCAAGCCTGAAAAGTGGTCTTTATTCAGGATTCCAAGCATAAAGATGATGTTCTATTGGTTTCTATGCTTTAAAGAAGTTATAACTGCAACAAAATTTATTTAAAACACAATACAATTTGAAATAAGCAAGTGAGTGTTTAGATATTGAATCACTGCTTCGTAATGAACTGGAATTTTTCATTGATGGTTGATATTACTACTTCAGGCAAGCTATATTGTCATCCCATTGTTGTTGTTTTTGGAGCTGGAAGACTGGCAATAATTTGTTGTTCAGGAAACCAGCAGACATCTTGTCTAGCAGGCAAGTGAAATGAGCGAGCTGCTCCATGAGGATGCATGAAATTTACTTTACTTGCTCAGACAGCTTTTTTCCCCAGATATGGCAATGATTTATTCTTCTGCTTTAAGTTTTCTAGCTTTCTTCACCATTCTTTCTGAGACACTAAACTCTTCCATTGTTTTCTTTATGGACCAACTAAGTGCAGCTAGTGTTAATATTTGAAGTTTTTCTGAATGACTTGATGCCATCAACTTTTCTTTCAATTCTTTCAGCAGCTCATGTAATCTAAACAATTTTGACCCTGACGACTTGCACTTGGCTTCAAACCAACAATACATGCAATTTTACTGACAATTACATCTTGTACTTGACTTGCCTTCCTTTTGGCATAGCCTTGTGAGTCTCTCTTAGCTTTTTTTCTTTTTAGCTTTTTAACTTTTTTTCACCATATGATTTTTCTTCTGGAAAGGATTACAACATGAATGCTGCAAAAATTCAAATTTTGTCAAAAGCAAAGCTTCATGATGTAGACAAATTGTCTTCTTCACCCAGTTTTAATCCACAACGTGGAGCTATTAGCTGTTGTTCTTCAACTTCTTTAAATAATTTTAACCCAGTTTTGCATGTATAGGATAGCACCTGACATTTAGAATTATCCACATGACTGATGGTGCACGAGTCCAGCTTATCTCTAGCAAAATCTTTTGATTCCGTGGCTTTCATGCTGACTAATAAGTGGATGCTTCTGCAAGCAATGAAAACTTAATTAACTTTATTACAGTCAAACAATAAAAAATAGAGGAATAAAATAAACAAACTGTTCATCATGAAGATAAAACACATTAATAACAGCATGGTTCAAATACCATGCTATTTATACTTTTTTTTTGTATGATTCTAGATTATTCCAGAATTCTAGATTATTCTAAACATTAAGCAGGATTAAGGAAGTGTTCTGCAACAAAAAATATCTCACAAAATAACAATAAAGCACATAAAACTACTTGATGTTAAGGCTTAATTTTAAGGCCTTAAGTGCAAAGACTCAAAACAAATAATACCATGATCCTTGTAGCTGAAACTTTGCTCTTTCCAGTGGTGGCAAAAAAGAGAGAATCGACGGTGTCCCACATTAAGATATTTGCCCCTTAAGATAGGTCAAATTTGAAAGTCAAATTTTGAGTCAGTCTTTGAAGGAAAATATCTCAGCCATAAAACAAGTATAAGAGCTGATATTTAGTTAGGCTGAATTCATGCAGATGTTAAATGAATGCCCAAAGAAGAAGGTACCAAAGGTTTTTACTTCAAAGTTATGACTTTCAAAAGTCTTGCTTAAATTTGTCTGAACAAATTTTTTTTGAGCCTGGACACCAAAAGTTTTGTATTCTCTGCCAAAAGTTAACTAGGTATACCAAGTTTCAGAGCACTACCTCTCACTGGTGTGCAGCAGTAACACTTAAAAATGAATTTTTTTTTTGATTTATTCTGCATAACACAAGTGACTCCCACAAAAAACAGCAAAAAAGAGGACTAAATCTGTACACACTTAAGAGTAAGATTAGTGTGGGCCACAAAAAAAGGTGCTCTTACCAAGAAAGACAAATTCTGCTAATTTTCAGCACCCAGAAACTACATACAGTAGAATCCGGTTAATCCAGACCCCGACTGGATTTTCAGTCAGGGGAAAAATTCTATCGAAAAAAAAAAAAAAAAAAAAAAAATATATATATATATATATATATATATATATATATAAAAAATTCTGTCCATTGACATGTTGGGGGGGGGGGGTTTAAAATTTAAAACAGAAAAAAGGATAAGCGATCAATAACAAAGAACACCACATGCACAAATTGCAACTAACACGATATGCAGAAGTGAGAACGGAGTAACAAGTTACAAAACTTAAAAAATAGAAATGAAGACAACATTCTGAAAATTTTTGTTTTTGACATGACTGACGATTTCATGGAAGGGGAAACGCATTTCACCATAATAATGTAAAAATTCACAGAATTCCAGCTGTCGGTATTATCGCAAATTCAATAAGATCGTGTTTACTATCAGTTTATAATAGATTGCACTGACAGAAAAGCTTAATAAACAGGGGACTGCTAATTGTTTCTATTGTTTTATGGTCGTGACCTCTAGAAATTGGACTGGACCACGTGGTATGGTGGGAGACAATCGTAGGGTAATCTTGAGTGCTGGCCTATTCAGTTGACAGCTGCAGCTAGCATTGTCCAAGTGTACACCTTACCTCAGTTCTTTAGTGTGTTTTTATTTATTTTATTTTTTTGTGGTTTTCGGTACCGTGTTGATGGAACAAAAACTGAACATGCTTTTTCACATTGATAAGGGGGAAAGTTTTAAAAAAAAATTTCTCTCGATATAGGGATGGCAAAACAAACTGTTTCCATTTGGAAAAAAACAAATAGGAACAAAATCGAAAACTTTTTTTCGATTAGTACTTTAAAGACAGCTTAGGAAATAAAGTTACCATTAAGCAGGCAAAAAATGAAAATTTGGACAAGGCCTCATATGTTTGGTTTTGTCAAGAATGAGAGCAAGGGGTACTTCCTCTTTCAGGCCCAATCCTTCAATCAAGGGCTCTTAGCCTTAACGAAATGTTAGGAGGCGACCCGTCTTTTACTGCGAGTTTTGGGTGGTTGTCAAGGTGGAAGGAGCTTCATGGAATCGGACAGCTCAGAATTACAGGTGAAAATCATTACTGCGAGTTTTGGGTGGTTATCAAGGTGGAAGGAGCGTCATGGAATCGGACAGCTCAGAATTACAGGTGAAAGTCATTCTGGTGATGGTGTTGCAAGCGAAGAATTTAAAGTACAGTTTTTCAAGTTTATTAGTGAAGAAAGTTTAGTTCCATCTCGCAAATTTTTAAAGCTGATGAGACTGGTTTATTTTTCAAATTGTTACCCAAAAAAAACCTTGCCTCAAAACTTGGCTCTTCAGCTAAAGGACAAATCAAGTAAAGAAAGAGTGACATTGCTTTTTTGCAGTAACGCGTCTGAGAATTTAAAGTTACTACTTTAAATTAGTCATAGGAAAATCTGCTAAGCCCCGCACTCTTAAAAATGTGAACTTAAATGCCTTCCCAGCTAAGTACACATTATAAAAATCAGCTTGTATGAGCTTAGATCTTTTTAAAGATTGGTTTTTCATCTTGTTTGTTCCCTTAGTTAAAAAATATTTAAGGGATCAAGGACTGGAAGAAAAAGCAGTTTTATTCATTGATGATGCCCCAACCCACCCAGCAGAAGAACAACTGAGATTTGGCAACATCTTTGTAAAATTTTTGCCAACCAACGTTACTGCACTATTACAGCCTATGGATCAAGGGGTTATAGAGGCTATGAAGCGACGGTACAGAAAGAAGTTGATCTCACTCTTAGAACAACAAGAGGTGGTTGAAGAAAAATCAAACTTTATGGACCTTCTTAAAAATGTCAACATAAAGACAGTCATTTATTTTTCTGCTGCAGCTTGGGACGAAACTAACAAGACTAACCTTATTAAATGCTGGAAAAAACTTTGGCCTCATGTTCCAATGGAAAGATCTGAGGAGGAAGTACATATTTCTTTGGATCCTGATGATGACAAGGACGATAACGATTTTGTTTAGTTATTTCAACATCTAAGGGGTTGTTCAGATGTAACAAACGAAGACATTGCCCCTGGATAATGTGTGATAATGATTTAGGACATAAGATCCTCAACTGAAGAAGACATCGTGATTGCTGCAAGCTAATGAAGACGACAACTCCGATGATGAAGTGTGTGAGGAAACAACTGGCGCGAGTCACACTGAAGCAACCAGAATGACACATCAGTCGGTGAGCTTTGGACCTTGAAGTGGTTGCAGGATCGTGTGGCCCGAAAGAGTTTCAAAATTAAAGCAAAAAAAAAAAAAAAAAAAAAAACACTGAGTACTATTTCAAGTAAACTTCATGGAAATAGTTATTTGTTTTGTGTTGTAATATTTTTGTGTTTAATTTTGTGCAATATAATGTTCTACATTAAAACTTTATTGCTTTGTACAGTATTTTGTTTACTTACCATATTCTTTTACTCTATATAATTTTTACTTTAAAATATTGTTTTATTAATTTAATATAAAAACCAATTTAGTCAAAATTTTGTTATTTAGTAACTTTAAATAAAAACTGGTACGTGAAAAGATAGCTTCTGGTTAATCAGGACCGAGTGTGGTCCCGTTAAGTCCGGATTAATGGGGTTCTATTGTAACTGCAAGGAGACCCGGCTGAAGTGTTTAAGGCTCTAACAGGGTTTAGTAAACTAAATGCTAATGATATTCATACTCAGATGACATAAACAAGAGAACATACATTTAAAAAGGATGGCTGCAGAATAAATGTGGATTTTTTAAAAATAGATGTTGAATGCTGTATAAACTTGCTTCCTCAAATCACTTTTCCACTTCTAATACCAATGAACTATGCAGCAAACCCAGCTTGCTCATTACTATGTACAAAATGAGCCCATACTCCTCATTGTATAATAATTTTCTTAGATTACATATTAAGTATAATGTGTAATTTAAGAACAGAGATTCGAAAAACACGAACAAAATCAAAAATAATAATAATAATAAAAATAATAAAATAAATAAATAAAGATAATATATATATAAAGCTTAACCCAGTAGTATCACCTTGCTTGACAGTTCTTGCAGGAAAACAGTGAATCCTGTAGCTTACTGGTTGGGGATTAGTAGTTGTTACTTTTGTACCTGCTTAATAGTGTCATTATTCTTGCATATGCTGCATTTCTTGTCTGTTTATATTATTGTTCACTTTGTGTAAGCTGAGGAGACTTAAGGCTACACACTATACCGTTCATGTTATTTCACTATGTCCAGTTAAGCACAGTTGGCCATGTAACGAAACACTGCTTTTCACCGCAATGGGATGTTTTCCACTTGCCTACGTGGCTATTAACATGGAAAAATAAGAGAAATTCTGGCAGAATTTGTGGCCATGAACAGCAAATCAGCTAACCCCCAGTGAATTTTCATGTAGTGAATGTCAGAAGAACCTTGGAAGGGGGGGAGAGAGAGAGAGAGAGAGAGAGAGAGATGAATGGTTCCACATTATTATTTCATGTTTATATCAGTTACAAATGCAAACAGGACATAATAGATATGATTTATTTTGTTTTCATTCAAATATTAATTTCAAAGTTTTCGTAAAATACCATCTTAATCTGCTGTTTATTTATTTATTATTTTTTTTTATGAAAACCCCAAACATGAGAGGTATTAGAACCAATAGTACTTATTACTGTGCATGGGTTGGAGATTCAGAAGATGAAAGAAGATATTTGTTGATATTAGACTTGAACTTGTATAGACTAATTTTCAGGAAATACGTACGGAGGAAGGTTGTTCCAGAAAACGGCAGTTGAATGAATAAATGAGGAAGATGAAAAGTTGGTTCTGTGAGTTGGGATTTGGACAGTAAACGGATGTTGGCTGGTTGCGGCATGTGTATGGACTGTTTTGAAAGAGAGAGCGGGAATTATAAAAGCCAATTCAGAAGAACAGTGCCCTTGGAAGTATCTGTAGAAAAGGCATACAGCAGAAACAAAACGTCTATGAGACAGAGTGGAGAGACTGTTAGAGATGAGTCATTAATTAACCTGTCCTATTCTGAATGGAATCAAGAAGCCTAAGAGAGGTTTTAAGGATTGTTTTTTTTTTTTTTTTAAAGAGCATTAGCAACTAAGGCCATATTGCTCCGGGGATATGCGGTGGTCATTTCCTAACCTTTCCGCATCCTCCGTATTTGGTGGTCACCCGGCTCGAACCCCGGTCTAATCAAGAAGCATGTGCTATGCACTGCCACTCCTGCCCACCTGGCTATGGAGGCGCCCGGTTTTAGGGGCACCGCCCCAGATGTGGGAACAATATTCCATGGTAGAGAAATTTGTGATTTATACAGAGTGAAAAGCTGCTTGGAAGAAAAGTAACGCTGAAAGCGAAAACCAAGGTTTTAGATGCAGAGGAGGCAATATTTAATATTTGTAATGTGCTTGTGCCAAGAGAGATTAGAAGTCAGAGTAATCCCCAAAAGAGATATATCATCTTGCCTAGAAATCAGAGTGTCACCAAAGATAAGTATAGGAGCAGAGGAGTCCTTTTTTTGAGATATAAGACAAGACCGAGTTTTAGAAGGATCGAAATCAACTAAGCTGTCTTTACCCCACTGGAGAATTATCTGGAGATCAGCATTTCAGGATTGGTAGTGGATATTCGGGAAGTTGAAGCTGATTGAGCAGTAGAAGGTTTCTCAAACTGGAAAGTGGAATGCAATGAGCTATCATCAGCAAAACTATGGATAAGATTTCCGGTCAATGGAAGAAGGTCATTAATATACAAGAGGAAAAGAGTGGGGGAAAGAAGTGAACCTTGGGGGACACCAGCATTAGTGGAGAAGTTAGAAGACAGATAGCCATCTACCATCACCCACAGTGAGCGGTCAGAGAGAAAACTGGATAACCAATTACAAAAAATAGTTGGCAAACCATAAGGTGAAAGCTTCTTTAGAAGACCTTTATGCCAAACACGACTGAAAGCCTTTGAGATATCAAAAACAACTGTTTGTGTTTCACTGAACTTTTCCATAAATGGGTAACATAAGCCAGAATATCACCAGTGGATTGACACTGATGGGATCCATACTGGTGATCATTGATCAGATGGAAGGTTTCTAGATAGTTGATGGTTAACTGATTTCTCCATTACTTTAGAAAGAGTAGAATTAATTGCAATGGGACGATATTTGGATGGGAGTGATTTGTCACCCTTTTTAGGAACTGGCTGGATATGAGCAAATTTCCAAGAAGGAAAAACACCTCTAGAATAAGGTGAAAAAAGGCGGCAAAGAACAGGAATAAGTTCAGGAGCACAGAGTTTGAGAACAAGTGGGGAAATACCATCAGGACCTGGAGCTTTCTTAGCATTAAGATTCAACAAAATCCTTCTGACATCCTTTTAACGGAAGACGGGAGTCATTGAATGGAGAGTGTTGGGAATGGTGGGAGATGTTTTACCAAGATCATTAATACATGAGTTGGAAGGAAAATGGGATGTTGGCAGGTCGACTTTGTCCTTGGCTGAAGTGACAATTGAACCATCTGGTTTTGACAGCGGCGAGAGCAGAAATGGACAAAAGTTGCGGCCAATGGCTTTGGCAAGAGACCAGAATGCTCAGCTACAATTAGGGCAAGAAGGAAGTTTTGTACTATTAGCCTGTTCAAAATCTAGTTTGGACTGATTAATAACTGCTTTACAATTGTTGAGAGCTTTGGTGTAGGCAGAAAATGAAACTGAAAAATCGGAAACAAGCCAATCACGATATGCAACATTCTTCTCTTGAACAGCCTTAGCACATTTATTGGAAAATCAAGGTTTAGATAATGGTCGAGATTTTAAAGTGGAGTGTGGAATAAATTAATCCATTCCTACAAGAACAATTTCACTGACACGATCTGAGCAAACGTACACATCAGAAGTTTTGAAACAGTAATCCGACCAAGGAAAAGAAATCTCGCAGGCCATCCCATTTTGCATTCTTGGAATGCTAAACAACATGAGGTTGGGAATAGCCATGAGATAAAGGCTCCATTGGAGAAGCGACAGTCACCAAGTTGTGATCTGAGGTGCCTAAAGGGCCACTCACTTCGACCGTTTATGTAGGATTGCTTTTGAGAAAAAGATCAAGAGTGTTGGCTGTATGCCTAGGATTGTCCGGGATTCTGGTAGGTAAATGAAAAATCCGTGAGGTCATTAGTAATTGCAAAAGCCTCAGCATCTCGACCAGCTGGGTCTGTGTGACTAGAAAATGGAAGCCAGCTGGAATCATCAAGGAAAATTATCTCACTGTTAGGAAAGTTGGACCGGAGAAAGTCAAGTTGCAGAGAGAGGAACTCAAAGAGTTCCAAGTGATTAGAGGAGTTTGGAGAACGGTAGAGACAATAGATGAATTTGACAGAATGAGGTAGAAAGATTTTAAGCCAGAGAAGATCGACAAGAAGAGATTCCAACGTTTGAAACAACCAATAACTGAGATTCTGTAAGAAAAAATACATGGAGTTTGGCAGACTGTAAGTGGAAATGGACATCACTGAGATTAGAACTGAGGCCACGTACATTTGTGAAATGAACTAGGAAGTGTTTGGGAGGTTTAGATCTTTTCACAGATAAGTTTGCTCTATTAGTTTGACAATTCATGGTGTATTCAATAGTAAGAAAAAGTGGGGGGGGGGGGGAAGATGCTGTATGAAGTAATGAAATTTTTGGTTATGGCATACGTACGGTAAAAATATACCACCAGGATCTTGGACATAACGTGACCTTGACAATGCCTCAGCCATATACACTACTCAGACTCCCTCCAGTCACTATCTGGCAGAGTAGAGGTAGCAAGATTATACACTAGCTGATCTGGAAGCTGCCTAGAGCATTACCAATAGGTTTGGTCTGGTGTACTAACTAGCGACCATCCTGTGAACACCCTTTTAGAGCTGTACCCTCGAAATGTAAGGAAGTCTGGATCTTGACTGGTGTTCATCATAACCCCAAAAGATATCAATCATACTGCATAATGGAAGAGATGGGCAAGGGCTGACTGGAATATAGCCCTGGAGACTAAACATGGGTTCCACCACTTCAAGACTACAATAAGCAAAGTGGTGGTATTGCACCAGTTGATGACAGTCATCTACCACCCACGATTGCCTGGTAACACGGGGGTGGGGCATTCCTCCGTGTGCTGTGGGTGCCACACCCCAACCCATGCTTACGTTGGTTCACACATGGATGGTTACCCACAGTGTGCTTGCGCATGGGAGTTATACCCAGGATTACTAACAGTCCCACCATTGTGAAGGCGCAAGCAGAGGATCTGGTTGTCACAGACCATCCGGACTTCACAGAAATTGGGTCCACTTGACTTGAGTGTCACCCAAATATCACTTCCATCAGTGTTTTAGACTCCCAGGTAGCAAGCATAGCTTGTCTGGCATATCTGAGAGAATGTCTGCAACAGCTTCAAGGCTGTGTTAGTAATGCTGGATTTTTGTGCAATTAATGCCTCCACAAACTTATTTACGGCAGAGATTAACTGTTTTCATGTTTTAATTATGTTATCAACATTTTTCTGAAAATCTAAGCATAATTAATAAACTTCATTTTTCTCATTAAAAGTAATGCATATTTTTAGTGACCAAAAAACACATCTGTACAATTTTAAATTATTATTAAAACATGAAGAAATAAAATTAATAATTATTTCAATCTACTGGTAAAAGGTCAAGCATTAGTTATATTTCAAGCACATTCAAAAAATAAAATATTTTTTTCATATATTAAAGTTAAAAAATAGGACCTGTCAAACTACCACTTGTGTTAAAAAACAGGGTGATACTACTGCTGGGTTAAAAATAACCAGCAACACTGAGACTAGTACTCAATTAAACATACCTGTACTCAATGATTGTGTAGATACAGGAACTACAGCTGTGCATGTACCCAGTTTAACTGATACTGGCAAACTAAATGTGAAAGCTGTAGATTTCTTTAAAAAAGAATATATATATATAAAAAATAAATAAATAACCATTAATAACAATGTTACTTTAATATCCTTTAATGTGCAGATAAGAACAAGTTGTATTCGGTCAGAATTTATTTAAAATAAATTAGGACAAAAGATAAAAAATTGCATGAGATTTTAATCTTATATATAGTACCAATATTATAGAATTATTCAATAAAATTGTACAATACTGACTTCAATCAGCTTATTAAAATAAATGATAGCACAAAATTAGAAACTAAAAATAAATTATAAATATCTACAAGGATTTAAAATCACTGACAATGTACAATAAAATAAAAGGACTACAGGCAGTTCTCGCTTTACGAGTTTTTCCCCCCAAGTATCAAGTATCAACAAAATCGAAAATATGAACATTAATTGTAAAAAATCAATGTTAAGCATTCATAAATATTGCATTCCAAACCACGTGTGTAGCTATACAATACAGTGCTGGAATTGTGTGTTTTTTTATGTTATTATGGTGAAATGTGTTTCCCCTTTACTGAAATATTCAATCGTATAAAAAACATTAAAAAAAATTTCAGTATCTTCTCTTCATTCCTCTTTTTTTAAGCTTTGTAAACTGGTTACTCCATGCGAATCGTGTTAATTGCAATTTGTGTGTGTCGTTAAAAAAATGCTTATACATGCAATCGTGAAATTTATAATTAAAAGAGAAGATTATCTTTAAAACAAATGCCTCTTGAAGTATTTCTGAAGAAGACGACTCCTTGTGCAACAAACCAATGAGTGCCGAGCCAATAATGAGTGATCAGCGAGTCTGCACTTAGTCGATGATGATGAAGAAGAAACATTCTTTAACATTTGTAAGTCATAAATAATTTCTCTATTATTATAATTGGCTTGATTTTACAGGCTACGTTTTCATTTATTTCGATAAACCAATCATTGTTTAAACAAACTAATAAGCTAACTAATTTCATTGTTGAGAACGTAAGGCCTATTTTCAACCTTATGTCTATGGAAAATAAATTCCCACTTTACGAGCGCGCACTAGGAATGAATTAACTCGTAAAGTCGAGAACTACCTGTATACAATTAAAACATAAAACAAAACAACCAAATAAAAGTTGTTTATTTGTTGTTTATTTAGTTTTTAGGAGCATTAGCAACTAAGGCCATATTGCTCCGGAGATATGCGGTGGTAATTCCCTGACCTTTCCGCATTTGGTGATCACGGGCTCGAACCCCGGTCTAATCAAGAAGCGTGTGCTACGCACTGCTGCTCCTGCCCACCTGGCTACGGAGGCGGCCCAAATAAAAGTGCTAAAATGTACATGCACTGGATATAAGACAAGCTTTCAGGGTGAAAATTCTTCAGCTTAATAAACAGCTTTTTAATAGGAGAGACTGCTTCTACAGGGATGAGATACACTTAAATAGAAAGGGTGTAAGAATATTTGCTGATGCTATTGAGGCAGTGTTAGGTGGATCAGAAAACTGCTAGCTTGGGGGGGGGGATTCACAGACTAATAGATGAACAGTAGCTGCAGGCAGTGGTGAAAGTGATTCTTTCACTGCTTCTACTGAAATGAGCAGAAGCCTGGAAAACAAGATGCAGGGTATTTCAGAGGCTGCTGGGAGTCATTGCAGTACAAGTGAACACATGGGTTGTGTTAGGATAACTATGAACAAGAAAAGTTGCATGTATATGTGCATATACACCAATGCTAGGAGTTTAGTAAATAAATTTGATGAATTTGAGGTGCTGGTCAAGACATCAAAGGCAGAAATTGTTGGAGTATCAGAGTTGTGGTGTCACACAGATATAAGGAATGAAGAATTGGAATTTGGGGAACACAATGTGTACAGAAAGGATAGGAAGGGAGGAGGGCTTTGCTGTTAGTTAAGAAACACATAAAAGTTAAGGAAGTGCACCCAGTTTACATTGGTGAACAGCACAACGTTGAGTCAGTTTGGTGTGACCTAAGCACTGAGAAAACAAAATTGAGAGCAGCAGAGTGTGTTTTAGGCCTAATGACTGTGATGAGTACATTGAACAACTGTACAGAGAAATATAGTAGCCCAGTAAATCAGATTGTCTTGTAACGGGGGATTTTAACTTCCCAGATGAATGAATGGTCATGCAGACACTAGCAAAGCTTTTGTGGATTTATTGGATGACTGTTTTCTACAGCGACATGAGGAGAGGGAGTAATAATCTTTATCTCATTATCAGCAGTGATTCTTCATGCATTAAGAATCTGCAGATAAAGGAACCACTAGGTGGCAGTAATCACAGTGTGCTGATGTGGGATTTACTTAAAGATGTAACTACCATCAGATGTAAAGGGAAGGGTTTTTGCTTTCATAAAGGTGACTACAGTGGTCTCAGAAAGTTTTTAAATTCTATACAGTGGAATCAATTATGGTGTTACTGATAAGCTAAAGAAAAAAATTAATTCTTATTGCTTATGAAAATAAACTTGTGTTTTGAGTTTTAAAAATGAATGTTTTTAAAAATGGCTCAAATCACTAGGCATCTGAATGTTCAAGATAATTATATGCATGAATATTATTAAGGAATTTCATAGGATATCCCAACAGCAAATTCTAAATGGGAAGCATTCAAGGTTAAGGCCTAAATGGATGGCAGATCAACTAATGAGACTTGTAGCAAAGAAGAAAACTGCATGGGATACAGGGATGTCAGGTGACACAGAAGACTATGGTAAATATAAGCTAGTCTGTAATCAAGCCACAAAGGAGGTTAGGCAAGTGAAGGCAGATTATGAGAAATCTTTGGCAAAGGATACAAAGACTTCTTTACTTATGTAAATTCTAGATGGAAGGGGATGAATCAGATTGGTCCACTTGATATTTATGGTTTGATTGTTGATGATCCTGCTGAGGTAGCTGGCAAACTGAGTATTTTTGCATGTACATTCACACATGAGGAAGTCTGATGGAAAGTGGAGGCCAGAAGTTTATCAAACTCTAGCAGGGAGCTAAATGATTTTGTAATAACTGAGAGCAAAGTGCAGGAGAAATTGTTGAAGTTGAATGTAAGAAAGGCACTTGGTGTGGATGGGATCTATCCAGAGATATTAAGGGAGGCAGAAAAGTAAGCAAGCAAACCCTTAGCCATAATTATGAAAGCTCCCTTATGAAATTAAAACTGGTCAAGAAACTGAGTTGAAATTTAATACTGACAAAAGCAAGGTATTGCATATCGATAACAGTAATCCCAGATTAACGTACCATGTGGTACTATGTTCAGTGTAGTGGGAAAATAAAAAAGACCTGGGGTAATTGTGCAGTAAGATATGATGTACTCTTAACAATGCAGACAGGTTACAAGGATGGCTCATGAGGTTTTGTCAATGATATACCGGAACTTTGCTAGAAAGGATAAGGAGGTGATTATTCCATTTTATAAGACAATGGTCAGGCGGCTTCAATTTAGGAAGGATGTAGATCTGCCAGAATGGGTACAGAGAAGGCAAATGAAATTGGTGAAGGGAACAAAATGGTGGTCTTACCAAGTAAGGCTTAAATTCTGCAAAATGCAACATCTGGAGACTAAGTACCTACAAAGTGATCTGATTTAGATGTTAAGGCTTGGAATGGATTGAGCAAGTATCAAAATGAAAAAAGAAAAAAAAAAAAAAAAAAAAAAAAAAGAGTCATGTAGTGACCTGGTCATCATCATATAAGCAACAGAACTCCATTGTGCCACCTAGGCAAATTTGCCCATATGCACAAATGACTAAACATTTTTGATAACTTTAAATTCTAGTGATCAATATCACTGTGATATTTAGCCAAAATATCTTTTACTCATTCTGTTGATTAGACGACTTACAATTTTATGGTCTTTAGCCTGTCGTCACATGAAATAAGTAAATATTCCATGTGATTTCAGTTTCCGCCCCTTCCTCGAGGAGGAAGACCTCTACTCGTTCAGAAGGTAAAAACTTTAAAAATTTCAAACTTTATACTGTCTGACATTCTAAAACTGGTCTCACACTGAGTCTCTTCCCAAATTCATTAATAATATACAATATTAGAAGTCACCTCAAGTCAAGTCCACAACAATCGACACGGCACACACACACACACTCAGGCCATGCATCCATGTTCACTGTCGGAGGAACTCTTCACTATTCATAATCTGTTTGTTTTTTGTTTAGTTCCTTTGCCCTCTTTTGTTCAGGACATATGCGATCTACTGCAGTATGTTCACTGGGCATTTTCTTCCGCCAGCAATTTATGCAGCGAGGAACTTTTTCTTTATTCGAACATTCTCTATATGAGTGACCTTCCTCCGAACAGTACCCACAACATGCACTACCTTTGCAAAACTTCGCAGTATGGCCATAGGTCATACACCTATAACACTGTGTAACCGTAACGATGTCGTGAACTCGACAAGCGGACCAGTGGACAAACACTCTACCAACACTCACTAATTGCTTATGAATAGAACTATCCACCCGAAGAATCCAATTATTTAGCTTCTTGTTCTTGGCTTTATTTACGGAAATAACATTTAAACTTTCTTGGAATAGTTTTTGTTCCACTCCGTAATCTTTCAGGTTCTTCAACCCTAACTGTTCTAGCAATTCATTTTTGTCCACTTCCTGTTCTACATCATATATAAGAACTTTTGGATTCTGTTTCCTTACTTTATCTACACATAGCTTCAGTTCTTTAAATTTCTCACATTGCATTAAATCACTAATATCCTTATCAGTTTCAGCTTCAATTACCACTTTCTTGTCTCTTACTGCTTTAAGATTATGAACTTTGACATTTTGCAAGGCAGGTCTTACTTTTTTAATCAAATCTACTTTCACATCTTCACTACACTTGTGATTAACATTCTTGGTACTAATTATTGCAACTTTCAGCTTATTAAAGCCCACCGCCTTCACTACCGTTGCATAATCCTTAGGGACTTGCTCCTTTATAGCCAGTTCTTGGGATTTCTTTTTTGTGGACATTTCGCAGTTCTTGGATTTCATTCTTTTGACCTTTATACATTTCTTTAATTGCTTCTACTCGCGCACAACATCTTTGAAATTCTACTTCTAACACAATAGTTGACATCTCAAGCTCGTCCCAAATACCAAGGATCTTAGTACATACCTTTCCAGATATCCTATTTTCACTTTGTAGTAAGATATTTCTTAACTTTGTCCTTGCTTTTAATATACTATCAAAACCAAATTCCCTTGAATCAGGTCCTTCTTCATTACCCATAATTGAGCTTAAAACTATCTTAATATTTTTCAACACTTCTTCCTTCTTTTCAAGGGACCTCTTAGATTTTAATGCAAGGTCTTCTTTTGTAGGTAGTTCGCCAAAAACCACCTTCCGTTTCTTTTTTCCCTGCTTCTTTTTCTTGGAAACTGAACCCTTAGACTTTCCTTCACTACTTTCTCCTAGATCTTTTTGCTGTTCTGCTTCATCAATAACTAATTGTTCTACTTCAGTGAGTCTTACTTCATCCACATCTTCCGAACTTTCGCTTTCTGAATCATCGGATGACTAACTCTGTGTAGAGATCTCCACCCTCCTTTTAGGAAGAGAGCCAGTGTTTGACCTTTTTCCAGACATTAAAATCTTTAAAAGGCAATCGCCAACTATTTACAAAAATTTAGAGTCAGACGGCTATTAACAACCCGTACTCAAACAATAACTCAAACAAGAAATCGAAAATCTATCCGAAATCTAATTTAAAAACAGCCCCCACTCAAGTTTAACGAGTGGGGGTCCCAGAAGCCTTTAATTAACTTGAGGGCACAAATGGCAAAATTAACTACAAACTCACTCTGCCTCACCCACTCAGACACCCGTTCAGCCGACTAGGGGAAACCCCTAACCACCCACCCCAGACGCCGAGGACGTAGGGCAGCTAATCTATTTGAAACTCGTGCAATAACAGGTAACAATCAATAAAAATTTAATTTCAACCAAAATCAAATATCACACAATCAAGATTGATCACCAGATTACAGTTACCCCAAGATTAGCCCCTGGGGCAGTGACCTGGTCAGGAGAAATAACTGAAAGAACAAAATGGGATCTTGTTTATGTAACTACAGCAATGCCCGCTATGAGATATCGAGCATTGTAAACAGCTGAATGGAGTCAGCTATGCTAATCAGTTTGTATAAAGAACTGCTGGAATGCAGAAATGGCTGTAACTTGGAAACAAGTTGAAATCAGACCTATGTTTACATGATCTTTATTTTTTTATTGTTTTTATGTTCTAAATCTATTCCTGAAGACTATCCCCGGGTCCCACATGTTATGATAATACACACCTTCTATGCTACTGATAAGCTGAAGAAAAAAATTCATTCTTATTGCTTATGAAAATAAACTTGTGTTTTTGAGTTTTAAAAATGAATGTTTTTAAAAATGGCTCAAATCACTAGGCATCTGAATGTTCAAGATAATTATATGCATGAATATTATTAAGGAATTTCATAGGATATCCCTTATTTTAAAATTTATAAGGATGCATCATTTAATGAGCTGAACTGGCTTGAAATGAAATTATAATAATTTAAGAACTGGGTATAAAGAATAGAATCCAATAAATCCAAAAAAGTTATTATTCAATAAATTTTATAAAAATTTATTGGATAATAACCATAACCACAGTATTAAGGTATATGTACATAAATCTGGAAGAAGAAATCTTTTTCTAGTACAACCACATTTAATCATTTTTCCTAAATAGAAGAGAACTACCCATCACCATCACTATTTTATTTAGGAAAGAAATTGCAAAAAATAAAAAATAAATAAAATAAATAACTGATGTGTTTAAGTGATGGCCCCTACACTTTCTTTAGATTTAAATATGCATCAATGCAGTCATATGCCATGTTTGTGTTTCTATTATAAATTTGATAATCCTGGGATTGTCAAGTTCTTTCTAACTGTGGTATTCAGTCCTTGCATTTATGTTTCTAAGTGTTTGACCTATGTATGCCTCAACTCTGGTAGATGCAACACTCACTGATGAATATTTTTTGATTTTTTTGTCCCTTTTAAATATGCTCCAATGACTTGGTTATTTGAATTGGGAAACTTCATCTAATATCTGGGTATCATTACTGAAATATGACGGAGCATATTTTGCTAAATTTGGACTAGCTTTTCTTATAAAGTTCAATTCAGCATAGTATTTTCACAAAATTAATTTGTTATTTGTTAATTGTGAAGTACTGTGTAAATTTGACTATTTGCTGGAATGATGACAAGAAATAATCTCACTGTAATTTCTAGCAAAGAAAATATCCCAAGTTAAAGGTGAAAATTTTTTTAACATAAGTTACTTTATCAGATCTTAAATGACTATTTTGGAACTCTTTCTTATTTAGTTGGCTACTGAAAGAAGGTAGTATGTTTTCCCTCATTGCCCAAGACCTTTTAATGCAGCCTCATATTCATTTGAGTGTTAGCTTGTTAAAGGTGCACCTTACTTTGTCAAGGTTACTGACAAATAAGGGCATCCTTGATAAAACAAGGTGCTCCTTTAAAGTATGTAAGACATTCAGCTCTGGTACTAGTCAGGATGTGATAAAACATCCCAAGTTAAAAGTGAAAATTGTTTTTAATCAGATCTTAAAATAATTTTTTTTTCGGAACTCTTTCTTATTTAGTTGGCTACTGCAAAAATTCTTAGGTAGTATGTTTTCCATCATTACCCAAGACCTTTTTTGTTATTTATTTAATAGTATTCCTGAACATACCTGAGTCTCATTCCTGGCTAAAGGTAAAGAAGGTGATGCACATTCTACAGGAGCAGAAAATGTGAACCTGCTTTCAGTTGATGTTAGAACAGTAGTTTCAGTATTGTTTGTCTTACTTTCTTTGGTAGAAAAGTTGAATTTTGGCAATGTTGTAATTGGTACTGGAATATTCGGCAATTCCACCTTTTCAGCTACCTACAGAAGAAGTAATTACAAGGTACCAACCATTTTAACCATTATTATTAGGAGTTTAAAAAGCACAAATCAGAATCAATTTTAAATTTTGATATCATGACATTAACAATTAATTTTAAGAGTAGGAGACCGGTGGAATTACTTAACAAGTACAGGTCATTGTTGAAAAAAAAGTCGTGAATTAGGGTTGAATTTAAAAGTGTCTGCAATTCTGCCCAGACACAACAGGATGGAGTATATGATGAGAGCCTTGGCGATCAATTCGGCCCTGGACAGATTGTGTAAGGCTCAAGGGGTAGAATTTTTTTCAGCCTGGTCTGTACTTGTTAACAGGAGAGACTGCTTCTACAGGGATGGGATACACTTAAATAGAAAGGGTGCAAGAATGTTTGCTGATGCCAGCGAGGCAGTGTTAGGTGGGTCGGAAAACTGCTGGCTTGGGGAGGGGGATACAAGGACTAATAGATTAACAGTAGCCACTGGCAGAGGTGAGAGTGATTCCTGCACTGCTTCTATTGGAATGAGCAGCAGCCTAGAAAACAAGATGCAGGGTATTTCAAAGGCTGCTGGGAGTCATTGCAGTACAAGTAAATACATGGGTTGTGTTAGGATAGCTAAGAATAGGAACAGGTACATGTATACTTGCGTATACACCAATGCTAGGACTTTGGTAAATAAACTTGATGAATTTGAGGTATTGCTCAAAACATAAAAGGCAGATATTGTTGGGATATCAGAGACGTGGTGTCACACAGATAAAAGGAATGCAGAACTGGAATTTGGGGAGTACAATGTGTACAGGAAGGATAGAGACGATAGGAAGGGAGGAGGAGTGAAGCCAGTCGACACTGCAGTGTCAAGTCAGTTTGTTTATGACATAAGCATTGGGAGATCAAAATTGAGGGTACGAGTGTGTTATAGGCCTAATGACTCTGATGAGTATAATAAGGAACTGTACAGGGAAATAGAGTCAGTCAGTAAATCAGAGTCTTATAATGGGGGATTTTATTAATTTCCCAGATATTGACTGGAATTTGTGGGTTGGTCACTCACAACACTAGCAAGGCTTTTGTGGATTTATTTGATGATTGTTTTCTACATCAGCATGTTCGGGAAGCAACTAGAGGGAGTAATACTCTTGATCTGATTATCAGTAGTGATTCTTCGTGCATTAAGAATCTGCAGATAAAGGAACCACTAGGTGGCAGTGATAACAGTGTGCTGAAGTGGGATTTACTCAAAGAGGTAACTACCATCAGGGGCAAAGGGAAGGGTTTTTGCTTTCGTAAAGGCGACTCCGGTGGTCTGAGACAGTATTTAATTCTATACGGTGGGACCAACTGATGATGTTACCAACAGCAAATTCAAAATGGGAAGCATTCAAAGAATTTTGAATGCTTCCCATTTTGGAAGCTACTAGGATTTACATACCAACTAAGAAATATTGTTCAAGGTTTAGGTCTAAATGGATGTCAGATGAACTAATGAGACATATGGCAAAGAAGAAAAATGCATGGCATACATATAAATTAATGGGTGACATGGAAGCCTATGATAGATAATAAGCTGGTCTGTAACCAAGGCACAAAGAGGATTAGGCAGGCAAAGGCAGATTATGAGAAATCTTTGGCAAAGGATGCAAAGAAAAACAGCAAAGAGTTCTTTACCTATGTAAACTCTAAAAGAAAAGAGATGAATCAGATTGGTCCACTGGATATTGATGGTTCAACTGTTATATGATGATAGGTGGCTAACAAACTAAATGAGTATTTTGCATCTACATTCACACATGAGGAGTTATTCAGGGAGGGGAATACCAGAGGTGAATTAAACTCTAGCAGTGAGCTAGAAGATTTTGTAATAATTGAGAGGAAAGTGGAGGAGAAACTGTTGAAGATAAACATAAAAAAGGCACCCGGGCTGGACGGGATCTATCCAGTTATATTAAGGGAGGTAGCAAACCCTTAGCCATAATTATGAGAGCTTCTTTGGACTCAGGGGAGGTACCCATGGACTGGAGATGTGCAAATGTGACTACAATTCACAAAGGAGGATCAAAGGGCGACAAAAGTATTTATAGACCTGTGAGTTTAACTTCTGTTCGAGGAAAATTAATGGAGGCACTGCAGGATCATCTAGACGAGACTGCAGTTATAGCTTGGACACAGCATGGTTTTGCTAAGGGAAAGTCTTGCTGACCAATTTGATTGGATACTATGATGTGGTCACAAAGGAACTGGATGCAGGGAATAACTTTGATGTCATATATTTGGTTCTTAGAAAGGCTTTTGATACTGTTGCACATGGAAGACTGCTGAACACATTGGAGCAGTGTGGCATTGGAGGCAAACTGCTGCTATGGATAAAGGGATGGTTGAGGGGGAGAAGACAGAGAGTGGTAATCAATGGACACTGCTCATCGTGGACTAATGTTATTAGTGGAGTCCCTCGGGGTTCAGTGTTGGGTCCATTGTTGTTTTCTGTATTTATAAATGATATTGATGATGGTATATCAAGCTTAATGTCCAAGTTTGCAGACAATATGAAGGTTGGCAGGGTTGTTAATGACAGTACACTGGTGCAAGAGGATCTAGAAAAGTTGAGCAGATGGGCTGAGAGGTGGCAAATAAAGTTTAACATTGACAAATGTAAAGTACTACATACGGGAAGCAGTAACCCCAGAGTAACGTATCAACTCTGCGGTACAACACTGACAGTCGCAGAGAATGAAAAGGACCTGGGGGTAATTGTGCAGGCAGATATGAAGTTTTCTGAGCAGTGCAGACGGTCTGCAAGAATAGCTCATGGTGTCTTGTAAATGATATACAAGAATTTTTCTAGCAGGGATAAGGAGGTGATTATCCCCTTGTATAAGGCAATGGTCAGGCCACACCTTGAGTACTGTATACAGGTCTGGAGGCCTCATTTTAAGAAGGATGTAGAGCTGTTGGAACAAGTACAGAGAAGGGCAACAAGATTAGTGAATGGAACAAAGGGTTGCTCTTACGATGAAATGCTCTTAAGTTTTGCAAATTACAGTGTCTGGAAACTAGGCATCCGTGAGGTGATCTGACTGAGGTATAAATCCTCGAATGGTTTGAGCATGCTCAATGCTGATGGGAATTCTCCTCTTGCTCAGAATAATCACCTGAGGGCATAAATTCAAATTGAGGAAAGACAGTTGTAAGATAGCCGTGCGGAAGTTTGCCTTTAGTTGGATAGTTGGTTGGTGGAACAGACTTCTATCTTTTGTTGCAGAAATTGATAGCCTAAATAAGTTTAAGGCTGGACAGGTATTTGGAACGAATGGAGTGGTGAAATGGGAGCATTTTTTTTGGCTTATGCTGCATAAGCTTGATTTCTTAAATCATATGCCTCTACTAATGCTAATGTTAGGTTCATAAGTCCTATTAGCCTCAAACAAGCACCCCTATCTCTAAAATTATTAGAGTATTAGTTTCTTATGTGCCATTTAATAACCTTGAAACAGGCAAGAAATACTATGTAATGTCATGTTTAACATTATCACAGAAATAACTAGAAAAAAAAAAAAAAAAAAAAAAAAAAAAAAACTTGTTTTAAAAATAAAAAACTTGTTTGTACACAGTAAATAATCTGATATTGCTGGAATAATGACAAATAATCTCACTATAATTTCTAGCAACGACCGACAGACTGGTTTAAGTTAAACTTTATTAAAATAAAATTAACAAAACAGATATAAAATAAAAGCATTAAAATAAACATAAATAAAAAGCAATAAAATAAAAGCTTTCAGGCCGAGCTGTCCCTTTATTAGCTAGTTAGTGTATGGTGTGCTGAGTATATATGTATACATTGGGTAAAATAACAGATGACTGGGCATGATTGTAGAATTACAACTCTGGTGCCAGACACACTGTATTACACTTGCGTAAGGAACACCAGCACTCATCACACTGTAGAATGGCAGACTTCATAATCGGGTGTATGTGAATTCCCCTATTACGGTTCATAGTATGGTTACAGCTGAATCTTGTAACAGCTTTCTAGCATGCTCCAATGCCAATGTGAATAAATAAATTAAAAATAATGAGAAAATTAAAATGCTACTTCAATATAACAGCATAATTTAAAATAAACTCCAAAGGCTAAGCATTCTTTTATCAGTGAGAGAGAGATATCTTATTACATTTAAATATATATGGTTTCACTAATAACCAACCTACATTGTATAAGTAAAATTAGTCTGTTTTTTTTTTTTTTTAAATCACTCCTTGTACTCCATATTACACCTTAGTGCAAGGGTCGGCAACCTGCGGCTCTTTGAGCATGTAACTGCAGCTCTAACTTTTATCCCACATGAAGCACAATTTGAAATGGAATAAGAGGACTTAAAAATCAAGAGCATATGGACTGCAAGACTAAAATGCCGCCTTTGTAATTCTACACAAATGGACAGCAATAGATGAGTTGAAAAGGCAAGACCAAATTGTGTTTGATGCATGGGGTAGCTTACCAGATACGTATACAAATTTGAAAATATTTGCATCTGGACTTCTCAGTTTTTGGTTCAACGAATTTCTGCAGACAATATTTTTGAACACGAACTATATTGAAAATAAACCAAGAAACTATCTGAACACAGCGAGTCTCTCAGCATGTTTAAAGATGAAAATTATGATATACTTGACTTGCTCAAGAAGTTCTGCAGCAAGCAAAAGTCACATTAATTCGTACCTAATTGGATGTTTGTTAGGTTTTTTCAGTATTAATAAATAAAATTTCAAAAAATATATATTTTTAATGAAACATCTTCCCACTCTATTCCATTTCTTAAAAAACACCTCACCCTGCTCTTTCCTCCCAGCTTGTGCTGAGGTGTGGCTCTCTAGATTCTCTTTTTTTTTTTTTTTCATTAGATCAAAAATGGCTCTTCACTCAAAAAAAGGTTGCCGACCCCTGCCTTAGTGGCTCTCAACTTTCTATTACATCATCCTGTTAAGGATATAATTCATTCCCAACTCACCAACTACTTCTGTTAAACAGTATTCATGAACTGATATGTAATTGACAACCGCATTTGATTATTAAGATTTAAATTTTTTTTTTTTTTTTAATTTTGAAAAATATAATTTACCAATGTAATTTTCCAATCTTTCTTATGTTTCCTTTCTTTTTTAAAAATCTTATTACTACACTAAAAATAATGAAAATTTATGTACAAAAGTAACATTTGTAAAAAAAGCAGAATACCTCATTCTGTTCATCATTCTGTTTAGATGAATGCCGGAGAGAATGGTGGACCCGTGTCCTCATCTTACCACCTGCCTTAGACGAAATTTCCCTAGAAAAACAAAAAAAGAAAATACAACATACACTACTGGAATGTCTACTTAAATCTGAATGATATACTTAAAATCATTAAAAAATTTTGTATTTTATGCAAAAGGGTTTTTTAGAATAATGATACATTTGAACTACAAAAAGGAAAATCATCACAGTCTACCCCCAAAACAAATTTGGAGACATAAGTAACTGATGTTTGTATAAAAATTCTTTTGATCATCAACACAACTGAGAACTTGGCTTGTTAATTTAAAAAAAGCACAAAACAATAAACTAAATGTGAGAAACTGTTAGGATGGTGTTGCAGTATGCATACATAGGGGGACTGAGTCCTCAGCAAGAACAAGTTCTTCTTTTGAAAATGTATAGACTGGACTGTCACTATCTGATTACAGGCTTAATCTGGTTCAGTTTTTAGCTAGTTGGTGTCAAGAACTTTGTCACAAGGAAAACATGCAGTTGTAGATTATCTGTCTGTAGTCTATACAGGGGACTGATAAGTAACAATCATTCAGGGGAACAGTTGGATTTCAGTGAAGCATCTGATTGACTACTGGCTCTGATCTCCTTAGAATCCAGAAGAAGCAAATGTCAAATTAAAGATTCCCAAAGGGAAGGTAACATCTGCTGAACATAGATAGGAGTATATCCTACTGCTAGACTTCTCTAATTTTTAATCTTCCATAATGGCAATGTTGTAAGAGTACAGGGAAAGCTGTCAAAGTTGTCGATTTGAAGATGGTCCCTGCTCGACCATCTTCAATTTTGTTGAAACTTGGTGTAGATGTTTAAACAGGTTTCCAAAAGAAGCTGTGCAAAAATTCAGTTCAAAATATACTATGTTTGAGGCACCAGCACCTTTTTTTGTGGAGGTCACTTGTGTTATGCAGAGAAAATCACAAAAATTTTTCAAAGTTTTGAATTTTGCTGTTGCACAACATTGAGAGGTAGTGCCCTGAAACTTGGTATACCTAGTTAACTTTTGATAGAGAATGCAAAACCTTTGGTGTCCAGGCTCAAAAACCTTCACATTTTTTACAATGCGGTCTAAAACTGGCACCAAAAATTTGTCGTGACAAATTTAAGCAAGAGTTTTGTCATAACTTTGAAGTAAAAACCTTTGGTACCTTCTTCTTCTTTGGGCATTCCATTTAACATCTGCACGAATTCAGCCTAACTAAATATGAGCTCTTATACTTGTTTTCTGACTGAGATATTTTCCTTCAAAGATACTCAAAATTTGACCTATCTTTAAGGGCAAATATCTTAATGTGGGACATCTTCAATTCTCTCGTTTTTGCCACCACTGGAAAGAGCAGGTTTTAAGCAAACATGAATCATGGTTTTTCAGTTTTTTGTCTTGCTACTTAACGACTAAAAAATGGCCTTAAACATTTTATATTTTCCACATCATCACGATCAGTCATTTTCAATCCACTGCAGGATGAAGGCCTCTCCAGCAACTTTCCAGTTCCTTCTGTTTTGAGCACTGGCCATCCATTTACTACCCACAAACTCATGAATTTCATCTATCCATCTCCACCTTTGTCTTCCAGGTTTTCTTCTAGCTCCTCTTGGGTACCATTCTGTTATTTTCTTAGTCCGTCTGTCATCGTGTCTTCGAGCTATGTGTCCTGCCCAGACCATTTTAGTACTTTAGTTTTGATAAGAATGTCCTTTACTTGAGTTTGCTGCCTAATCCATGTGTTTCTCTTCTTATCTAACAGTCTGATTCCCAAAATAATTCGTTCCATTCTTCGCTGTGTAGTTCTCAACTTCTCTTCCATTCTTTTGGTTAGTGCCCAAGTTTCACTTCCATAAGTCTTGGTGGGGAGTATACATTGGTTCATTATTTTACGTTTCAGACAAACTGGGATATTGCTCTTCAGTGTGGGACTATATTTCCTGAATGCTATCCATCCAAAATTTATTCTTCTCTTGACTTCCAGCCATTTATCATTATTACAGCTAATAACTTGTCCCAGATAAGTATGATATGACTCCACCTTTTCAATTACTGCTCTTTCAATCATTATGTCCCTTTCTGCGGCATACTTGTTCATCATTACTTTTGTTTTAGCCATATTCATCTTTAGTCCAAAATCCTTACTAACTGTGCATAACTGATTAAGATTTTCCTCTAATTCTTTGGGATCGTGGCTTATGACCACAATATCATCTGCAAATCGTAAATGGTTTAAGTACAGTCAGTCCTTGTATAACACATATTTACACTACATGAATTCGTCTACACAATTTATAAATAGGGGAACGATATCTTATATAACATGAACTGAATTCGCTTATGCACGATTCGCCTTTGTGTTTACAAGAAATGGCAGTCGAACGCAGAATCACCACCCCAACCGAACGCAACACAATAGGAATGAAGAGAAGATTCTGAAAATGTATTTATGTTTTTTTATATCAGTGAAGGGGAAACACATTTCACCATAATAACGTAAAAACCCACACAATTCCAGCTATCGGTATTATTGCAAATGCAATTAGATCGAGTTTACTACCAGTTTATAACAGATTCCACTAGCAGAAAAGCAACTGGAAATTGTTTTTATTGTTTTATGGTAGTAACCCCGAAATGTGCTTTAGTAAAATTTGAGGTGTTCATAGTGTATCTCTGCCTTTACGGTTTGTTTATTCAGTTGCTACACGTGTGCAGCTTTGTTTATGTGTATCAAGCGTGCATCCTCGTTTTGTAATTGTGCTTTATTCCCTAAAAATAGTAAAATACTTAAAAGGTGTGAAAAGGAAGCGTCCTGTTGAAGACACTGCAGATTCGGAGAGAAAAAGAAAAGCAATATCGATAAACAGAGGCGGACTGGGTAAAAAATTCTTACCCGAGAAAATTTATAGTGGCCTCATACTATGGTTTATGGCCAAAATCACACCGGCCTCTGGCCCACCGGGGTTTCCCCGGTAAGGCTTATGGCCAGTTCGCCTCTGTCTATAGAGAAAAAATATGAAGTTGTGAAATGAAAGGCCATGGTGATATTGCACATGCTACAGACCTAAATGAGGCAATGCCGAGAATTACAAAGAATGCAGAGAAAATAAAAACAACTTTCATTGCAGGAACAACTCAAAGTGTAATTAAAATCCATTAGATTAAGACACAAAGAATTGAAGAGATGGAACGGCTATCATCTGTTTGAATAGAAAATCAAACAAAAAACAAGCTTGCTTATGATGGAAGCAAAAGCATTGGCAATATTTTATTACATAATAGTCTTAATAAAATACTTACGTATTTTATTACGATTATTTATTGTGTTTGGTAATGTTTTGGTTACAAATGTGTGTTCAATCTTGGGTGGTCGGCACCTAACCCTATTTTTCCAATAGGGCCTGTTGTTTATATTGCACAATTTTGCATTGCATGAGGGTTTCTAGGAACACAACTATTGTGCTATACGAGGACTGACTGTATTCTCCATTCATATTGACTCCTTTCTGCGACCAGTCTAATCTTCTGAAAGCTTCAAGGGCAGCAGTAAACAGCTTCGGAGATATTGGGTCTCCTTGTCGAACTCCTTTCTCAATTTTAAATTTACTACTGTCTTTGTCTAGTCTAATAAAGGAGGTAGCGTTCTCACATATTTTTTTCAATATCATAATATATGGGATATCTATGCCTTGCCTTTCCAGTGCACAAAACATAGCCTTAAGCTGTACAGAGTCAAATGCCTTTTCATAATCCACAAATGCCAGGCATAATGGTGTTTTGTATTCATTTGCTTTCTCCATTAGCTGTGATATTACGTGAAGGTGATCCATAGTTGAGCATCCTGTCCTAAAGCCAGCTTGCTCTTTTGGTTGATTCTCATCAAGTATTCTTTCCAATCTGTTAGTAATGACCCTTGTGAACAACTTGTAGATAACAAGCTAATTGGTCTATAATTTCCAATTTCTGATTTATCTCCTTTCTTATGCAGCAAAACTATGATGGCATTATTCCACTGCTTAGGCGTCACACCTTTCTAATGCATTTTGTGAAGAGCCTTGCCAGTTTTTGTGTTATGTCTCTTCCTCCCAATTTTAACAACTCTACAATAACTTCATCTTCCCCCGGGGCTTTCTGATTCTTCATTTTCTTCAATGCATGTTCTACCTCATCAGGAAGAATATTGGGTATGTCATATGTGTTGCTACTTTGCAATCCATCTTCCCCACTGCTGGCATCATTCCCTCGCTCCTTGTATAATTCTCTATAGTAGTCTTCTGCTATTTGAATTATGCCTTCTCTGCTATTTAAGTACACCATTGCTATTCAGTTTAAGTATCATTTGTCTTTCTGTATTACTGCTCATGGCTGTTGATTTAAGTCTTTTGTTTTCCCTTCATGCTTGTTTTACTTTTCTTGTGTTAAATCTTCTTATGTCCTCTCTGAGTCTCTTTCTAATGACTGTACAACTCAGTATACTCAATTTTCTCCTTGTCAGTGTTTATCTTGCTCTTCATTTGTCGCCTTCGGTTCATCATAACAAGTATTTCTTGATTAATTTTTTCTTCTTTGGATTTCTTTTTCCCTATAGGTTTCTTGGGCTTTATCACTTTCAGAAAGTTGTAATATTCCTCATCGATATCTTGGTTCTGAGTAGTCTGCAGAAGCTCAAACTTTTTCTTAAGTTCCAGTACATGCTGCTTTTTTTCCCTCTTCTGTTATCTCAAAGACCTTTGTATTATTTACTCGAGTCAGTTTTTTCCTTTCCTTTCCCACGTCTATATCAAGTGTACATCTTACCATTCTGTGATCACTTCCAACATTTACCTTATTCAGGATAGTAACATCATTCACGATATATCTTCTGTTAGTGAGGATGAAGTCGATTTCATTAGTTGTTAATCCATTTTGACTCTTCCATGTCCACTTTCTGTTCACACTTTTCTTGAAAAAAGTGTTCATTACTGATAATCCTTGAGATTCTGCAAATTCCACAAGTCTTTCACCAATTCCAAAATTTCCTATAGTTCCCCTTTCTGTGCTGTTTCGTCTTTTTCCAAAGCATGTAAGTCCTCCATAATAATAGTGTAGTGGGTTTTCTGCTCATCTAGAAGACTCAATTTCGGGGTACATTTCTTCAACCTCTTCATCATCATGGCTCGACGTTGGTGCATAAATCATTATATCCTTTAGCTTGTACCTCTTAGAAATCTTGAGTATTAGTCTTGACATCCTTGGTGATGTACTTTTGAATTCCAAAATGTTGTTTTTTATATCTTTATGGACAAGAAACCCAACTCCACCTTTGCTCCTTTCACTGTTTCCATTGGTGTACAGCAGATTTCCACTTGATAAACTTATAAGTGATTCATTTCTTCTTCTTGTTTCAGCCAAACTGATGATATGCCAATTCACATTTTCTAATTCCTTTTCCAGCTCTAATATCCTGTCTTCACCGATGGGCGATCTTACGTTGTAACAGGCCAAGTTCAGTTTCCGTGCATGGCAGCCTGGTCGTGCCCAGAGATTCTTAGTACCCTCTGCTTCGACTCTAATCCTCTTGCTGCCGTAAGAGGGGGAGTGAAAGCCGCTAGGAACTGAGGGCCATTTGTTTTGTCATGATGTCATATGCTGGAGGGTTTGGTCTTTTCCTCTTCATGCTGACCAGGCATCTTGAAGAGAACCACTCTATACGTTTGTTGCCACCTAAGTGACGTAACAGGGCTTACCATCGAGAAGGTGTGCATGAGTGGATTTTAGGGAGGCAGGCCAACCGGACTTCTCCTAAATTTTCTGTAATAGAAAGATATTGGATCCATCAGTGTTTCAGACAGTGTCTGATAACACACAGAATACCTTTTCCTCTCTAAGCCCCATTTCCACATAACATTTGCATACGTATTTGATGGTGAAGTTTCACATCTCAATAAGGACAGAACTATTGCATTTACAAGAGTGAAATTTCTGCAATTACTCTGCCCTTTGGTTTAAGAAGAAAGGATATATTGCCAATGCACAAAAATATCTGTATTTTTTACAATGGGGTGCAAATGGTAAGAAAAGAAATTGCATGGGTTTCTTTAGTGCAAGTTCCCAAGCCTGAAAAGTGGTCTTTATTCAGGATTCCAAGCATAAAAATGATGTTCTATTGGTTTCTAAGCTTGAAAGAAGATATAACTGCAACAAAATTTATTTAAAACACAATACAATTTGAAATAAGCAAGTGAGTGTTTAGATATTGAATCACTGCTTTGTAATGGAGCTGGAAGACTGGCAATAATTTGTTGTCCAAGAATTGAGCAGACATCTTGTCTAGCAGGCCAGTGAAATGAGCGAGCTGCTCCATCAGGATGCATGAAATTTACCAATACATCATGTTCTTCAAATGAAATTTCACAAATATTTCCAATCCACCAATTATTGTCATAAATACAGGCAATGTATTAGCCAGGTTGTAAATTAACAATTGGCACATATTGAATATTGGTTTCACTAGTCTGATCTACATGAGCTACAAATAATGATTTTCTCTTGTTCCAGCAATAATATGACCATCTATGAATCTTTTCTCTTGAAATGGCTTTACTTGCTCAATTTCCTCTTTAGAAACAAAACAGAATTTTATTCCAGTCACATGCTTGTCACAAAATTCAAACATGTTTCTTAGTGTTCGGATTTGTTTTCAATCAGGCACTGGAGACTTGCACGTGCTGCCAATCGTTTTATTGTTCCACCAATTCCATCACATGGTGACTTGCTGTGGCTAGCGCCAAAGAAATTCCATTCGGCACTGATATCAAAATCCTTCTGATGATGACACAAGTTAATAAAATTCTTGTATTGAGCTGCAGAATCATCACTGAAGTAGTAAATGTGCCCGATTTCTGTCATGAAACTTCAAATATTCAATTCCATCCCTTTTGATTTATTTTCGCAGGAAGCTTTTTTCCAGATATGGCCATGATTCCTTTTGCTTTAAGTTTTCTAGCCTTCTTGACCATTCTCTCTGAGACACTAAACTCTTCCATTGTTTTCTTTATGGACCAACTAACTGGAGCTAGTGTTAATATTTGAAGTTTTTTCCGAATGACTTGATACCAGCAACTTTTATTTCAATTCTTTCAGCAACTCATTGTAATCTAACCAATTTCCACACTGATGACTTGCACTTGGCTCCATGATTTCATTTGGATCCAAGCCATCAATAGAAGCAATTTTACTGGCAATTATATCTTGTACTTGACTTGTCTTCCTTTTGGCATAGCCTTGTGAGTCTCTCTCTTAGCCATTCGCTGAAATTTCAGAGGAGAAATACCAATAGCCATCAAACTTGTGTTCAAGCTTTCAGTCACATGCATTTTGTCATCATGGTCTGATCCAGATAAAATTGATGTTCCTGCTGCTGCTTTTCAGCTGTTAGACTATTTTCGGCATGATGGGCACTGCTTCTGGCCTGGTTTTATGTTTACCTTTGTTAGGTCTTTCAGGTAGTCTGCTATTAACAAATCATTTGGTTGTAAACTTTTTTTCACCATATGATTTTTCTTCTGGAAAGGATTACAACATGAATGCTGCAAAAATTCAAATTTTGTCAAAAGCAAAGCTTCATGATGTAGACAAATTGTCTTCTTCACCCAGTTTTAATCCACAACGTGGAGCTATTAGCTGTTGTTCTTCAACTTCTTTAAATAATTTTAACCCAGTTTTGCATGTATAGGATAGCACATGGCATTTACAATTATCCATATGACTGATGGTGCACGAGTCATTAGGAGAATTAAGGAAGTGTTCTGCAACAAAAAAGATCTTACATAATAACAATACGGCCCACAAAACTACTTGATGTTTAGGCTTAATTTTCAGGCCTTAAGTGCAAAGCCACAAAACAGATACACCATGATCCTTGTTTGTTTGTTTGTTATTTAGGCCACCTGGCCTAAATAACAAACAAACTCCGTAGCCAGGTGGGCTCCTGCCCACCTGGCTACGGAGGCGCCCCATGATCCTTGTAGTTGAAACTCTGCTCTTTCCAGTGGTGGCAAAAATGAGAGAATTGAAGGCACCTCACATTAAGATATTTGCCTCTTATTTATTTTATTTATTTTTTTTTTTAGTTGGTGCATCGGCTTCTGTGGCCATAATGCACCCCCAAGGTTTTTGCACTACTCTGACCCAAGTCCGAGGCGGGATTCGAACCCGTGACCTTTGGGTTGCCAGGTAGGTACTTCCACCCGGCTATCCCAGTCGGTTCCCCTTCAGATAGGTAAAATTTGACCTTCAAATTTTGAGTCAGTCTTTGAAGGAAAATATCTCAGCCATAAAACAAGTATAAGAGCTGATATTTAGTTAGGCTGAATTCATGCAGATGTTAAATGGAATGTCCAAAGAAGAAGGTACTAAAGGTTTTTACTTCAAAGTTATGACTTTCAGAAGTCTTGCTTAAATTTGTCGTGACAAATTTTTGGCGCCAGTTTTAGACTGCATTGTAAAAAATGTGAAGGGTTTTGAGGTCTGGACAACAACAGTTTTGCGTTCTCTGCTAAAAGTTAACTAGGTATACCAAGTTACTTGGTTACTTGGTTAACTAGGTTAACCAAGTTTCAGAGCACTGTCTCTCAACGTTGTGCAACAGCAACACTTAAAACCTTGAGATTTTTTTGTGATTTATTCCGCATAACGCAAGTGATCTGCACAAAACAGGTGCTGGTGCCTCAAGCATAATATATTTTGAACTGAAATTTTGCACAGCTTCATTCGAAACCTGTTTAAACATCCACACCAAGTTTCAACAAGATTGAAGATGGTCGAGCAGGGACCCCTAGGCCACTCGACATGTAATGACCCAAGGATTTAGACCACTACAAGTACAGTATTAAAAAAAGGCAATTAAAGTTTAATGCATCTAGATGTAAGGTCTTGCCTTAGAAAGCAGAAGCTTTGGAACAACCTGAAGGGGAGAAGTAATTTAGCTCAGGGGAAAGAAAAGGGGGGGGTGTCACAATACAATCACACATGAAATTGGATTTTAGGCACATCACCTAAGGCCATATTGTGCCATATATATCAAGTATGTTCTGTGGTCAATTTGCTATTTATCGGATGAAAAACCAGTTTCTGGAAGAAAAAATCATGCTACCCTTACCCAAGACCAACTCAGCCGATGTTGTAAAAAAGGCCTATATAAATTCCTCATGCTATCGACAGGATTTGAACTCGGGTCTTTTCCATCGAGCGTAGCCTCTCTAGAGGCTATATATGATAAAAAGACAGCTTCTTGGGAGGGTTCAAAAAAGTGCAACTACATTGGCAAAGAGCATTAATCATTGTCCTTCGACAGTTATAAGAAGTGCCTTAGAATAAGGCACTCCTTATAACAACAACCAACTCTTGCCTGCCGATTCCTTCACATTGTGTGGCCTGTGGTTCTGTTGGCAGACCCACATTTATGGGTCACCTGAGTTTAAAAAAAGCATCATAGTTATAGTTCCACAATGACTTTTGAAAATATCCATTTCCTGGTATTACTTCTAAATGATGTTTTATGTGTCTTCTTTAAGACATTTTGGTAAAAATAATACACAAACTTCATACTTTGTGTCTTCTTTAGTATTTATTTAATAATATTATCATAATTATATAAAAAGAATGTTATTAGTGTAGTATTAGTAAGGCAAACAACAATGAAATTTTTTTTTTCAAAATATTCAAAAGGCTTAGTGTATATTTTAACACTGATTTTAAATGTGCGGCCCATTTTTCCCTGGCACTCTCAGTTTGCAAGATATTTCATATTTTAGTTTTCACATACTTAGATTCTGGTCACTATCTGTTCATATTAGTGGACTGCTAATTGGGATGTTCTCAAGTTAGGAATTTTCTATATCTTGCTGCAGCGGTCAGTTTCTGGCAGATTCTAGTTTTCCTTCCTCATCTGCTTCCTGGCTTGTCAGATGGATTCATAAACAACACTTCCCAGACAAGTCAGTAAGTTAGAATTATCAGTGGGTGATTTAACATGTTACATATTAGTAAACCTCTGCAAAATATGAACTTTATTTTAGTTCTAAATTAGGTGATCAGGACAAGAGAAATGGGCTCCTCAGATATGCTTCACTGATTATGCACCACAAGCCTGGTTAAAAATAAATGTAAAATATCAGTGCCAATTATTGTTCCCATGGTTTGGAAGGAGCCAATAAGTACCATTTTGACATAACTCAAATTGAAGGATGAGAGAGAATAAAAAATTGAGTATCAAAATACCCTGTCAACTATTAGACCAGTTATTCAGACTGATGAATTACCTGTTACATCAGAAATCTGGTCATTAAAAGAGGAAAATATAGAGGACCGAATGGAAACTGTCCATGCAAGCAGCGAATCAGAATACAAATGCCCAGACTCATTAGGTATTCATATTCGGAGGCACAGGCAGAGCTCTGAGATCTAGACTGAACAAATGGAATTTATTGCAAAAAGATACAGCTTATATTAAAAAATTATTTTTACAACTGACTGCTTCACACACAAAGTTATGTTTAATGAAGAATTTTGTAAAAGCTACGGACAAGAATGGAGATGCCGTTCAACATTTAAAACTAAATGTTTTCATGTATTAGTGATGCCAAAATTTAAAAAGGGGCACCCGCCAATCCAGAGAGATCAGAGTTACCGCAAGATGAACATTTTGAGTGTTAAATCCTTTATAACTGAAATCTTGGAAATTCTTCAAGAAATTCTGTAAACTTTTTTTTTCGGAAACAACAGAACAGACAACTATAAAATCTTCACTGAGAATTTGTTAAGAGACTACCACAATTTCAATTGATGTCTCTAAACATATCTTTATTTCCATTTAGTAGAATTTTCACCAGATAATCTTGGACATATTGACTTCATGGTTAGAACAGTGAATACAATCACCACCCTCTGTATACCAGGTGGAAAAGGCCAGAGTTAAAATTTCATAAATGAATGATATAAGGAAGGAATTTGTTTTTAATTTCTCCAAGTAACCGTTTTTTCTTTTCTTTTCTTTTTTTGTGTTCGACAAAAAGACAAATTAACAGAGAATACATGCAATTTACAGACTCAATATACTGTTGTCTCATAGCCTTAGCACACACTTTGGACACATTAATGATGAATATGAATGTTTTCATCAAAATACTGCCACCATGAAGAAATGTTCCATTACCAAGGAATGGTGGAAGCCCAGTATGCTGGCAGACTACTGCCTGTGAATTGATCAGGGAGGCTCTTGATCATTACAAAAGAAAAAGCGGACAAAAAAACAAAATTATTAACTACACGTTTCTCTAAAGTTTTTTTTTTTTTTTTTTTTGATTTGATAGTTGTTGGCGCATCGGCTTCTGTGGCCATATTGCACCTCCCAAGGTTTTTGCAGTACTTTGATCCAAGCCCGAGGCGGGAATCAAACCCGCGACCTTTGGGTTGCCGGGCAGGTACTTTACCCACTCGGCTAGCCCGGTCGGCCCTCTAAAGTTGTGTGTGCTAGGAAATACTTCAAGGGACAACTCTTGCTTGAGATTTATAAAGGATGTTTAAAATGCTTGTAGCCTGAGTATGAAGGTTTTATTTGAGGAGTCTTGTAACATGTTACATTTCAAAATTTGGAGTCAACACTATATTGACTCTAGTTGCGAAGGAAGTTTTCTCTCGGGTCTCCAGGAATGCATCTACTGTAGCAATGACGGCCCTGCCAGTGAGGTCATTGCTGCAGGTATTTTTTCAAATTAGGAATGAGGTAAAAGTCTGATGGTGCTAGATCTGGTGAAAATGGGGAATGGTCCAAGATTTCAAAGCCTCGCTCATGCAATGCAGCCAGGGCAATGGCAGACTTGTGAGCAGATGCAGTGTCCTGGTGGAAGTCTCCATTACTCAGTTTCCTTGGCATTTGTCTTTGGTGTTTTCACACAAACACCTCACAAGAGCTGTATAACATGCCCCTGTGACTATCTTGCCTTTCTGAAGGTGAAACACTCCATCAGCATCCCAAAAAATCAATGCCATCTGGAGGGGAAAAACAGCTGTTTCCAACATTTACACTGTGATGGACCCATGTTTCATCCTTGGTTACAAACTTTACAAGGAAATCAGTTGAATTTGCTTGAAAATGATGCAAATGTTCACTTGACTTAAATTCTTGTGTGCTTTCGAGCTGGTGTCAACAACTTTGGGACCCATCATGCTGACACCTTTTCATAGCAAGAACCTCTTGCTATTATATAGTGCGTGCACACACACACACACACACACACACACACACACACACACACACACACACACACACACACACACACACACACACACACACACACACACACACACGAGATGTCCAAGATGCTCGCAATGTACCGAACTATCACCTGTTGATCACTCATCACCAGATCATGCACAGTCAACAACTACTTGAGTGACAGAAGTTGCAGGTCTTCCACAGGGTCATCTTCCAGGTTCTCCCTCCCTTGTTTAAATTCTGCTGTCTACTTCTTAACCATGGAATAGGAAGAGGCATCCTCCCAATTGTAACCATATCTGCATGAATTGTCCCCCCCCCCCAATAATGGATGACTGCATTGTAATTTTGTCCATCTTTCCTCATTCATACAACTTTGCTGACTTCGGGGATTAAATTTAAAAAAGACGTTATTAAAGCTGCATGAAACTTGGCGAGTTACTAAACACTTCAAATACAAAAATTTGTAACACTTTACCAGTATTCAACCGTACTCAGACCACAAACTTTTCAAATGCTTCTCATATAAGTCAGAGAGAGAGAGAGAGATGTGTAAAATGAATGAGCGAGGTATACTTTTATTGGTAGAAGAAATAAGAACCAGAGGACATAAATATAAAATTTCATGGAGCAACAGAAGGCTGGATTTCAGGAAATTTAACTTTGAGCTGTGTTGTATATTACAGGAATAAGTATTGCTTAAGGTCCAAATAAAGAATTCTGCATTATGTCGAGGGCAGTATGCTTTCAATATTTAAATAAGATCTTTTTTAGGATTATTAAAATTAAAAATAGAAAATATAAAAAAAAAATAAATAAATAAACATAACAAGATCATAATTTCTTAATTTTCAATTATTTTTTAGTGAACACCTGGCACCGTTTTACGGAATGCAAATCAAAAATTTGGTATAATGTTTGAGCTGACGAAAATTTCAAAATTGAAAACAGATGTGGTCTTTGCCTTTCTGGAGTTTTTTTTTTATTTTTCATTAAAGAAAACAGTTGTTTGCATAAATATGCACTGCTGAACTTAGCTAGTATAAGCATAATGAAAGATAGCACTCTGGGAAAGAGAGCTGTAGATAAATAGGTGTAAAAATCCGGCATTCCAACTTCCATATATTTTTGCTTCAACAAAGAGTCATATCAGATTTCATTTAGTTCCATTTGTAAGTTCTTGACAGTAATTCCAAAATCTCAGTTTTGTATCTTTACTTCACCTCTGTCTGTCAAGACAGAAGTGAAGTAAAGAGACAAAACAGATTTACAGTTTTTGAAATCAGAAAATATTTTATTGAATTCTGTTTATAACAATTTTATTTGGTAGATATACTCTGAAATTTTCAATTTAGGCGATTTTAGCAATAGAGATTGGCAACTTTTAAGATGAGACAAGTTTTCTTTTTCTATTGGTTTTTTTTCCAAAGATATAATTTTTGTTTAAAAACATTAATACTATCAACCACTCCAAAAACTGCTGTTAACCAGATCCCAGATGCCAATGTGTGCGCTGCAAAATTAAATTTAAGAAAGAAGAGAGTAAATGTGGCCACATGGAATGTAAAAAGTTTAAAAGAAGGCAAGATGAATATGGTCATCAATGAAATGGATAGGTATAAAATTGACATTTTAGGAGCAACCGAAGTCATGTGGACAGGACAAGGTCATTTCAAAACTGAAAATGGGTTTTTGGTTGTTCTTTCTGGAAGTGACCAAGTAAAAGAACATGGTGTTGCTGTCATTTTGAATAAGGAATGTTCAAGGTCTCTTCTTGGATACAATCCTATTAATAATAGGATGATGACAGTTAGACTTCAGAGCCAGCCAGCCAGTAAATCTCAGTTTTAGTTGCATATGCACCGACTTTACATATAGACGTTTATTATGAAAATCTTCAGTCAGCTCTTGATTTGGTCCCAAAAAAAAAAGGATGCTTTGATACTCGTGGGTGATTTTAACGCAAAAGTAGGCAAGACAGTTTCTTCTAGTCCGGAATGTGGTAGGTTTGGTCTTGACACTAGAAATGAGCAGGGTGAAAGTTTAATTGAATTTTGTCATCTGAACAGTCTTGTCATATGTAACACCGGCTTTCAGCAGCACCAGAGAAGGCTCCACACATGGAAATCTCCTGATCATTTGGAATCAGATTGATTATATCCTTATGCAGCAAAGGTGGTGTACGTTCCAGTGTAAGCACAGCAAAAACACTTCCTGGAGCAGATTGTGGCAGTGATCATCAGCTACTCCACATCGTTCTCAAGCTGAAGCTGAAAAATATTATGAATGTTTTCCCCAGACAATTGGATGTAGAAAATATTCCAAATGATTATATGCTTGAAACGCAATCGTTTTCAAGGTCTATTAAAACTAGATGATGATATGCTGCCTGAGGAAATGTGGGAAAATAAAAAAAGCATTATTAAGGATTCAGCAAATAGAGACAGAGAAAGGTCAAAGATCAGGAAGCCTTGGATTACAGAAGCCACTTTTAAACTTATTGAACAGAGAACTGCAAAAGCCCAGGGTGTACAAGGAAACAGAGTATCAGGAACTAAGCAAAGTCATCAAGAGCTGTTTCAGCCAGGACAAACAGGATTATATCAATCGAAAGTGCAAAGAAATCAAATACCACAACAAACGAAACAACACTAAAAAGATGTATGATGTAATTAAGTCCTTAAAACAAAGGTTCCGACCAAAACTTAATGTAATTAAGGACTCCAAAGGGGAAATTTTAACAGAACACAATCAAAGGAAGGTGGAAAGAATACTGTGAGCAGCTCTTCCGAGCACCTGCTGGCACAATGATCTGCCATTCCCCTCTTCAAGAGTGTGATCATGAACCAGTTCCACTGAAGGAAGAAGTCGAAACAGCCATTAGAGAACTAATGTGTGGCAAGTCACCGGGAATTGATGAAATCCCAGTGGAATTGATTAAAGCTACAGGTGTGAAGGGTGCAGTTTTTCATAAAATGATTGTAAAAATTTGGGAAACAGGAAGGTGGACATCAGATTGGAACAAACCAATTTTCATCCCCTTATCAAAAAAAGGAGACCTAAAAATTTGCTCAAATTATAGGACCATTAGCCTTCAGAGCTAGATTCTTCTTAAAATCATATTGAACAGAATCTCAAGAAAACTTGAAGAAATGCCAGAAGAGCAAGCAGGTTTCAGAAGGGATAGAGGAACCAGAGATCAGATCTTAAGCCTAAGACTGATTATTGAAAAATGCAAAGAATTCAATGTTCCAGTCGTTTTGTGTTTTATAGATTATGCAAAAGCATTTGATTGTGTTCAACATGAGAAACTATGACTATTATGGGTTTCCCAATCTACATAATTCAGCTGATTAAGCTACTGTACCAGGAACAGGAAGGAACTGTGAGAACGAACATGGGAAACACGGACTTTTTCACAATAGGTAACGGTGTCAAGGCAAGGGCTGTATTTTGTCATCTCACCTTTTTAATCTTTATGCAGAAGATATCATGCATGAAGCTTTGGAAGATTTAGAGACTGGCATCAAAATTGGAGGACTGAAGATAAACAACCTTTGTTATGCAGATGATACTGTGCTAATTTGTAATTCTAAGGATCATCTTAAAGAAACTCTGAGGAGAGTATGTGAAGCAAGTAAGAAAAAAAGGGTTGTTTCTGAATGTGTGTAAAACTAAAATTATGGTGATTGGTTGTTGGTTTAGAGATTTATTAGGCACATTGGCAACTATGGCCATAGTGCGCCATGGTGATTGGTGATAATCTCGATTCCAGTGGGCAAGATATCGAAGAAGTTGAGGAATGTGATTACTTAGGGTCAAGAATAAATAAAAATAGTGACTGCTCAAACGATATAAAGAGATGACAGGCAATTGCTAAAACGTTGGTTGCTGATCTGATAAAATTATGGAGAGATCATGATCTGCCCCTAAAGACGAAACTGAGAATCATTGATTCGTTAATTTTTCCAGTTGCCACTTATGGATGAAGGATGGAATCTGAAAAGAGTTGACAGGAAGAAAATTGAGGTATTTGAAATGGGGTATTACAGGAGAGTACTGTGTATTTCATACTTGGATCGAAGAACAAATGAGTGGGTATTGAATAAAATTGGCAGGCCTAAAATTCTTCATAGCATCAACAAAAGAAAACTCAAGTTTTTTGGTCATATAGTAAGAAGGAAAAACTTTCTGTTGAAGAATATAACGGAAGGAAAAACCGAGGGAAAGAGGTGCAGAGGAAGACCTGCAACTAGGTGGAAGGATGGGATGAGTAAACTTCTGGGCGTGACACATTGCGATGCTGCTCGTATAGCACATGATCGATGCAGTTGGAGGAATTTGTTGGTGGCCACAACAGCTCCTCAGGGGACTATGTGATTGGAAGCAGAACTATCAAATAATGTGGTAACGACATGATTTCTGCCTGAAAAATCCAGGTCTTTTATCCACTGTGCATCTTTTAACTCACTGGATTTATAATTTTTGTTAAAAAAAAAAAAAAAAAAAAGGTCCAGAAATTCAAAGAAGTGTTTTAAAATTTTATGACACGAAAACCATTAAACTTCTTTATAATAAGGTAGATCGGTGTAGCCACTTCCTAAATCTTCCAGAAATGAAGCAAAATGGTGATGACTAAGTCCACGTGCTTGTATAGAATTTATAACTTTAGCAACTTTTTTTAGCACATGTCAATATTTAAAACTTAGGAACGCAATGCTTGCTGATGAATAATGCAATGAAAATGTTCAAAAGAATTACTACCTTATCGTTTGCACGTTTCGTTTAATTTTGCAAAACTCCATTAGTCATTCCCATCATGGCAGGGGCACCATCAGTCATAAGACACACCAACTTTTTCAGTGGTAGCTCATATTTCTTCAGAACTTCCATAAGTGCATTAAAAATATCAGCTCCATTGTATCATGCACTGGAATTACTTCCAAAAGCTATTCACATACTTTCAGGTTCATGGCACACCCCTAAATAAAAACGGCCAGCTGAATGATATCTCAATGTCTGTATTTTTGTCAACTGCAATAGAGTAAGGGCCTGAAATTTTGAAGTTGCTGAACTAAACTGATCTCTTAAATTATCAGCTATTCAATCGATTCTGCTAGCAACAGTATTTTGACAAACTTATACTTTTGAATTTTTTTTCATTTTTTCTGGACACAATACTTCCGCTGTTTTAATCATTCATTTGCTAATAAATTCCCCTTCTGTAAATTGTTTTGACTTACTTGCAATTAAATGTGGTATTAGATCTTATGATATTAGGCTTTTACAGCAGCTGCATTATCTGTAACAGGTTTAGTAAACACATTTTGTTGTTTTTGAATTACTGATTTCTATTCTGATAATTTTTTTCCCATGAAGTTTTGAAACGTACTGGTCATAGTTCGCTTTTTGATTTGTAGAGTGCCATTTAAGGTTGTATCCCCTTCCAAACTGCAATAAAGTTCCCACATATCAGGTATAATATTTTATTCTTCATTTGGATACAAAAATATTGCCGTTCCCATTCCTCTTGAAAACTATGACATTCTTCAATGTATCTTACTGGTACTAGGATTCAACATAATGTTTATTATACACCGCTTTAACTAAAGATGAATAAAACACAAAATTCACTCCAGACTGCTCTACACTGATAAAATCATAACTTTTAAGGTAAGTAGTAAGATGGCTTTGCATGTAACAAACAAGTCACAAAATGAAATGCACATAAAAGGCAGGCATCTTTTCTGCATCTTTTTTGAGAGCTGAATTTGACATTCAAACAAATGTCAAATTCAGACAAAGTGTATGCAAATAAAAATAAATTTATTTATTTAAAAATGACCAATTAATAATTATTATATAGAATAGATAAACATTTATTTATTTTATTTCTTGTTCTTTTTTATTTTCAAGGGATGGTGAGCTGCAGCCCTTTAGCAAGTGGCCCATGGGCCTTGTGTTTGACATATCTACCCCAAGGTGGTAAAGGCAACAAGTTTCATATAGTTCAAGGTAGAATTTTTTCATGACAAATCATATTTTATTATAATTATTTTTTTGGAAGATGCACAATGATTACACTTCCAGCAATGGTGAGGTGCATCATGTGGCCATACATAATTTCACAGATCAAAGGCATAAAGCTTTAGAACTAAGGACAATTTTTCACAAAAATTTAAGCTGAATGTTTCTGAAATCAAGTTCTACTTACTTTCCTACACTAGTATACACACTATTTGGTAATCTTTCATCATCCTTGGATTCAGAATTAGTTGAAGACGGCTGTTCCTATAAACAATTTAAATAAAAATGAATCACAAATAGTATTCTTGATTATAAGTGTATCAGAAAGACTTAAATGTAATAATAATTAATAAAAATCATCACCTTCATAATTATGGAAAACAGCTTTGATTCGATTTCATAAAACAGAATACGAAAGTCGAAAAATTTAGGGACTACAGCATGTCTAAACAATGTCTGTGCAAATACGATAGCATGCATACTTTGTGATGCAGGTGAAGCTAAGTTCTGATCACTGTACAGTAAACCCCCGCTATTCGCGGGGGTTATGTTCCTGAGAAATGCCGCGAATACTGAGTTATGGCTCCCATAGTAATAAAGGGGTTCCTTTCCAAAGTATGAAATATATAAGAAAAACTAGTCTAAAAATTTGTCTATGTATATATTATATGTACCTTTACAATATGACTACATATACAGTACATAGTGAAATGCAAGCATATGACATCGAAATGAAAATAAGAAACAAAATAATATTAAATGTAATATTTATTAGAAATTTCAAACATCTTTCAAACCAGCGGCTTTGCTAGCTAAAAAACGTATCCCGCCAGTGCTATCACCAGTTTCACTAAAGTGTTGATAAAGGTTGCCTTTTCACGAATAATCAGTGAACTTAACAGAATTTTATTTTGAGTTCGGTCTTCTATCCACAGATTTAAAGCCTTTTCCATTTTTCTAATTTAACATCACGAGTTACAGAGCAAATTTTTGAAGCAATTAGCACGTTTTCACGGACACTATGGCGGATTTTTTCTTCCGATTTCTTGATTGATCGTACCGTTGACTAATTGATTTTATAATATTTTGCCACTGAGGAAACACTTCCACCATTAGAAATTTTATCTAACAACTCAATTTTATTCGCTAATGTCATCACCTTCTTTTATCTTTTCACATTTCCCTTGTTATTCGTAGCCATATTTTTGTACGGGTTAGAAAGAACTTGTCCACAATAAAGTCACTTTCTTCCATTAACACACTCAAACGTCTGTTTTACACTGCAAAACGGTAGATTTATCACTTTTGTAAGCATATCAATTTATAAGCATATAAATTAAAAGCAAACAATGAAACCTTCCATAACAAGCGGATAACACATACTGAACAAGGATTAGCGAGAAACATCCATGCTCGCGATTTTGTCACTCCTCTCCCCGCACCCACTGAGCGCTGTTTTGACCTGGAAAGATAATTTTAGCCACGCCCATGTTTTTTTATGGCGGAAAATGTTCACAGCACTTTAAAATTCGCATTTTTTTTAGGTTTCATTTTATATTAAATCAGCGACCGCAAATAGCGGGGGTTTACTGTATTTCAAAAATGTTCAAAGTAACTCAAGAATAAACAGTAATTGCAGTTTTATTAGGACATGATACATCAAAAGCAAAGTAAGTGTCTTTGAATGTTTTTTTTTTTTTTTTTTGTCTCCATTGTGGAAAGCATGTGCATAGACAACAAATTTGCTTTGGTTGCATGGTTCCCAGCAACATGTTCCACATCTGTGATGCATTAATAAAATCAAGGTATTGATTTTATTAATGTTGTGAAATTCACCCTTGTGTAGGTGCTGCATCCAGCTGATTGTCAGTAGATAGCCACATTAGTCGATACAAAACGATATTCTCAGCTTCCAAGATGTTGACCAGCTCTGTCCTATAGGGGTCAAGCATTTTATTCATCAAGAGGAACACTTCGCCTACAGCACCAGCATAGGGAAGAACCATGGGTTTCAGAATATCTCTACACCTGAATGCAGCCAGGTTCCATTAACTACAGAGACTGCCATCCTACATTAGCAATCCACCTCCACTGAACTGACTTGTGTTCTTGTATATATGCAGGATTGTTTTGGGTTTTTCTTTCATGTTGCACTAAGATCCAATGAGAATCTGATGGCAGACTGCACTCAGGATCCACCTGCGACAAGCACAAATGCCACTCATAGAAATTATAATGCTCAAGTGCCCAATATTCTTTTGGTTCTACAATATTGGGCACTCAATGGAACACACACACACACACACACACACACACCACAGGTCTTCTTGGATGCATTGATTATAATCAGCAAGGGGAGGGAGAGCTTCTTGCTTCCTTTAAACCGATTTCACAACTTGCCGATGGCATTTTATACCATTGGCAAGTTGTGACACACACACAGCTATGCCAAAACCTGAAGTCATGACTATTCTGCTCCCAGTCTCCCAATGATGCTCTAAGTGACAAACTTGAGCATATCCATCTGAAATGATATTTTCAGATCCTTCACTACAATAATCAACAGGTACTGTCTTTTGCAGCTGTAGTTCATGAATGAGGCAAGTCTGCAACATGGATGAGTAATTAACAAAACAGTTGAATACCTAAATTTTCACATTCTCAGCCACATCTGTTGGTTTGTTTGTTATTTGGTTTTTAGGAGCATTAGCAACTAAGGCCATATTGCTCCAGAGATATGCGGTGGTCATTCCCTGACCTTTCCGCATCCTCCGTAGTTGGTGGTCACGGGCTCGATCCCCGGTCTAATCAAGAAGTGTATGCTACGCACTGCTGCTCCTGCCCACCTGGCTATGGAGGCGCCTTACATCTATTGGAGAACTTAGTAATTTACATCTACACATTACCTTTTGACCATATGCTATCATTGCATAGTGATCCTCTGACCGTTTTGACGAGACTATTTAAAAATAGTCTCATCAAAACGGTATTTAAAAAAGTTTCATCAAATAATGTTTATAAAATACAAATAAAAGCATTTCATTTCTAAACAGGTTATTTAATGAAGCTGAGCAGTGCTGCACCTTATTCCTGTTATTTAAACTGAATCCTTGCTCTTCAACTATAATGAACTAGGTAACCAACCAAAAAACAATTCTGATAAATAATTCAGGACAACAAATTATTTTTAAAGTCCACCTATGCATAAAATGTATTAGTTCACAAAGACTGTATGTGAAAATCATGAATGGTTAGTTCTTTCCGAATGAGCATGTTCAAATCCATTGAACTTTCCCTCACAAGATACGCAAAGGTACATTTTTATTAAAAACTTGGGCTATAAGCACATTTCCAGTAAACCAAGAAAATGTCAAATGACTTATTCTTGGTTAATTACAAAAATATCAACTACAAAATGATTTTGTAGTTAAAATTGTTTGACACTCAACCCTCAAATTGGTAATCTTATTCAACTTTAACAGAATTCGAAATTACACATTTGAGATTATTTATTCATCGTTAGCCTGTTGGTTGAAAAGGGGTCAATTTTACTCCCCCCCCCCCCAAGTATTTTTCACTGACTTCGCAAATTTTTTTTTTTTTTTTTTACACTAGTAAACACAGCTCAGGCAATCTTTTATTTTTGTACTTCTCTATTAAAAACTCAAGAAGTCTACTAAACAGAACAAAATGGACTGCAAAGTTTTTTTTTTTTTTTTTGATTTGGTAGTTCTTGGCGCATCGGCTTCTGTGGCCATATTGCACCTCCCTTTGATCCAAGCCCGAGGCGGGAATCGAACCCGCGACCTTTGGGTTGCCGTGCAGGTACTTGACCCACTCGGCTAGCCCGGTCGGCTCGCAAAGTTGTAAGCTCTTGCACATATTTAACAACATAACTACCAAATGGGTCACTTATTCCTCTATAATTTTATATTTTACAAGTAGCCCCCCCCCCCATCACAACCAAGGCTGTTTATGTTTTATTGATTTGATTTGTCTTAAAAATGGCAATATAATCTTAATTCTAGAGAGGAACCCTCTCTGGCATTCCAGTTGTTTTTTGTTTGTATGTATAGATATATATATATATATATATATGTGAAAATATCAAACACGAGAGGTATTAGAACCTATAGTACTGTGCATGAGAACCTATTAGTACTGTGCATGGGGTGGAGGTTGGGAAGACGAAAGAAGATATTTGTTGACATTATACTTGCTGAACTTCTGTAGACTAATTTTCAGAAAATACGTATGAAGGAAGGTTGTTCCATAAAACGGCAGTTGAATGAATAAACGAGGAAGATGAAAAGTTCGTTCTGTGAGTTTGAAGTTGGACAGTAAATGGATGTTGGTAGCACGTGTTCAGACTGTTTTGAAAGAGAGAGCGGGAATTATAGAAGCCAATTCAGAAGAACAGTGCCCATGGAAGTATCTGTAGAAAAGGCATGCAGCAGAAACATGTTTGTGCTCAGCAAGCCATAATTCCTGATCCATACCATGACACCCCCACAACATAATTCCACACCAATGCAAATGGAATCACCTCACTAAAAGGGTCACAATAGTCAGATAAGTCCACAATAAATAATAAACTATTGCATGCGACTATACACAAAATTTTTAAAATAAAGTCACTGTTAAAAGAAAACTCTTTATCAACTGAAACTTTAAAAGTAGAGGCAGTGATATATAGGGCATCACAGGAACATAAGATAGGAGGGTCCCATATGTCTAAACTACACAAAGTTTAAGACAAGGGATGGATGGATAGCTGATCAAATGGAAGGAGAGGCATGGTATTGTTTACAACACTTCATGGAGAAAAACAAGATTCCACTGGTTCTGCAGCTAACAAGTGGTTGAAAACTTCTTGGCAAACTGTGTTAAGCACTAATCCTGAAGACATTTTTAACACAGATGAAACAGGGTTATACTAAAGGGCCTGATTAGCTGTTGGTTGCACAGGAGTCATTTTGATCCCCCACTATTTTTCACTGACTATCCCTGACCATTGCATGATTTTTAAAAATGCCTGTATCTGCAGGAAAGAAGATCAAAGATAGGATTATGGCTCTTTTAACATGAAACACAACAGGAACATTTAAGATGAAGGCGTTAGTTATAGGCAAGAGTAAACTGCCTAGATGTTTTAGAGAAGCAAAACAGCTACCTGTTGAATATTCCAGTGCTTGGATGGCAGCTCTATTTGAAGATTATCTTTACAAATGGGATTTGCAATTAGGTAAGAGGGAAAAAAAAAAAAAAAAAAAACAGCGCTGGTTTTGGGCAACTGTACAATTAGTTTTTCTACCTTTGAATATCGCATCACTGATTCTCTTAACCAGGGAATAATAAAAACCTTTAACTATTTATAGATTGGACATGAGATAATGAATCATCCAGTCTATAGATGTTGGTTTAGGAACATCATCTGATATCATAAAGTAGATAAAAACTGTTCTAGATGCACTTCATATGATAATGAGTGCCTGGAATGAAGTTTCTGAAACGTGCATTAGCAACTGTTTCAAAAAATCTGGATTAATTATTCATGATGGTCAACTAAGTCACAATACTGATCAAGTTCAACAGAGTGAAGGCATGGGCAAAAGGGAGTTTAATGACTTGATGGCCATAGATGGTAATCTACAAGTTACTAGGCTTCACTACAACACCCTTTTTAACACCTTTTTGTTTTTTCTGGCACGGCTCGCAAAGGTGAATGTACAGTTCAATGTCATGACGAGTAATGTTCTTGTACTTGTGTGAGATTTCTTTCAACATTCTGTCATGTCCTCCATAGCCAATGGCCAAATGAGCTTCATGAAGTACATTAAATAACTCAGAATTTGTGATGTAAAACTGGATTTTATTGACGCCTTCTTTAACAGGATAAGTCAACTTACTTTTGTTTTCTACGACCATCATATCACAGCGATTCAGCAGCCAAAAGTCCCGTGGTCTCTTCTTAGTATGTATGGTAGGTAGTTTCGATTAAAAAAAAAAAAAAAAAAAAAAAAAAAACCGAAGTTTTTAGCATTGGCTCGAACTTTAGATAGTTCTTCGTAGAATCGTTGTTGCATGTCAATATGCCGTGATTTCTGCCCATACAATGTAGCTTGCTCAGCCATTTTTTGTGCAGCAGGGCCAAATTGAAATCACTTTTTCTTACAGCCAAACAAAGCCAACAGTGCAAATGGTGGAAGTGCTCTGGCTCTCTGTTTGAGGCAAGCGTCGAAAGTCACGTAACTCGCCTTGTGACACTGAATGTCACTGCCGGGAGTATTTTATACTTTACATTCACCTTTGTGAGCCGTGCCAGAAAAAGCAAAAAGGTGTTGTAGTGAAGCCTACGATTTTTTCCGAGTTCAATTCCCGTTGTCAGGCCGATCTCATTGATTTTCAGTCACATCCTGACAGGGAATACAAGTTTATAATGGTATACCAAGATCATCTCACTAAGTTTGTGGTTCTCAAGGCTCTGACATCAAAGACAGCGGAAGAAGTGGCATATAACCTCATGGACATATTTGCGTTGCTTGGAGCACCGTCGATTCTACAATCCGACAATGGCAGAGAATTTTCTAATAATGTGGTGAGAAGTCTAAAGGAGTACTGGCCGACATTGAAGATCGTCAATGGCAAGCCTCACCACTCACAAAGCCAAGGAAGCCAAGGTGTTGACTTTGAGGGTGCATTTGACAAAGTTTGGTGGGAGAGTGCACTGGAGTGTCTCCGGTTAGCCAACTGCTCCTCACAACTCTACTGGCTAACTAGAAACTACTTTTCTGAAAGGTCAGTTATGGTGAAAACAAAGCATCAGCACGTCACCAGACCAGTCTTTAGGGGCTGCCCCCAAGGATCTGTCCTAGGCCCCCTGATCTGGAATGTAGTTTTACAAGATTGGCTAAGCAGATCATTTGAACGCACCAAGGTCATTGCATTTGCTGATGACCTTACCACTGTTGTCTCCGGACACTCAAGACTTGCTCTGGAAAATACTGCTAACCTAGTACTAACTAACCTTACCAACTGGGCCAAGATTAACAAACTGCACATCAATCCTCACAAGACAAATATGATGATTTTTAAAACTAAACTGGATCTTCGGCGGCCCCCTCAGGTCAAGATAGATGGAATACGGCTCCCCCTGGTGACACAGACCAGGGTCCTTGGGGTCGTTATTGATCACCGGCTATCCTTCTTACCACACTTGCAACATTTATATGCCAAAATCAGAAAATTCTCTGCCTCAATTATCAGAATCTCCCGAAGCGACTGGGGTCTCTCTAAGCGTACCTTACAGTTATATTATAAAGCTGTTTTCTTACCTATCGCCACGTATGCTGCAGGAGCATGGTTTCACAGAGCGACCAATTGCAAAATCAAACCGAAGCTTAACTCCATCCAGAGAAGCATTATTCTTGCTACCCATCGTGCTTGTAGAATTGTGTCAACTGCAGCATTGCAAGTAATATCTGGAAACATCCCCCTGGATCTATTCCTTATCTATAGAGGACTTGCCTACCGCCTGAAGAAAAGAATCCCAACTGAAATACTGGATATTGAACTCAACCTGGACAGTGATACCAAACAGGAAAGAGCTTGTTGCTATAACGAGCTAATCGATTTTTGGCAGACAAGATGGGACACGACCACAAAAGGCGTTGTTACGAAAAAATTTATAACGGATGTCACATTCGCAACCAGCAAAGCGGTCAACAAGTGGTTCTCAATCAGCATGGAAACATCCTTTCTGGTCACTGGACATGGATCTCTCAACCAGAAACTCCACCAACTAGGTCTACTAAATACTGACCTCTGTTTCTGTGGGTCTGTCGAGAGTTGGGAACATCTACTCTTTGAATGTACTATCTACGAGGACCATAGACAACAACTCCAGGCAGCAATTTTGGGATTTTCTCCTGACCGAGTAGAACTCCTTGTCCATTCCAAAAGGAACTTAGGTGCACTACAGCACTTTGCGGCAGAGGTATTCAAGCGTAGAAGGAGGATCATCCTAGAAGCTTCTGCAATTCAATAACTAGTTATTTATTTTTATTATTTTTTACTCTCTCTCTTCTTCTCATAATCTGCTAGCACTAGTAGCCCTAGCACTCTCCTGATAGCCTTTTCCTATCCACCCCGTGTGGAATAATTATTTAAAAAAAAAAAATAAATAAAAAAAAATAAAAATATCCCTCTTTCTTTTCTTTCTTTATTTTTTATTTATTTGTTATTTTTTTCCCTTTAACATCATTCTGCTTGCTGACATCCTGGCTCTATTCCTTTCCTTGACCAGGTTGTGGGATTTAAATCTTTTTTTTTTTTTTTTTTTTCCGCGTTCTGACCTGGGCTGGGGCTCCCCAGACCAGGAAAGCTCCTCTCTCACACTAATTTTTTTTTTTTTTTTTTTAATTATTATTATTTATTTATTTATTTATTATTTATTTGTTTGCGTTGTTGTTCTAGCTATCCATCCTGGATTGGGACACTTCCCTGGGCCGGAACAGTCCTTCTCCTCTTTACTCCTTCCCTCTCTTCATCTTATACAAGTTTTTCTTTCTTCCCTGGGAACTCTTTCCCCAGGGAGGAGGGCGTGCAGATAGTAGGGGAGGCCTTGCCCTTCTTCTGCTAGGGACGAGTACCTGGAGGAATCGTCCAGGTGATCACTCCTTTCAGCAGGTCCAATAGGCCAAAACACATCACGCTACAGAACACACACACATAAGCTCACAAACACAGTTTTTCTTTCCTATCACTTTCTCCCGTGCGGGATGAAAAGCTTTTTCTTTTGCTCTCTCCCCTTCCTTTTTATCTATCTTCATCCAATCTGGGATATTCCTGTGTGGATTTGGTTTGAAAAAAAAAAAAAAAAATATATTTATTTTTATAAGACACACACCGGCCTTACCTTTACAGAGTCTATAAAAACTGAACAGAGCAACGAGGCGGAGATGAACTTCTGTTCTAGGAGCCGCCCATACAAAAACACAAAAATAAAAAAAATAAATAAATAAATAAAAAAATAAAAAAGCCAAGGAAGTGTCGAAAGAGCTAATCAGGACATTGAAAATATGCTGTGCACGTGGATGCAAGATGGAAAAAACTGACTGATGGAGTGAAGGACTATGTTTCGTGCAACTTATGAAGAACAGGGCATTTCATTCTGGGATTAAGAGAACACCATATGAAGCTCTCTTTGGCTGCAAAGCTAAAGTGGGTCTCACAATGTCTTCCTTACCCCAAGATGTTTTACAAGACATACAGACTGAGGAGCAACTGGAAAATGTTCAAACAATACAAGAAGAAACAGATCACCCTATCCAAGAGAAAGAGTCTATTGCACAAAACACGGACGAGACTGTAGTCAACGATGGAAGAAATGAAAGTGGTGATGAATACATGTCTACCGAAGAGGCTTCCGGTTCTGCTACCTGCTGCATCTGTTTGAAGGAAACCAGTGGTGCCCATACGTGCAGAAACTGTCACCGAAACGTTCATGCTGCCTGTGGACATGAGACTAAAGACGATGGAAGTGAGAAAATAGAAGGCTATGATGTTAATATTTTGTGTACTCTTTGCTTCAATATTGAGAATGCTGTCGAAGGTAAAATTCAATCTGGAAATACAGGCCAAAAAAATGAAAATGGATTCCGACAAAAAATTTCCTCCTGCACCTTTGGTGGCTACTGTGCGAGTTCCTATCCCAGACGCCGACAAGGGACAGGATGACTCACACAATCTGCTGGCGGTTGTTATTAGCGTGACAGACGATGGTTTTTACCGACTTGGAACTGCTGAAGGAATTTTAAACTAACTCTATACCAGATCACAATTCACTTTATGTCCTAAGGACTTACTGAGAGTTGGAGATGTTCCTGACCACGAAATAGCTCTCCAGGCAACTGCTTACGCTCAGTCCACGGGTAGTGGCCAAGGGTTTGTGAGGTGTACTTGCAAGACCAAGTGCCGAAATTTGAGTTGCTTTTGTATGAAAAAGGCAGTTAAATGCAATTCAAAATGCCATTCTAGTCTACCTTGTAGCAACAAATAGTTCAGCACTGGCCTTTTTCTCTTTCTGTAGAAAAATCCCATATCTTACATTTTCACATGCATCTTTTCAATAAAAGCCTTTTTCATACTTTGCCGAAATAGTATTTGTCATTCTATATAATGCCTAGGTATTCTATACAATGCCTAGGGAAAGTATGTAAGATATTAAAATAAAACAGACATTTCATACTATGCCTAAAAACGTAAGGCATTGTATAGAATGCCTGCTTTTCACACTTTGCCGGTAACATATATACTAATTAAACTATATATATAAGTAAGCATAAATTTATTTTCATTTCACTAACATGTGGATAATATTCTTCCAATTTTCACATATTATTTAACTTTGTACTTTATACCTTTATTTTTATAGTCTGTGGATAATATTCCTCCAATTTTTGCTTATAAGAATCAAAATTCAATTTACAGACGTGATCGTATTAACCAGCATTTATTGTTTGTTCTACACTGTTTAAGATGCTGATCATGACATTCAAGTAATTTCTGTGACTTGCAAAATCACTACAAACCAACTAATGCACCTGCATTATATGATATCCACTTCTTTTCTTTTTATTCTATTCTAATCACAAAGATTATTAATTTGCCAAAGGACGAAGAACATATACTAATCCATATCCATGACAATTATAAATACTTCGCCACTTTTGCACAGGATGTCTTCAACAGACAAAGAACATTAAGGAGCCACAAAGACCAATAACTATTAAACCACAAAGACCAATAACTTGAGACAGATTCTGGGCACCCCTCTCCAGTAGCATCAACAGCCAAACTCATCGAAGCTCCACTGAACTGAAATTCACTTCCTTCATCCAAGTTCCATGGGACCTGATCCCATGCAAGACTCCAAACCCAGACATTGGAGACACCAGCAGCTTCTCTGCCAATCAAACCGAGCACTCTAGCCTGGTTTTCTGTTACTCTCCACCCTGGCAAGGGGGAGGACGGGTTCCTGTCTCCTCCCCCTTCTTCCGCATGGGCCTGCCTCATTGACTCTCTGAGGTCGCCATCCCTATCGTTCCCATACCTGTCTTTCCCCCCCAGCCTTCAGTCTCCCCCCACTCTGCCTAACTTGCAGTGTACACCGCACACAACTTATCAATCAATAACGTCCAAATTTAAACTGCACTTACATAAACATCTCTCGTCCTTTTATATTCTAGCATTAACCCCCGCCCTTTTCCGCATAGGCCCTCGCCACTGAAATCTTCAGAAACTAGGTGGCAGGGCCTGCCAGAGTACAAAAAATCTATTGGGTACATGACCTGTCTCCCCACCCTCCGGGGCCAAGTGCGGTAATGGTGGGCCCCAACAGCCAATTGGTCAGAACAACAACGGTACACAACACTACACATCTGTCTACTCCCCACACTTTTTAAATCTCTGGCCTTCACAGAGTTCTGTGCTACACAAACAGAGTACACAACACGGAGATGGGGAAAACCCCTGGTGCCGTCAGACAACTAAAACAATTTGCTTTTCTTTTCATATGAATTATAAGAACTTTTGTCAAAAAACAGAACCACTTATGGCAGTGGTTCAGTTATTCGACACAAGTTCTTATTGTTTTGTTTGTTGTTGTTAGTTATTTGGTTTTTAGGAGCATTAGCAACTAAGGCCACATTTCTTCGGGGATATGCGGTGGTCATTCCCTGACCTTTCCGCATCCTCTGTATTTGGTGGTCACGGGCTCGAACCACACACTGCTGTTCCTGCCCACCTGGCTACGGAGGCGCCACAAGTTCTTATATTATATTCATAAAAACAACTATTTATGACAGTTTTAAACAACTTACAAACCTTTTCTGGTGCGGGTGATGACACAGGAGTTTTTAATTCAAAAATTTTTGCCACTCTGACTGGAGAAGGTGTTGCAAGACTGGAAATAGGTGGTCTTCTCAGAAGTTTCTGGAAATAATTATTCAGTCATACAAGTGTACAGTTTAATTAAATTTTTTTTTTCTTTCATGTTTTTAATGCTTATGAAAAATGAACAGAGAAATTTTATTTCTTTCAAAAATTAGTGAATGTGCTTACAGTCAGTCTTCGTATAACACGAGTTTACACTACACGAATTTCATCATATACGATTTATAAATAGGGGAACGATACTGTATATAACACAAACCGAATTCGCTTATGCATGATTCGCCTTTGTGTTTACAATGGCAGTCGAATGCCGAATCACCCCAACACGATAGGAATGAAGAGAAGTTTCTGAAATGCATTTATGTTTATATCAGTGAAGGGTTTGTTATTTTTGTTATTTGGTTTTTTTAGGAGCATTAGCAACTAAGGCCATATTGCTCCGGGATATGCAGTGGTCGTTCCCTGACCTTTCCGCATCCTCCGTATTTGGTGGTGACAGGCTCGAACCCCGGTCTAATCAAGAAGCGTGTGCTACACACTGCTGCTCCTTCCCACCTGGCTACGGAGGCGCCGTCAGTGAAGGGGAAACACATTTCATCATAATAACGTAAAAACACACAATTCCAGCAATCGGTATTATCGCAAATGCAATTAGATCAAGTTTACTACCTGTTTATAACAGATTCCACTAGCCAAAACGCAACTGGAAATTGTTTTTATTGTTTTATGGTAGTGACCACCAGCAAACTTATTTTGACAAGTTTGTAATAAATTCATTGCACACGACGCATGCAATAAACTAATCGCAAACGACCTTCATATGTGTGACCTAATACAGTCACATGAAACAAAAAAAAAAAAAAAAAAAAAAAAACACCCTCTGAGATTTTAAGTGAAAAAAAAAAAAAAAAAAAAAACACAACACTGACATTACAATATTTATGTTAGAATTACTAATCAAATTATTTATTAAATATTTTTTGGCCCTGGGGAAATTTTTTTCTGAAACTACCTTAGCTTGTTTGTTATTTGGTTTTTAGGAGCATTGGCAACTAAGGCCATATTGTTCCAGGGATATGCGGTGGTCATTCCCTGACCTTTCCGCATCCTCTGTATTTGGTGGTCACGGGCTCGAACCCCGGTCTAATCAAGAAGCGTGTGCTACCCACTGCTGCTCCTGACTACGGAGGCGCCTCTACCTTAGCAGTCAATGTGTTAATATTGGTTTCTTGCCTCTAGCCCAGAAAATACAGATGACTCCTCACACATCTGCTTTGTCTATGTGAGTGACCATTTTCTAATGCATTGCTACATTTGAAAGGAAATTAGTTAGATCAGTTTTATCTAATTTCTTACATGGCGTTCTATAAATTTTCAAAGTTACATTTCTGTATTCGATCTAATTTTTTCAATTAAAAAAGTTAATAACCTTACTTTATGATTTTTCCCTTTACTAACTTCATAATTCTTAAAGTGATTTTTCAACAAGGTACAGTTGAACTTGGTTATAACGAGCATCAAGGACCGAAAAAATTTCCTTGTTATAACTGTTACTCGCTATATTAGTGATGAGTTAAATCTGCCTTTTTTTTTTTTTTTTTTAAATTCTTAATAGCATTAGCATTAGTAGAGGCATTTGATGCAAGAAAGCAAGCTTATGCAGCATCAGCCAAAAAAAAAAAAAAAAAAAAAAAAAACACTTCCACTTCACCCCTCTGTTCGTTCGAAATACCTGTCCAGCTGAGCCTTAAACTTATTTAGGCTATCAACTTCCACGACAAGGGAAGTCTGTTCCACCAACCAACCACCCGCTGGCTAAAGGCAAATTTCCACACGTCTATCCTACATCTGTCTTTCCTCAATTTGAATTTATGCCCTCTCAGGTGATTATTCTGAGCGAGAGGAAGAATCCCATCAGCATTGAGCATGCTCAAACCATTCAAGGCTTTATACACCTCTATCAGATCACCTCGCTGGTGCCTAGTCTCCAGACACTGTAATTTGCAAAACTTAAGCCTTTCTTCGTAAGAGCACCCTTTGTTCCATTCACTATAAATTTTATAAATTGATCGGTTTATAAATTGATCCAGCCAACCGTTGTTACATACAAATAGTCGCATCCAAATTGTTGAAGTGAAACTTCTTTCGGCACGCTCCAAGCAGTTTTCAGATGGGAGTAACTTGTGTTCGTGGATTGACAAAAAAATGCAATGATTACCATAAGTAAAAGCATTACAGTCACTCTGAGGAGCTCCGGTTCTCGTACGATAAAATAGCTTGATAAAAAGATAGATTTAAAAAAAAAAAAAAATTATAGAGAAAAAATAATATTAGTATTACCTACATATTATTTATATTATTTGAAAACGAAATTTTCATATTTTGGATATAACTTCGCAACTGTGATGGCATGTTGCATTACCAGGGTACCTGTCCGCCCACTGATGATGAAGCCCAATAGCTTCGAAACGATCGTCTGGGTGGTGGTATCCTCTGAAAATAAATAACAGTAGTCTTCTCTACTAGAGAAGCGTTATTTATTTGAAGTAATGCAATACCGCTATCTCGTTGTGAAGGCAACCACAATATGAGATACAATTAAAACAATGCCTTCTACACTACTTACGTAGTTCAAATTTATGGGTTAACTATGGTGTATTTACACTGATACTATATAATTATTTATATTAATATGCTTATATCCGGTTTATAAATTGATCCAGCCAACCATTGTTACATACAAATAGTCGCATCCAAATTGTTGAAGTGAAACTTCTTTAGGCACGCTCCAAGCAGTTTTCAGATGGGAGTAACTTGTGTTAGTGGATTGACAAAAAAATGCAATGATTACCATAAGTAAAAGCATTACAGTCACTCTGAGGAGCTCCGGTTCTCGTACGATCAATGTGTAGCTGACATTTTTGCCTTCTTTTTTTTGTTGTTAACATGTGGAAAATATTCTTCTGATTTTCACGTATAATTTAATTTTGTTAATTGGTAAGTTAATCAAGTGTAAATCTGTGCTTTATATCTTTACTTTCATAGCCTATGGATAATATTCCTCCTATTTTCGCTCATTAGAATCTCCGTTAATAGAAGTAAAATTCAGTTCATAAACGTGATCACAATGAGCGGCGCTTACTACATATTGTATAGTGAATGTTATTTGTTATGGAATGTCCTTCGTAAAGTGGTTTCATCGTACAGTGAACCAATAGTACAGCGGGGCTACATTGTAAGGCGTATAAGCTCCCCCCCCCCACCAAAGTTGCACTGTACCACTCCAGACTCCATATCAGGCAGGAGTGATGCATGACTCAATAAGTACACCCTACTGATTGCATCATACTAATTCTTTCTTCATTCTCAAACCGGATTTAATAAAAAATTTATAATTCAACATGTGGCAGACTGATGGTGAGCATTATAAGGCATACAGAGCATATATACATGTAATGCGACACCGAAACACCTCCACTGAGTACAAAGGAGATATCTAAGCCATTTCAACAGCAGAAGAAATTACAGCGTGCAATGCAGTTGAACGAAGAATCCAGAGAAGGTCCATCCACATCTTTAGAGCCTTACATTTCCCCAGAAATGTTAGAAGTGAATTTGGAAAAAGGAGTAATGGAAGTTGATACTGCAAATGAAAACTATGAAGAGTCCTCAAAGCCCAGTCCTAAATGGAAGGCGAATAAGCCAAAACCGACTTCCAGAAGTACCCCATCAAATCGTTCAACATGTAATACACAGCCGGAGCAGCAACAGTATTTTAAGAAACACCAAAGCATTTGTGCACAGTTTACTCGTACATTTCTGGATAATGATTTTGGTTCAGACTGTTCCGCGTGTGATCAACTTTGGTTCTAGAATGATGCGAAGATTGTAGCAGCTCAAGATGACACTCTTCGTCTTCTAAGAGCATTTCCAAATGAGGATGTAAGTCAAATGATGGCCTGTAACAGCTGTCATGGCTCTCTCAAGAACAAAATGATTCCAACTCTATCGAAGTTAAATGGTTTTAAACATCATCCAATGCCACAGCACTTTCCGAAACTAGATTTTGTAACGGAACATCTTATATCTCCGAGGCTCCCATTCATGCAGATTTGTCACCTGCAGCATTCATACGGTCAATACCTGGATCCTCGGTCAAGTGATAAATGCTCGCCACACTCAATTTTTTTTAGCAAATTTTTCCACTTGGGCCTTTAAAATCAGGCTGTCTACTGAAAATCTAGCACTTCTTTTTGTAGTGAACCATTGAAGCAATGCTTCATTGATGCTTGTAACCTTGCACTTTCAAAATTTTTTTTTTTTTTTTTATATATATATATCAATTATGTTCTTTTCCAGTGCCGATATGTAAACATGTTTATTCTTCCACAATGTCATTACAGGTGAAGAGGACAAAAACACTTTTTACACACCTCAACATTTTTTAACCACTTTCTAACTCATGAATAATTGACTTTTTTTTGCAAATCGAACACTTTTTGTTAGTAGACATGTTTCCGAAGGAAGGATTCGTTTCTAAATGATTTTATTTAAAATGACAGTAAAGTGATCTGCATACAAAATTCTTTGAAGTCCCAAAATAAATCTATGGTTCACTGAATACAAGACAATCTATAAATAGGGTAATGCTGTTGTTGTTATATGGTTTTTTTAGGAGCATTAGCAACTAAGGCCACATTGCTCCAGGATATGCGGTGGTCATTCCTTGACCTTTCCGCATCCTCCGTATTTGGCAGTCACGGGCTCGATTCCCGGTCTAATCAAGAAGCATGTGCTATTCACTGCTGCTCCTGCCCACCCGGCTATGGAGGTGCCTTAGGGTAATGCAACAAGCAAAACAGCAATGCATTATTGTATAGCCCCCGTCCCCGAAAGGACAAGGCATAAACCGGCTGCTAATCTGATGCAATGCGGGTGGTCATAAAAGCTAAGTCGCCCTTTTCATTTTTGTCTATTCCAAGAATTGGGTTTTTTCGACCCTGAGCAATTAAGAATGTTTGCATAGTTACCAAAATTTGTACGGTATATCCATGTAGTACCCTCATTACAGCAGTGAATGATTGTATGGAAATATGCACAGATTAAAATTGTTATGGATTTTTGCTCGTTACAGCGATGATCTCGTTATTTCCGTGCTCGCTATAACCAAGTTCGAATGTATATTAAGAAAGATAATTGTGAAATACATGTCGTTAGAAAAAGATTTTTTAAGTTAATAGGTACAGAGCATTGAATGCATGCTTCCAAAAAATACAGAAGTGCAGTTTTTATGCGAGAACTTCCAGTTATCCTACTTATAAAATAAGCAGTTTCTGACAACTGAAAGTGGTACTTTTTCATCAATACTTGTCGAGAGAGAGAGAGAGAGAGAGAGAGAGAGAGAGAGACTGGATTTCCATTCTGACTTGTTTTAACTGTGCACGTCATTTTGGTACCAATTTTTGAAGAGGAATGAAATGAATGCAACAGAACTGCATATGTATTGCATCAGCATGCAATTAATAAAAAAAGTTTCATAATCCCATCCCACTGTAAAAAAAAAAAGAAAAGAGGTGCACAACAATATAAGTAGAGGAGGGAAGGCAGAATAGAAATTAATGCACATTACCAATAACTACCCAATTCCAGTTTTCAATATTTCTTACTGTCACTAAGCATGTGCATTACACAAGTATAGGGTACCACTGCACATCTTTTGGAACATCACATATATTGATATTAATTTTTTAGAGGTGATGGGAAAAGCACAATTTTTTAGACTATCTTATGTACAATAAATTTCTCAATTTACACGCCTTTCACTTATATCCTCTTGGTTCAACACAACCAAGCTATACGTCAATTATAAATGGGGATCCTTTCATTCCTGCTTTAATGTAGTTAGCAACAATGCACATGGTGGCACAGCTGCATGTCAAGCATGGATGGTTGCATGCTATACTGAAACTATGCTTGGCTGCCTTGTGTGAGTGAGGCTATCAGGCATAGCTTGTTTTTATTTCCAGTCTCCAAATCTTACTGCAGTCCAGCTACCTTAGTGTACATCACACAGTTAATTAAACTTTGTGTATTACTGCAACTGATATAGCACTACTGAATTGTGCATGCAACATTCTTCATTTTACTTTAATGTCAATGATCTAGGCCTACAACTTCACTGTTTTTGGTAAGTATAAATTGTTTATTCTGCCAATACTGATAATTAATGGTTAATCCTTAGCTCATTAGCCCATATTGCATAAATGTAGAGTATATTTTACCACAGAATAAAGATAAAGCCAAGCTTGTTTATATCTTATATCTATTTCTTGTTTACATAGCTTATATCTGTTTCTGTTGGTTATTAAAGAATGGGAAAGATGTTAAATAAAGCTAAAGATCAATAGGTGAACATAAACATAAAATAGACATTGCCTTGTTAAAAAAAGTGCAGTGTTTTTGCATGGGCCTTCATTAAAAACTACAGCGAACACGAGAAAAGTAGAACAAGCATTAAGCGAAAACAAAGGACTTAAATCAGCAGCCATGAGCAGTAATACAGAAAGACAAATGATACTGAAACTGAAGAATAGCAATGGTGTTACTCATAAATAGCAGAGAAGCCATAATTCAAATAGCAGAAGACTACTATAGAGAATTATACAAGGAGCGAGGGAATGACGCCAGCAGTGGGGAAGATGGATCGCAAATTAGTAACACATACAACATAACCAATATTCTTGCTGATGAGGTAGAACGTGCGTTAAAGAAAATGAAGGATCAGAAAGCCCCGGGGGAAGATGAAGTTACTGTAGAGTTGTTAAAATTGGGAGGAAGAGACATAACACAAAAACTGGCAAGACTCTTAAAAAATGCATTAGAAAAGGTGTGACACCTAAGGAGTGGAATAATGCAATCATAGTTTTGCTGCATAAGAAAGGAGATAAATCAGAAATTGGAAATTATAGACCAATTAGCTTGTTATCCCATATCTACAAGTTGTTCACAAGGGTCATTACTAACAGATTGGAAAGAATACTTGATGAGAATCAATCGAAAGAGCAAGCTGGCTTTAGGACAGGATTCTCAACTATCGATCACCTCCACGTAATATCACAGCTAATGGAGAAAGAAAAAGAATATAAAACACCATTATGCCTGGCATTTGTCGATTATGAAAAGGCATTTGACTCCATACAGCATAAGGCAATGTTTAGGGCACTAAAAAGACAAGGCACAGATACCCCATATATTATGATTTTGAAGAAAATATATGAGAACGCTACCTCCTTGATTAGACTAAACAAAGACAGTAGCAAATTTAAAATTGAGGAAGGAGTTTGACAAGGAGACACAATATCTCCAAAGTTGTTTACTGCTGCCCTTGAGGAAGCTTTCAGAAGATCAGACTGATCGCAGAAAGGAGTCAATGTGAATGGAGGGTACCTAAACCATTTACGATTTGCAGATGACATTGTGGTCGTAAGCCACGATCCCAAAGAATTAGAGGAAAATCTTAATCAGTTATGCACAGTTAGTAAGGATTTTGGACTAAAGATGAATATGGCTAAAACAAAAGTAATGATGAACAAGTATGCCACAGAAAGGGACAATGATTGAAGGAGCAGTAATTGAAAAGGTGGAGTCATATACTTATCTGGGACAAGTTATTAGCTATAATAATGACAAATGGCTGGAAGTCAAGAGAAGAATAAATTTTTAAAGAAATTTTTAAAAAAAAAATTTTAAAGAAGGATGGATCGCATTCAGGAAATATAGTCACATACTGAGAAGCAATATCCCAGTTTGTCTGAAACATAAAATAATGAACCAATGTATACTCCCCAACACGACTTATGGAAGTGAAACTTGGGCACTCACCAAAAGAATGGAAGAGAAGCTGAGAACTACACAGCGAAGAATGGAACGAATTATTTTGGGAATCAGACTGTTAGATAAGAAGAGAAACACAAGGATTAGGCAGCAAACTCAAGTAAAGGACATTCTTATCAAAACTAAAGAACTAAAATGGTCTTGGGCAAGACACATAGCTCTAAGACATGATGACAGATGGACTAAGAAAATAACAGAATGGTACCCAAGAGGAGCTAGAAGAAAACCTGGAAGACAATGGCAGAGATGGATAGATGAAATTCATGAGTTTGTGGGTAGTAAATGGATGGCCATCACACAAAACAGAAGAAACTGGAAAGTTGCTGTAGAGGCCTTCATCCTGCAGTGGATCGAAAATGGCTGATGATGATGTGCACACAGACTGGATTCATCTAAGTGACAGTCTAACCCAGGAGTGACCAATGGTACATATAGCATGCACAGCCCTTGTCAGTGTTCACAGATAAACCAGACTCTACATTCTACTTTTATTTTCAGAAATTACAATATGGTTTCAATGTGACAGGAACCTATGGTCCATATTTTCCTCTTGTTGGCATTAGTTTAGTGCAGGCAGCTAGAGGCACTAGTGTGCTTTTCATGACATCAATTTTGTACAGACGAATATTTGTTTAGTAAACTTTATTAAATTTATTAAAATTGCTTTTTTCATTATTTCAAATGCTTAGTATAAAATTTCTTTATATAGTTTGGAAATAATAGGTGGCAGCAGGCATGGATCAGTAGGGGTTGAGGAATGATTGACTCCTTTAAAATTTTTTCCATAAAACTAGATACTGTTCCATACTAAGTTGACTTTGCTAAAGAACCTAAAAAATAGCAACATTTTAAAAAATTAATGCTGTTAAGTGTGTCAATCTCTATTTAAAAATCTCTTTAGAATGAATGAAATACTTACAGGAGTTTCACGTTTGCTAAAGCTTCCAAGATTAGGTCTATGCCGTACACTTGCAGGCTAATTGAAAAGAAATTATCTGCTTATGTCATAAAATAACAAAAATTATGACTGGAAGCAAACACAGATGTATTAGTGAAACATAACACAAACTTAGATAATTAAGAAGTGTGAATGTACCGAGAAAAGGGCAAAAACAGCCCTCTACAGTGTCAAAAAACCTCTTAGATTTTGTTAAAACTTTAGAAGATTATACAGGACAAAAATTGACTGTTTCTGTATATAAATCTTGTTTGAATTTTTCAGCTCTTACTGCTCCTGGTATTTATAAAATAATACAAACAACCAATGTCAACAGAAATTTATAGGATGGTAGTAAATTTAAAGATTCAGGACTTTTAAGAACCCCTCATTGTAGCTGTTAAGTATACGATAAAGATGTACAATTGTTTTACCAGCCAGCAGCAAAACATTAAAATAAACCATGAAAGTTTTCATTAAAATACTGTACAAAATAAAAAAGTAAATTATTTATACAGTGGTGGACAAAAAAACTATCATTTGTGAATTTTGCATTTGCGCTGAATTGTTGGGTGCAGAAATGTATTAGTTAGATGGGATATAGATCTTTGCGAATGAAATCCAATAAAAAGACTCCACCTGATATACCTAATTGCCATAAATATCTTCCAAAAAAATGAGTAATTAATGGAAATACGAGAAATCATGCAAATAGCAATCATGACAACCAAACATACATTTTATTGCATTTACGTGTACAAACTGAAATGACATGTTAACTTTAATAGTACGTATTATGTACTGCAATTCAGCAAAATAAGTCCTCAATATTTTGTTGTTCCTCCTCAAGTTGCAATCACAGCCTTGCAACGATCTCGCATAGAATTAATCAACTTCTGAATATACGTTTGCATAATTTCATGATACCATGAAATGCTCTCCCTTACAATGCTCTCCTGCAGCTGAATCTTACTCATTGGCTTCTCCTGAGCAATTTTAGATGACATTATGTCGTCTAAAAAATCGTCCAGAAATTTTCAATAGGGTTCAAATCTGCACTGTTGCTAAGCCAATCCAACACTGTAATGCCAGCATTTCTGAGGTATGACTGCATCTTAAAGGAGAAAAACGAGGGAAAACATTGGTATAAGTATGTTTTTAAGCCTTGTGAGACAAGAAGACAAACTCATCATTAAATCTAAATAGCATAAAACTTATCAATTTTGCTGTGTGGTAAGGTGCTAAGTTTTGGACATTTGTATGGTGATCCCTAATAATGGATTTCAGGCACTCCTCAAAAGATAGCAGTGTAGGTTTCTGCATTCACCGCTCCTTTAACAAACTTAATTCGTCCCACCCCTTTGCTTGTTATGCATCCCCAGACCATCTGACTGGCAGGGAACTTCACAGTTGATGTTATGCAGTCAGGATGGTATGCCTCAAATTTTCATCTTCTGATATATTGCTTCCCATCTGAGCCATGCAGATTAAATTCGATTTGCCAGAAAAGATAATGGTGTCCCATTGCTCTTTTGTCCATGAAACATGCATTTTAGCCTGAGCAAGTTGCTTCTTCCTCATTTGCTGGGTCAACAAAGACATCACCTTGGGCCAATAGGCATGCAGACCACATTCCAAAAGTCATCTTTGGATAGTTCGTGCACTTGTTTTCAACACCAGAAGCCATAGCCGTTTCAAATATCAATCTTGGGAAGACGTAGTGACTCTTATGGCCTCATCCAGGTCTACTCTTCCCATCACTGGCATTAATTTCAGCACCCGGGATACTTATTTTATCAGCGACAGCATGCACAGAAAGCTCTTCCTGGGACAAAGCAACAACTACACTTTTCCTTGGTGTCAACTGAACATATGGAGCCATGCTTACACCTCCGCAAAACAGAATACTAATGAGTGTGTATACCCTTCCAACACCGTATTTATAGAAACAGCTGATACAATACCTTGCAATTACTATCTGATGAAATAGAAGCATTATCTGACACAATACCTTTGCTTTGTGACAAACAAAATTACTGCAATCAAACAATCTTATGTTTCACCACAAATGTTACTTTTTTTTAAAGAAGATGGAGTTCTTTGTCCACCACTGTCTATATATTTTTTTTATTTCAGTTGAAAGTTACAATATTACTAAGAATCATGGTGCAATATAATCAGATGTTAGATTGAATGACTGCTTCAAAAAATTAGTATAAGATTTAAATTCATTTATCATTTATATTACTGATTTAAAACAGTTTAAACAGCAGAATGTTGTGAGAGAAAAATAGTATACAAAAACCAGGAACAGATTTATATAAACCTACACTAAATTAATTCACAAAAAATTGTCATATGCAGAATGATAGTATTCTAGAACTCATCATGCATGTCTGCTGCCCAGAAGTCATGGAGAAATTCCTTTGCATTTCACTCCAGTGCAACTTCAATGTCTTTACCTATTCTTATTACTAAGGTGATGCCAATGTATGGCACAGTAAATGTACAAGACAGTACAGCCATTACTTTTGAATCAATCTTGTACTACCTACCTCCTGCAGTATGCATTACCTCTCACCAGTGAAGAAATTTTTGTACTGCTCAGAGAATTGAGCATAAGGTACAATGTCAATTATCCAAACATATTTGTACTATGCAATATAAAGCAGGTGGGCAGATAAGTAGAGATAATGTATGTATGCAATTCAGCTTGAGAAATGGGCAAGACAAAAGATTTATGTGACTCTGATTGTAGCATGATAGTCTGCATTGGGCACTGGTATTAGTATTTCAGAAACTGCAACCCTGCTGTGGTTTCTATGTATGATCACCTTAGGTTGTCAAGATTGCTTAAATTATCAAATAACAACCAGCCAAAGGCAATCTTGTAGACATTTTGGATGGCCATCATAGTTGGAACAGCTTGCTGAAAGAAGTCAACAGAGTATATAATAAGGCTTGTACAGGGTAACAGCCAGTCAAATAACAACCCAATACAATGGTAACCAAAGAGGTATTTCAGAATGCACAATTTATCATAATTTTTTTTTTTTTTTTTTTTTTCTTTTACAGTGGACTGAGGAACACCAACACTGAAGGATTGGAAAAACATTGCCTGGTGTGATGAAGGGCCCGAGCATGTTCTTTGCCTCCGGGCCGAAAAAGGGTAGCAACGCAACTGGGTTGGCATAATAATAATAATAATAATAAAATTTTGGGAGCAACCATTACACAAAAACTTTCCTCCACAATGAGGATGAAAATTTGTATAATCTCTTGTAGCACAGAACAAATGGAAAGTAAAATAAAACAAATGACAGGTTTAATGTTAAATAGTAAAACAGAGTATGTTAAATACATACAGTAACAGTAATACAAAAGTTTTCGGTTATTATGGTAACCTTCATCGGTTGCACTGAAAGTTTAGGAACGTAGTACTTAAGTGCATGTAGTGCCAGTCATGCACAGTAAACTGCGTGATGTAACAGCCAATAGTTTGAAGTTGAAGCCTGTGGTTGTGAAGTATGGGAATGTTGCCAATGTTTGTCAGTCATGAGAATGGTTGCCTCGATAACGGGGCGGACACGACATCCACTGCTTCTGTTGACTGAAGTGTTAGAGCACGTGATGTGTAATAACTCCAACCAGGCGTGGTGCGCCGATAATGGCGGGATCAGTCGACAACCGTGACATGGGGTTGGCAATGGCCGAGTGTTCTATGTCTGCTAAGTAGATGGCTCTTTCGTGTTCCGCGATGCATTTGCCGAGTCTTCTGCCAGTTCCTCCGACCCTCCGATGTAGCAACCAGTGCAGTCACAGCAAGAAATGTGGTAGGCTAGTCCACATTGTAGTAAGGAGGGAGAACCAGTGTTTTCACTCTAGAGATGAGGGATCACAACTTCCTGCCCGGAAGCTGCACGCACTTTATCCCATAAGATTTTAGGACCCTAGAAACCTGCTGTGAGAGGTTTGGGTAGTACGGGATAACGGCGGAGTCATTACCTTGAAGGTTCCTGTTGGTCGCTATGTGGTCACTTGCCTGTAGGTCACGCCTGTCTAGGGTACTGGTGGGACAGCCACACCTCGCAAGGTCCGTCTTGAATTGCTAGGGTCAAGATGGACCTTGCAAGGTGTGGTAATCCCACCCCCTAGACAGGTGTGACCAACAGGAACATTCAAGATAATGACTCCACTGCGAGCGCCTTTATCCCATACTACCCAAACACATCACAGCAGGTTTCTAGGGTCCTAAAATCTCAAGGGACAAAGTGCGTACAGCTCCCGGGCAGGAAGTTGCAATCCCTCATCTCTGGAATGAAAACACCGGTTCCCACCTTACTACAAAGTGGACTAGTCTACTGCATTTCTTGCTGTGACTGCACTGGTTGCCACATAGGAGAAACTGGCAGAAGGCTCGGCAAACACATCTCAGAACACTAAAGAGCCATCTGCTTAGTGGACATAGAAAACACTCGGCCATTGCCGAGCACTTCTGGTCAACCCAACACGACACTGACCCATGCTGTGCCTGGTTGGAATTGTTGCACATCACGTGCTCTAACACTCCAGTCAACAGAAGCAGTGGATGTCGTGTCCACCCCATTATTGAGGTAACCATTCTCGTGACTGACAAAACGTTGGCAATGTTCCCATACACCACAATCATAGGCTTCAACTTCAAACAATTAGCTGTTACTGTGGATGACTGGCACTACATTCCTAAACTTTCAGTTCAAGTGATGAAGGTTACCATAATAACCAAAAGCTTTTGTATTACTGTTACTGTATGTATTTAACATATTCTGTTTTACTGTTTAACATTAAACCTGTCATTTATTTTATTTTACTTTCTGTTTCACTCTGTACTACATAAGAGATTATACAGAATGAATCCAGAGCGCACAGGCCTCTTTACCCATGAGGATGATAATGTGTAGAATCTATACAAAGAGACCATTGTACTGTACGTCTATCAAAATTTGTGCTAATCCTTTGCAAGATACATACTGCAGTGACCATAAAACAGAATCTGTAGTTCAATCCTATCCTCACAGGTGTCAATACTGGATTTACCATGATATAACTACTAAAAGTTTCTCACATAAACATGTATTAGTTTGTGCAAGAAATTTTTTATTGGCTGAAAAGTGAGCTTAAGGACAATCTGATTTCAATCATATTTAATATAGGGCTATTTGGTCCAATCATTTTCCAAGTGTGTTTCAAATATAAAACTAATATTTACCATCTTGTTAAAAAAAAAAAACCAGTAAATTTAATAACCAAAAGTTCTCATTATAATGAATGTGTTTTTAGACTATATCTGCAGGAAGTTTTACTTACCACAAATGAAAAACTTGTATCTGATACCATTCTGTTTGGTGTGGGAATCTTCCTCGCATCCTTGGAAACAAAACATGAATTATTAAAAATAACTCTCCAGTTTAAAAAACTAAGGTTAAATCTCATTTTTCACAATTCATATTGTTAAATATAATCCAGTGAAATACACATATTTGCCTGAAACAAGTTGCAAAACTAAGGCTGTATACAACTTGTCTTGAGAACAGAATTCCAGAGTGGAGTCAAAATGTTCACATCAATGCAATTTTATTTAATTAACTGAATATGCCTATACATAGGAAATCTCCTCTTCCACCACTGGGTTACAATCAGAAAACAATTTAATTTGCAAACATATGTGGAAATCTGTTTTTTACCTTTTGAAAGTTAATTATTAATTTCTATGTAATGACATTCTTAAAACTTTTTTTTTGAGGGACGAGTTTTGTGATTAGAATGGATCAACTGAAATTTTGGTTTTGAGGATCACAACCATACACCCATATTTCACCATCAGAAAAAATGCAACTGATGAAATTACTCCTGAGAGTTTTTAGTGGTGAGCCTTTTGGCCACCATTCATCAATCTTGAAATTTTGCTAACTCTGAACACAGGACAAGGTATTTGGTCAAAATCATCCAGCACAATCCAAAGGAGATTCCCAATTTGGCAGAAATTTTTCACATGGTTATCTAGTGATCAGAACATTATTTTTTTTCATACAACATAGCAATCATTTCATCAATGATTGAAGTTGAAGATCAACTTGAACACTGGTGATCATCAGATTATCAGCCATTCTAGAACTGTTTCATGTACATTTATTCTAGAACTGTTTCACTGACAACCAACAGCCTTGGTTGAACAAGTACAGTAGAGCGTCAGTTATCCGGAATAATTAATGTCAGACCTCTTCAGATAGCAAAATTTTATGGATAATCGAATGCAAGATAAAAGAGACTTTAAATAGTGTGAAAAAAAAATATATATATATATTTAATTAAAAATAATAATAATAATAATAACTTGTAAATAAAAATTTGCACATTTACATATGTATGTATATTTGGATATGTATTTTACTGTGAATTTTATGTGGAAAAAAATTTAAAGTAATTTTTTAAAATAATGTTTGATCATTTTTTGGGAATATTTTTTTTTGCTGTGAAATCTCTCAAGTTCCTTAACCGTATCCCCGTCCGCTGGGGTACGTACCAGCCCCAACTGGGTTCAGTAAGTTAATTCTATAATTTTTACTCTAATTACAGAGCTGAAACTCGCTATAGTTGGAGCCAGAACTGTTTTCTTGAATTTTCCCACTTAAATTTTCAAAACCTTCTATTGAATTTCACGCAAATGACAAAAATGTGACATCAAGTATGCAATTTTTCAGGCCTTTTCAATTAATTTTTTTACCCTCACCCTAACCAGCCTAGAGCTTATGAAACCCGACACTTGATTCGTTTCTTGGTGTAAAGCACGCGAATTTCTTTTTACAGAGAGGAGCAGTTCTGATAAACAACTCCGCGTGAATACGAGCGAAGCGTGGGAGGTATATATCACGTCAGCAGTACAGCTACATCGAGCCGGTAAAGGAGAAGTGTAAAAAAACAAAAGACGAATAGGAGCTACTGTTTTTGACATAAGAGGCAATAAAGCCATACAGTACCAATAACAGTTTATGGAAGGTGAACAGATCGTATTTCCTTTCTTCAACGTGTATTGCTCCTACGAACAGAAGATCAAGGAAATTCATCTGTTGGAAATGGGAAAAACTGGTGTAAAACTGATAACACTGCAATGCGCATTTGATAAAAAAAAAAAAAAAAGTTTGCTTTATTGTAATTGTTTTTAGTAAACAATATCAGAACAGCAGTTTCCTGGGTTTGATCTTCTAACCAAATTTCGAGAAAATATTTCTATTTATAGCTGCGTTATAAACTTCTAAACTTCGAAACTGGTGCATCAAAAGAAAGAAAAAAAAAAATCATCCGCTATGAATTTCTTTCTTTCTTGAAATGTGTATTGTTCACATAACTGCAATATTTGTAACTCAAAAAGTATCGTTAGAAGATATTTGCTTGTTACGCTTTGATGTCATCGCAAAGAGAGAAATTCTGTTTTAGTACAGAAGCCGAATAAATTCACTATCCACGGTCATAATGCTGTTCTGAACTACAATAAACAGATAAACTCCGCTGACAAATAGACTTACTCCCCATCCCCATCACTTTGTTTTACTGTGGTTTTTGGCAGATGAGTCTCTCTCTCTCTCTCTCTCTCTCGGGCAGAAAATTTGTTTGTCGGAATGCTGCCCATCAACTATCAACTCTTTTACCGACCTTCTAATGTATGTTGTGTTCAAATAATCCACTTTGCGAAATTGGAAAGTGCTACATCAATTAGGAGCAAAAACGGTTTCCCCCAACATAATGAATTACTTTATAGGTATAATAATGATTTTACTGTCTGGAAGAAAGTGTCCACAATGAAACAATTGTACAAGGTGAAAACATGCGGTCACTCAAAGGATAAGCAATACAGCGATGTTTGAAATTTATAATGCAGTTCACTAGCTAATATTTCCAGAGGAATTATTCTGGATTTTTTATCAAATGAGCACCAGACCAAAATCGGACTAATTAGTAATTCCGCATCCTAGGATGAACTGACTAATTAGAACTCCAGCATCTGTGATGAAACGTCATGCACACCGATATCGTTTGCTACAGCAATAATGTAAAGAAATGAAGCAAAATATTGTAACAGAGCTATAATGCAAAATAATGTTAGAAAGTAAAAATGTAAAATATTGTTCTCTAAAACAATTGCAGTTTCCGCATCCTAGGATGAAACTGACTTAGAGCTGCAATGCTGTTTTTTTATTATTATTATTATTATTATTTATTTTCTTTATTTATTTTTTGTTTTTGTATGGGCGGCTCCTACAACAAAAGTTCATCTCGGCCTCGTTGCTCTGTTCAGTTTTTACGCATTGTCAGGGTAAGGCCAGTGTGTGTCGTGAAAAAAAAAAAAAAAAAAATCATCCCGCATAGGAATATCCCATGTTGGATGAAGACAGATGAAAAGGAAGGCGAGAGAGAGAAAAAAATTTTTCATCCCGCATGGGAGAAAGTGACAGGAAAGAAAAACTGTTTGTGAGCTTATGTGTGTGTTCTGTATTGTGATGTTGTATTTGGGCATTCTGGCTACCTGGAAGCAGCGATCACCTGGACGACTGACTCCAGGTACTCGTCCCTAGCAGGAGGGCAAGATCTCCCCTACTAACTGCACGCCCTCCTCCCTAGTAGTAGTGGCATGTGATGCAAGAAAGCAAGTGTATGAGCTTATGCAGCATCAGCCAAAAAAAAAAGTTCCCAGGGAGGAAAGAAAAACTTGTATAAGATGAAGAGAGGGAAGGAGAAAAGAGGAGAAGCACTATCCCGGCCCAGGGAAGCCCCAATCCAGGATGGATTGCTAGAACAACACAAGAAAAAAAAAATAATAATAATAATATAATAAAATAAAATAAATAAATAAAATAAATGAAAGTAAGTGCTCTGGACCTTTGACAATCTCTTGGCCTTCTGCCCACCAAAAGAGTATTTTTTATTTCTCTCTCTCTCTCTCTCTCTCTCTCTCTCTCTCTCTCTCTCTCTCTCTCTCTCTCCCCCCCCCTCCAGGGTCGGACTAGAAAGGGTGGACTCCCTCCCCTAAGGAGTTTTTTTTCCCTCAAGTGAAAGAAGGGAATTGGAAATTTCATGAAAATGAACCCTGTTTTTCTTCATTCGGTGAACGGCTACTCTGTCAGCGCAAGAGAAGTGAAATTACATTTGCAGCTCAGAATGGAATTCAAACATTGAAACACATGACATTTTATGGTGAATTTTTCGGGCGTTGTGTGATAATGAAAATTCAATTTTTCGCTGGAAATTTTTTGATGATATCAAATGCATATCAAGGAAATATTGAAGTATTCGATAACAATTACTTACAATTTCCCAATCCCTCACTACGAGTAATGGATTGTTCTCACAATCTGTTACTAGCTGCGCATTTTTTTTTTTTTTTTTCGTTTGTACACCAGGTGAGATGCATGTGAAGTTCCTTCGATATCAGTTTTTGAAGTTTATAACGCAGCTATGAATAGAAATATTTTCTTGAAATTTCGTAAGAAGATCAAATATACATCCATGAAACTGCTGTTCCGATTTAGTCCTCTAGAAACAATTACAATAAAGCGAACTTTTTTTTTTTTATGAAATGCGCATTGTAGTGATCAGTTTTACGACATTTTTTTCTTTCCGTTTCCAGTATAGCTTCCAGTAGATGAATTTCCTTGATTTTTTTTAGTAGATATTGAAGAAAGGAAATGCAATATTTTAGTTTTTCAAAACCAATTCGTTGCAATTCTTTCGTACAACAATTACGAAAAGCAATAAAGCTACTGTTGTGAGTGAGCCATGCAAATTAGTGTTTGCAAGTAATGATGCTCAACTGTTTGTTTTCCACGAAAGTTGTTTACAGTTTCATTTTCTCCTTGGATCACCTTGGTAACGTTAATGACGTAAGCTTGACCAGTCAATTATCTCTCTGCGTGCGTTGATTCGTTTTAGTCAGAGGTGCCGAGCTGACGCGCGAATTTTTGAACTAATGCTGTAACGCGTTTTATTTTCAAAGCTTGGATCTTGTTTTGCCGACATCAAAATTTAATAAATTGAAATGTGATCGTACATTTTTGCTGTTTTAGAGTGAATTAATAGTTTTTGCTGAGCGCTAAAGGTAGGAAATCAAAGAATATACTTCTGTTTATGTATATTGAGAGTTTCAATTTGGAAAATTGAGTAGAAATTATGAAAATTATTAGTTTTCTTCGGGGGAAGCAACTTTCGAGTTAGGGTTAAAAATTAGACAAAAACAGGGCGGACCAGGCTCGGGTTAATAATATTAATTTGATATATCACATTCTTCCTGGTTTTCTGTCCATTTCAGTGCTGTTTCTTTTCATTGACATAGTACTAAAAAAGCTGAGAAAAATAATAAATTGCAGTTTTGAGCTGATATTATTCTTACTGAACCTGGAGCTAAACTAAACATAATATGAAATGAAGAGAACAAAATATGTAATGGAAAATTCGGTTCATGGAAGCGAATGATTAAGCTATCACTCATGGTTTCCGAGAAAACCCATTAGTCCTAATCCAACATTTCACCAGATACATATAAAAAAAAAAACACCCAGACAGAAATACTTTCGTAGCATAATAAAGATTTGTCTCAAATACTACTTGATAATAATAATAATAATAAAAAAGAAGAGGAAAATCAGCTTTTCAAATTATTCCAGATAACTGACTTTCTACCATATCACCAAATGTAGTTCTTTAACTTTTAAACAATAAAAGTTTTCTGCAGTGTAATATTATATATGATTACTTTAATGGCTTTACAAAAGATCCAGTCTGACCCCCACAAAAAAATATGATTATTGGAGGGTTGACTCCATTGACAGCACAAATATGCAACTTTTACTACAAATAATCATTGGTAATTATAATACTGCAGAAAAACTTACCGAGATAGGTGTAGACATTCGTTCAAGAGTATGAAGTATACGTTTTGCAGTTGAACTCATGCAGTCTATAGCTTCATTTGACTTGACTTGACATGGTTTTAACCTATTCTTTGAGGGTCTTTGAGTCTAAATGAACAAAACCGAATTAATTAAAATAAAATACCAAAATAATATAATAAATAAATTAATAAAATAAAAGGTTTTTCACTGAAAAACTTTTAAAAGTATTTATATCAAGCATAAATGGAAATTTATTTTTATTAAAAAAAAAAAAAAAAAAAAAGAAAAAAAAAGGCATACCTAAACAGTGCATGCACACACCTCACTTTATTAGGTAACCACAGTCACATTGCAATTGGGCTACTGTGTCATACAACTATGATTTGATTTGATTCATACATTCCAGGCACTAAGGAGAATTCTCAGCAATTGTGAAGATGGTAGGAAGAGTAAGGACAACAGCAGTAGTGAACTTATATAGGAAATACCAGTGCATGACCTGTGGTCAAAAACCAGTGGCTGATATCCAGGAAAAGCGGAGGACAGTCAACAGGTGTGCTCTTATGATGGAGAAATAAGTTCAGTTTAATTAGCGAACACTGCTGCAGGCAGTGTTCCAACATTGCCAACAAAATTGTATAATGTTCCAACAAAATTGTATAATGTTGGTATAATGTTCCAACATTATACCAACAAAACAACAGCAGTAAATGACTTTGCCAAACAAAGTCATTTACAAAGTTTACAAAGCCTGAAGGGATGCCTACAATGGACTTTGGAGCATCATGTACTAGCTCAGTGGAAAAGGGTCTGGTGACAACATGAAGTCATGGATCTGCTGTGTATGTGTACAACAAAAAAAAAACTGATGAGTTGATTTTGATTTGATTTAACAGTGCATGGGCAATTCAGAATACAATATGCCAAGTCCACAGGCTGGTGAGTTGTTGTTGTTTTGGTTTTTAGGAGCATTAGCAACTAAGGCCATATTGCTGCGGGGATATGCAGTGGTCATTCCCTGACCTTTCCACATCCTCCGTATTTGGTGGTCACGGGCTCGAACCCCGGTGTAATCAAGAAGCGTGTGCTATGCACTGCTGCTCCTGCCCACCTGGCTACGGAGGCGCCAGGCTGGTGAGGATCTAGGACACATTCTGCTAGGAGCCTGCAGGGCTGCTCATTCATATGGCCTAATGCTTGAGCACCAGTGTATTTAACACCGTTGCAGACCATGTACAACTGTTTTACATGTAAAAGTGGAAAACAGTTGCAAGCTTTAGATTAGAATTTCTGAAAGCAGCACATTTTGATAATAGTTGTGTGAAAAGTAGAAAATTCAAATTTTATTTCAACAAATCAGATTTTGAACACAGCCAGCTTTGAGAATATTATAGTAATACATTCAAGAATTGAAAATTTCTGCTATTGGCACAAAATAGGAGAATGATGACATTCTATTTTAGCTATCTTACTTGAAATAAACACATTTACCTGATATGGCAGAAGTGATAGTCGGGCTCGCCTGGCTGATGCCGCCCCACCAAACATTGTGATGCCTTCATAAAATGGAGATTCAAAACTCTTGTCCTTTGATGCTGGTGAGTGACCCTAAAAAAATTATGGATAAAACTGAAACTCACAAATCTGTAGTTTGTATAAAGGGCATAATGAAGCTGAACTACATAATAAGAGAGCACAGAACAACGTAAAGAGAAATTTGCATGGTGCTCTTCTTAATTAGTAGAGTTTCAGTACCCTTTATACTTTATATAAATACTACTACATAACTAATAAAAATTTTAAAAATAAATAAAATTGGTAAAACATTATTACTATTCTACAGATTCCCAAATGGCTTGCTTGTAAACAATAATCTGGCACTGTTATGGTCCTTGAGGTTGTCACAGACATTCTCTCAGATATGCCAGACAAGCTGTTCTTGCTACCTGGGAGTCTAAAACGCTGATGGAACTGATATTCGGGTGACACTTAAGTCAAGTGGACCCAATTTCGGCGAAGTCCGGACGGTCTGTGACAGCCAAATCCTCTGCTTGCACCTTCACGATGGTGGGACTGTTAGTAATCCTGGGTATAACCTCCATGCACAAGTACATGGTGGGTGACCACCCAGGTGTGAACCAACGTAAGCAGGGGTCGAGGTGTGGCGCCCACACCACATGGAGGAACGCCGCCCCTCTATGTTACCAGGCAGTACTAGGTGGTAGACGACTCTCATCAACCGGTGAAATACCACCACTTTGCTTATTGGAGGCTTGAAGTGGTGGAACCCATGTTTAGTCTCTAGAGCTAAGTTCCGGCCAACCCTTCCCTATCTCTTCCATCATGCAGTATGATTGATGATTTTTGAGGTTATGATGAATGTCATGGCAAGATCCAATATTCCTTACATTTCGAGGGTACAGCTCTAAAACGGTGTTCGCAGGCCGGCCGCTAGATAGTACACCGGACCAAACCTATTGGTAACTCTCTAGGAGGCTTCCGGATCAGCTAGTGTATAATCTTGCTACCTCTACTCTGCCAGATAGTGACTGGAGGGAGTCCGAGTAGTGTGTATGCGGGGAGCATTATCGAGGCCACGTTATGTCAAGGATCTGAGTATATTCTTACTACATGTACGCCATATCCAAAAATTTCATTACTTCATAAAGCATGTCCCACCCACTTTTTCTTACTATTGAATACACCATGAATTGTCAAAATAATAGAGCAAGCTTATCTGCGAAAAGATCTAAACCTCCCAAGGACTTCCTAATTCATTTCACAAATATACGTGGTCTCAATTCCAATCTCAACAATGTCCATTTCCACTTGCAGTCTTCCAAACCCCATGTACTTTTTCTGACTGAATCTCAGTTATCAGTTGATTCAACTACTACTCATCTCAGATGTCTAAATTATTTCCTGTATGATTCCTTTCGCCTCAAAGGTGGTACTTGTGCATATGTCCGTTCTGATATTCCCTGTCAGAGACTTGGCAATTTGGAATCTCCTCTCTTTGATCTTCTCTGGCTTAAAATCTCTCTACCTCATTGTGTCAAATTCATCTGTTGTCTCTACCGTTCTCCCAAATCCACTAATCACTTGGAGCTCTTTGACTTCCTCTCTTTGCAACTTGACTTGCTCCAGTCCAACTTTCCTAACAGTGAGGTAATTTTCCTTGGTGATTTTAACGTTCACAACTCCAGCTGGCTTCCGTTTTCTAGTTACACCGACCCAGCAGGTCGAGATGCTGAGGCTTTTGCAATTACTAATGACCTAGCACAGATTGTTCATTTACCTACAAGAATACCGGACAATCCTAATCATACAGCCAATACGCTTGATCTTTTTCTCACAAACAACCCTTCTAAGTACAAGGTTGAAGTGAGAGGTCCTTTAGGCACTTCAGATCACAACTTGGTGATTGTCTCTTCTCCAATGGAACCTTTATCTCATGGCTATTCCCAACCTCCTATTGTTTGGCATTACAAGAATGCAAAATGGGATGACCTGCGAGACTTCTTTTCTTCTTTTCCTTGGTCTGATTACTGTTTCAAAACTTCTGATGTCAACGTTTGCTCAGATCGTGTCAGTGAAATTATTCTTACAGGAATGGAATCCTTTATCCCACACTCCACGTTAAAATCTCGTCCTTTATCTAAACCCTGGTTCTCCAACAAATGTGCTAAGGCTGTCCAAGAGAAGAATGTTGCATATCGTAATTGGCTTGTTTCTAATTCTTCAGTTTCATTTTCTGCCTACACCAAAGCTCGCAACAATTGTAAAGCAGTTATTAATCAGTCCAAACTAGAGTTTGAACAGGCTAAGAGTAGAAAACTTGCTTCTTGCCCTAATGGTAGCCGAGCATTCTGGTCTCTTGCCAAAGCTATTGGCCGCAACTTTTGCCCATCTCTGCTCCCACCTCTGTCCAAACCAGATGGTTCTGTTGTCACTTCAGCCAAGGATAAAGCTGACCTGCTAGCATCCCATTTTTCTTCCAGCTCATGTATTAATGATCTTGGTAAAAAACCTCCCACCATTCCTAACACGCTCCATTCAATGCCTTCTGTGGTCTTCCGTCAAAAGGATATCAGAAGGATTTTGATGAATCTTGATGCTAAGAAAGCTCCAGGTCCTGATGGTATTTCTCCACTTGTTCTCAAAACCTGTGCTCCTGAACTTACTCCTATTCTTTGTCGCCTTTTTTCACTTTCTTATTCCAAAGGTGTTTTTCCTTCTGCTTGGAAATTTGCTCATATCCAGCCAGTTCCTAAAAAGGGTGACAAATCCGTCCCATCCAATTATCGTCCCATTGCAATTACTTCTACTCTTTCTAAAGTAATGGAGAAATCAATTAACCGGCAACTCTTAAACTACCTAGAAACCTTCCATCTGATCAACGATCGCCAGTATGGATTCCGTCAGTGTCGATCCACTGGTGATATTCTGGCTTATGTTACCCATTTATGGACTAATTCAATGGAAAGGTTCGGTGAAACACAAGTAGTTGCTCTTGACATCTCAAAGGCTTTTGATCGTGTTTGGCATAAAGGTCTTCTAAACAAGCTTCCATCTTATGGTTTGCCAACTGTTTTTAGTAATTGGTTATCCAGTTTTCTCTCTGATCGCTCACTGAGGGTGATGGTAGATGGCTCTCTGTCTTCTAACTTCTCCACTAATGCCGGTGTCCCCCAAGGTTCAGTTCTTTCCCCCACTCTTTTCCTCTTGTATATCAATGACCTTCTTCCATTGACTGGAAATCCTATCCATAGTTTTGCCGATGATAGCACATTGCATTCAACTTTCCATTTTGAGAAACCTTGTCCTGCTCAATCAGCTCCAAGTTCTCGAAAATCTGCTGCCAATTCCTTAAATGCTGATCTTCAGGTAATTCTCCAGTGGGGCAAAGACAACTTAGTTGATTTCAACCCTTCTAAAACTCAGTCTTGTCTTATATCTCGCAAAAAGGATTCTTCTGCTCCTATGCTTATCTTTAGTGACACTCCGATTTCTAGGCAAAATGATATATCTCTTTTGGGGATTACCCTGACTTCTAATCTCTCTTGGCACAAGCACATTACAAATATTGCTTCCTCTGCATCTAAAAAACTTGGTTTTCTCTTTCGCTCTCGGCGTTACTTTTCTTCCAAACAGCTGCTCACTCTGTATAAATCGCAAATCCGCCCTGCCATGGAATATTGCTCCCACATCTGGGGTGGTGCCCCCAAAACCTCTCTCAGGCTTCTTGATTCCATTCAGAAGAGGGCAGTTAGGTTAATTAATGATTCATCTCTAACAGAGTCTCTCCACTCGCTTTCTCATAGACGTACTGTTTCTGCTACATGCCTCTTCTACAGATACTTCCATGGGCACTGTTCTTTTGAAATGGCTTCTATAATTCCCGCTCTCTCTTTCAAAACAGTCCAAACATGTGCCGCCACCAGCCAACATCCATTTACTGTCCAACTTCAAACCCACAGAACCAACTTTTCATCTTCCTCATTTATTCATTTAACTGTCGTTTTCTGGAACAACCTTCCTTCATACGTATTTCCTGAAAATTACAATCTACAGAAGTTCAAGTCCAATGTCAACAAATATCTTCTTTTGTCTTCTCAACCTCCAACCCAAGCACGGTACTAAGTACTATAGGTTCTAATACCTCTCGTGTTTGGGGTTCTCATAAAAAAAAAAAAAAAATATGGATAAATTTAAACATAACATATATCACCAAAATTATTTACAACTGATCCACACTTCTGAATAAACTTTTATATAGAAAAAAAAAAAAAAAAAAAAAACCCTTTTCAAAGTTTTTCTTTTCACTGATTCGTAATATTGTGACCCTTCATTAAGGTATATATTTATCTGCCTCAAAAGAATCTTACAAAATTTTAAGAGAAATCAGATGTTATGATGTAACATCTGATGCCTTTCGTAACTAAGAGTGAAGTGTACTACGTAACAAATAAATTTACTATAATTAGAATTACACAGGCTTTGTTTCAAGAGGACTCCCCCCCATTCTCTTCATGAACTATATTACTAAGATAGTGCTTCTTGTTTCATTCTAAATGAAACAAGAAGCACTAAATAAGATAACCATCATTGCAGACAGTCTGACTTTGAGTGTGTACCCTGAGCAAAGAGTATCATTCTTTGATAACAGGTTCAAAGAAGCTTACTGAATGTGCACAGTTCAAATTTGTTATCAATTAATCCACATTACTGATATGTAAATTATTATTTTTGCTTATTATCACTGTTCTTCAAAACAAACAAGTCTCCATTCAATTCACACATCTTGTTTTTTGCTATGCTAAATATATTTGTTTTCAAAATTTTCTTGAATTATTTTTTCATAAATCATCTGCAGGTACCTTCTTATCCCTGATTTTGTTGCTTACTTCTGCTACACTTGGATAGTAATTATGGCTTTTTTGTCCTGTTTCTGAGCTGGTATAAGTTTGTTTGTTTGTGGGTGTATGTGTTGGGGGGGGGGAGGTATTCTAAATTACTTATAATTTATTTACTATAATTAATTATATAGTATCAGTGTATAGTTAACCCATAAACTTGAGCTACGTATGTAGCGTAGAGGGCATCGTTTTAATTGTATCTCATATTGTGGTTGCCTTCACAACGAGATAGCTGCTATTGCATTACTTCAAATAAATAACATTTCTCTAGTAGAGAAGACTACTGTTATTTATTTTCAGCCGTACCACCACCCAGACGATCGTTTCGAAGCTACTGGGCTTCATCATCAGTGGGCGGGCAGGTACCCAGGTAATACAACAAGCTATCACAGTTGCGAAGTTATATCCACAATATGAGAGATACCAAAAGGGTGTGGTAGTAATGTATTTTGAAAACAAAATGCACTAGGCATAATCCTTATGGGTTTTGATAATTAACTATATAGTATCGGTGTAAATACAACATAGTTAACCAATAAACTTGAGCTACGTATGTAGCGTAGAGGGCATCGTTTTAATTGTATCTCATACATTACTACCACACCCTTTTGGCATCTCTCATATTGTGGATATAACTTCGCAACTGTGATAGCTTGTTGTATTACCTGGGTACCTGCCCACCCACTGATGATGAAGCCCAATAGCTTCGAAACAATCTTCTGGGTGGTGGTACCGCTGAAAATAAATAACAGTAGTCTTCTCTACTAGAGAAACGTTATTTATTTGAAGTAATGCAATAGCAGCTATCTCATTGTGAAGGCAACCACAATATGAGATACAATTAAAATGATGCCCTCTACGCTACATACGTAGCTCAAGTTTATGGGTTAACTATGGTGTATTTACACCGATACTATATAGTTAATTATCAAAACCCATAAGGATTATGCCTAGTGCATTCAAAATACATTACTATAATTAATATATTCCGTTGATAAAATGGGTTGAAGACAAAAGACTTATTCACTGCTAAAATGGCCACTGACATTACATGAGCCCAATATATGGGATACATGTTCATGGTGTGCCACCCCCATGCACATTTAAGATCAATGACAACTTTAATTGTGCATTTCAACAAACTTGCCTTAACAGCCTGTTTTCTATCGAATCAGATGCTTGACAGAATCCACGAACTCTACTCTGACCTCCATTTATATGCCACCAATGCAGCTTATAGTGACATGTGCTCCTCACCACTAACTCACCATCATAACTGTGTGGACTGATCCATTCAACACTCGCTGCTTTGCACTGGCTTCAGTCTTTCCAACTGTGAATGCACAACCAGTCATATTCTCTAGCTGGACTATGTGCATCTGCCACAGCACTCCATAGGTTTTTAAGCACCCCCCCAGCTCCCAACAAATTTATTGTTGTATTGTTGTACCTTCCTATCATTACAGGATTTGCTATTTTGTTCTTGGTTTCCTTTCTCTGTTACTTATATATTATGGTTCTACATGTACCATTTTTAATATGAAATATCCATTTAATGTGTAAACCCCTAGCAACCTGCCACGATGTGAATAAAGTTTATTTATTTCTCTATCCATTAAGAATTACAAAGAAATTAATTAACTATGTTAGAGAGAGAGTGTTAGACTATTTTAATCAGTGTCAATGTTTAAATAACACCACCAGAACTTTTTCCCCCTCCCGCCTCTGAAGTGGGCCCCCCCAGAGGCACCTGACGCATCTTTAGGAACATCAGGTGGGTCACAGTCTCGAATTGAGACAGTGTAAAGTGTGTTAGTTGTCTGGCGACACCTCTGCGTTGTATTCTTTGTAAGTGACACAGAAGTCTGTGGAGGCCAGAGATTTAAAAAGTGTATGGGGGAGTGGTTTGTTGTGCAGTGATACATTCTGTTGTTTCTCTGACCGTTTAGCCGTTGGGTCCCTATTGGGACCCACCGTTGTCTACACTTTGCCACGAGGAGGCAGGTCAGGCACACAGTAGATTATTTAAGCACTCCGGCAGGCCCCACCACCTATTTTCTGAGGATTTCAGTGGCAAGATCTATATATATATATATATATACACACACACACATACAGTGGAACTTCACTATTACGAACTTCTATTTAAGGAATTTCTCTATATTACAAATTTTTTCGCAAAACATTGCACCTTGAAACGAAATTACATGTAAAATTAACCCCATATAGCGAAATGTTAGTCTCTCTATAACGAATTTTTAAAAAAAATTAGTAAAAGCATTTTTGAAGATTTTCAAGCATTTACTGCTAAACAGCCACTCAAATACATTGCCTCCTTCCTTCCGAAATTGCGCATTAGCATCTGGAATTAAATAATCATTCTTTTAGTGAACACTTGTGGCCATTGACACCTGTAGGAGGGTCTTTATTTCATTTTTGTTACAGTTATTAAACCAAATGGGTTTTCTTAAAAGTGGTCGTAAACTTTACAATAAATAGGGATTTGTAAATTGATGTTGGCTCAGGGGAAAATGAAATTCGCTGCGGTAAACTTTAGCATGCCGTGGCGGCAATACATAGAATGCTACCATAGTCGGTTTTTAGTAACGCCTACTGAGTGACATTCGCTTCTCACTTCAACTGTACCACATGACCTTCCTGTCATTCATTATATGATATGTCCGTTCTCATCTAACCGGACTCCCAACAGATGGTTTTCATGAATTTTTTTTTTTTTATTTCGTTCGTCATCAATCACATAGGCTATATGCTCTTGTATTTTTTTTTCTGAAAAGTAACATACAGCATACATTAACCATAAACTTTCTTTCGTGTATATATGAATGAAAGCAGAATAAAAGAAATTCAAAAAGTCGTACATTTCTTCAAAGTGATTGATAAGAAAGGTCACGTGATACTGTTGAATTGGCAAGCGAACATCATTGGGTAGGTGGTACTAACAATTCACTACATGGCCAGCACAGCAATCAAGTAATTTTTACAATTGCAGAAACAATGTCGAAGAGAAAGTGTTTAAGTATTAATGATAAAGCAAAGATTGTTATGATATTGACCAGGATTTTAAGAAAAAAGATGTTGCGGAGAAATGTGGCATACCTGCAAGCAGTTTATCTACGATTTTAAAAAATCGAGAATAATTTTAAATGCAATTGAAGGAGGAGCAGACAAGAAACGAATTAAGTTGTGTATATACAAAGATGTTGATAAAGCTGTTCTAAAATGGGTGCAAATGATACGTGAAAAGAATATACCAATATCGGGTCTAATATTTAAGCAACAAGCTCTGAAAAAATTTGCACAGTCCCTTGGAATTTCATTCCAAAGGACTGTGCAAATACAGAATTTAATGTGAGCACTGGGTGGCTAGATAAATTTAAGAGGCACCACAGAATTGTGGAAAAGGTTATTTGTGGAAAAGTGTTAATGTAAGTGAAGAAGATTGCAACAGTTGGAGGAACAATACCTTAAAGAAGATTTTGGAAGAATATGAGCATAAGGATGTTTTTAATGCTGACGAATTGGGTTTATTCTTTAAATGTTTACCGAATAGAACACTTGCTTTTAAGGATGATAAATGTTTTGGGGGAAAACAAAGCAAAGAAAGAATCACTGTGCTAGTTGGAGCAAATATTACAGGAAGTGAAAAATTAAAACATCGGAAAATCAAAAAACCCATGATGTCTTAGAGGCACAAAATCTTTGTAAGTTGAATCCTGTATATATATATTCTGCCAGTACAAGTACTGCATTACACAGGGCATGTTTGAATTGGTGTTATACTCTTGTATCTACCTTGAATACTCCTCTAACCCTATAAAGCAGTTCTGGAGCATAAGCAAAACATTTATTTACTGCGCAGTGCTCCCCAGTCAATGGGAACTTAATTGCTGGAATGGACTTCCATCTGTTGTTGTGGAAGTTGATAGCTTAAATAAATTTAAGGCTGAACTAAAACATGTGGAGTGACTGGATGGGTGAAATGGGAAGGTTTTTTTTTTTTTTTGGCTGATGCTGTATAAGCTTGCTTTCTTGCATCATATGCCTCAACTAATGCTAATGCCAAAAAAGCTGTTTATCAGTTCATGCACACTTTGTGCTTGAACTGCTATCAGTTTTTACTATTCTAAATGTGATTTCAATAGTCTAAAAAAAGGATGTCATGTGCTGTTGTTTTCAAAAATTTACTTTATAATTGGATATGTGGTAGTTGATCCTCCTTTCAGAGGTATATCAATTAACCTTGATATATTTTTTATTGTATCTCTAGTTGAAGTAGGGAAGAAATTGCCACTATAGTAACCTAATGCTTGTTTCATCATTTATTAGTAAAAACATTCATTTCACCCTACAATGAGAAGTGCACCTTCACCTCTCAAACCACCATTGCAGCAATGGTTTCTCTCTCTGAGAGAGAGAGAGAGAGAGAGAGAGAGAGAGAGAGAGAGAGAGAGAGAGAGACTACATAAGTGTTTGCCAATTTTTACAATATTATTTTTCCTATAAACTACAATTTTTTTATATTTCATTTGAGGAACGTCTCACACTTGCAGTATAACGATGTACTGTATGTTTCATTTGTTTACCAATTGACTACCAGACACCAGACCACAACACAACTATGAGTCTGAGGTAGGGTGTAACAAGTCGTCTATAGTAGGATGCAATCAAATCTGTGTGAGCCAACATATTTGTAGAACACTTTCAGCATGTCACATAGCTGAACACCTGACAACCTGAGGATATTCCAAAAGAATATCCTCAGGTTGTCAGGAGGTGTTAATCCCTATTATGCTGTTGTAAACTGAATGCTCAGTGTACACTGTATTTCATCTACAATGTAGAGAGATGGCTTATTTTACCTTCTAAGATATTTTCTATTTCAACAACCTGTACTGAATGTATAAGAAAAACACATTTTTGGGTAAATAAAACTACATTACTCTATATACAGTGGAAGTTCTATTTAACGAATTTCTCTATATTGTGAATTTTTTTCGCAAAACATTGCACCTTGAAACGAAATTACATGTAAAATTAACCCCATATAGCGAAGTGTTAGTCTCTCTCTAACGAATTTTTAAAAAAATTAGTAAAAGCATTTTTGAATATTTTCAAGTATTTACTTCTAAACAGCCACTCAAACATACGGCTTCCTTCCCTCCGAAATTACACTTGACGGCCATTGACGCCGTAGGAGGGTCTTTGTTTAATTTTTTTTAGTTATAAAACCAAATGGGTTTTCTTAAAAGTGGTCAAACTTTGCAATAAATAGGGTAGATTTGTAAATTGATGTTGGCTAAGGGGAAAACAAAATTCGCTGCAGTAAATCTTTAGCGTGCTGCAGCTGCAATACATAGAATGCTTCCATAGTTGGTTTTTAGTAACACCTACTGAGTGACATTTGCTTCTCACCTCAACCATACCATGTGACCTTCCTGTCAATCATTATATGATATTATTATTATTAGCCATATGGTGCAAGGAAGCCTGAGGCTTATGCTGCACCAGACAAAAAAAAAAAAAAAAAAAAAAAAAAAAATTCTGCATTACCCTGTGTTTGTGTGTGTGTGTGTGTGTGTGTGAGAGAGAGAGAGAGAGAGAGAGAGAGAGAGAGAGAGAGAGAGAGAGAGAGAGAGAGAGAGAGAGAGAGAGAGAGAGAGAGAGAGAGAGAAAAAGAGAGAGAGAAGAAGGGAATCACCAAAAAAGCGAAGAATGATGATATCCGGCTCAGGACCCTGGGTTATGTCCGTTCTCATCTAACTAGACTCCCAGTAGTTTTCATGATTTTTTTTTTTTTTTTAAATTTTGTTCTTTTAGAACAATTTGTCATCAATGTTACTGAAAAGTAACATACAGCATACATTAACCATAAATTTTCTTTCGTGTATATATGAAGTCGTATATTCCTTCAAAGTGATTAATAGGAAAGGTCACGTGATACTGTTGAATTGGCAAGTGAACATCATTGAGTAGGCGGTACTAACAATTCACTATATGGCCAGCGCAGCGAAGTGCGGTGTATGTATCGGCAAGAGCTGCAGTCGAGTAAATTTTAGTTGCGGAAACAATGTCGAAGAGAAAGTGGTAAAGATTCTTCATGATATTGACCAGGGTTTTAAGAAAAAAGATATTGCGGAGAAATAAGGCATACCTGCAAGCAGTTTATCTACGATTTTAAAAAATCGAAAATCAATTTTAAATGCAATTGAAGGAGGAACAGACAAGAAGTGTATTAAGTTGTGTATATACGAAGGTGTGTTGATAAAGCTGTTCTGAAATGGGTGCAAATGATACATGCAAAAAATATATATCAATATCAGGTCCAATAATTAAGCAACAAGCTCTGAAATTTGCACAGTCCCTTGGACATACAGAATTTAATGCAAGCACTGGATGGTTAGATAAATTTAAGTGCCGCCACAGAATTGTGGAAAAGGTTATTTGTGGAGAAAGTGTTAATGTAAGCGAAGAAGATTGCAACAGTTGGAGGAACAATACCTTAAATAAGATTTTGGAAGAATATGAACCTAAAGATGTTTTTAATACTGAAGAAATGGGTTTATTCTTTAAAATGTTTACCGAATAGAACACTTGCTTTTAAGGATGATAAATGTTTTGGCGGAAAACAAAGCAAAGAAAGTATCACTGTGCTAGTTGGAGCAAATATGACAGGAAGTGAAAAATTAAGACTTTTAGTCATCGGAAAATCAAAAAACCCACGATGTTTTAGAGGCAAAAAAATCTTTGGAAGTTGACTACACCTTTAATAAAAAAGCATGGATGACAAGTGATATTTTTGAAGAATGGATATTAAAGCTAGACAAGCGTATAACAAAAGAAAAAAAGGAAAATCGTGTTGGTAATTGACAACTGTCCAGCACATCCTGCCAGTATTTCCGTCAAACTTAAAAGTGTGAAGTTGTTTTTACCACCAAACATAACGTGAAAACCCCAGCCAACAGACCAGGGCATTATTAAAAATTTTAAATTTCATTATCGAAAGAGAATAATAATGAAGATTGTCAATGCATTATTAGAAAATAGAAACTTGGAGGTTACAATTAACCACAGAGATTGCATCTCTGAACTGGCAAAAGTTTGGAGAAACGATGTCACTGAATGCACTATTCAAAATTGTTTTTAGAAAGCGGGATTTGCATTGAATACAGAAGTCGAACAGCAACTGGACGAACAAGATGAACTCCCCCTTTCACAACTGAAAAACTTTTGGATTTTTTTAGAATCGTTTGGAAACATCGAAAATGAAATAACACTGGATAGTTATGTTCATGTAGATCAAGATCTGACTACAACAGAACATCCAAATGAAGATGAAATACTTCTGAACAGTGTTAGACGCGACCATGTTCACGAAGAAATTAACAATTATGCTGACGACGTATCAGAACAACCCATAGAAAAGCCAACTCGCAAAGAAATGATTCACGCTTTTAAAACTGTTCGTCTGGGTCTACAGTTTTGTGAAAATGTTCCCAATAATGTTTTTAATGCTCTGAATAAATGTGAGGTTTTCTTTGAGAATCAGACATTTTTTAATTGTACTGTACAAACGAAAATTACAGATTTTTTTAAAATTTTGATACTTACCGGCGAAAATTGTGTAAAAGGTAATTTAAATAAGCATGTTTCTGAAATAAAATACATTAAAAATAAATGTAGATTCGTTTTCATTTTCTAATTAGATAATTTCTAATAAAAAAGATATTCTCTGTATAACGAAATTTCTCTATAACGAATTTTTTTTGCTGAAATTTATCAAATTCGTTACAGGGAAGTTCGATTGTATATATTTTTTACCTTATTTTATGCTTTTTGATAACTTTAGTTAGACTACATGATTTATTGTTAAAAAAACCAGCAATCAGGAAATCCTGACGTTATTTGTTTTTGGATTATGTATTTCATAGGAAATTCTGATAAGTAAACTATTTTACACAAATTTCTGCTCCGAATTACAAACATTTCCCTTAAACATAATCTGAAAGCTACTTATAACACTCAATTTTATATACAGAAACATATTTACCAATAAGGGTGATCCAAAGCACGAAATACTAAATGAAGGTTTGTTTCCTTGTGCAATAGGTTGTGGTCTTGATGTTCTCTTGAGCTTTGCTTCAATGGTTTCTGACCACAGTGAAGTCCGATTTTGAGAAGAGGAAGATGAATTACTTGCTGTTTAAAAACAGTTTATAATGTAAAATGAAACTAATTACTGCGAATAATTTAGAAAATTTAACCACTACAACTAATAAAAATAAATTGAATCACTCCAATACATCTTTGACCATCATTCATTATTAAGTATTTCTTATTTTAAAAAGGAGAGAAACAGCACTTCCAATATTATGTGGAGCAATCTCAACACAAGTATTTGTTAAATGTGCAGACTGATATTTAACATACTGGACAGCTCAGAAGTACGTAAACACACCTAGATGTCATAAAAAAAAAATTTATACTGTATAATCGAATCCACTGTTAAAAATATTGGCTTTAGTATAGCTGCCAATGTTTGTATTTTAAAAAATGGAAGACTGAGTAATTGTAAGCAGGAGATCTCACCCACAAAAAGAAAGATGTTTAAAGTTCATGCTACACTAAAAATTCAATTTCAGGACAACATATATATTTTATAGTGAAATACAGCAGCCATAGGATACAGCAGCTTAACTAATTTCTATTTTGATTTTTTGTTAGACATCAGAATCCAACTACTTCAAGAATGATACTGTTGAAGACTGCCCTCTTCAGAAATGTTGAGTTCAAATGTTGAGTTTTATAAGAATGGTCCTGTTGCATTTCCAAAAGCTTCACGAGAACAAGATTTGCCCTCAATTTTTCTCCTCGTTTGGTTGAATATACTCTCATACTTAATACTGCTATAGAGAATTATTAAAATGCCAAACATGACTGAATAAGTTGTTATATTTCAATCTTCCTTCCCTGTGCACTTGTCACTCCCCAACAAAGGAGCACTGTACACCAATTCACTCTTCTTCTGCTAAAAGCATCTGATAGGTTCTCAAACTGAAATTGAACAATGTGATGCTGCAAAACATCTACGGCTTCATCTATTTCTATATTCTTCAATGGGGCCGAGGAGTACCTTATGCATAAAAGTTTTCCGCATTTTAAAATGATACACTGCCAATTGATGAAATTTGTGCTACCCAGTCAACGGGAACTTGTGCTCCATGTTGTCACATTCAACAATAAAATATTTTCTCAATGAACAAAAGAAACAATCTTCTCCTTAACTTTGGCAGTAGAAATGTCTATGACTAAGTCAAAATCACCCTTCTGGTTTAGTCTGCTATAACTAGGAGTAATGACCTACATGGGAGTGGGGTATGCTGGATTGAACAACTATGTTAATATTTTTAAATACTGGGATAACATTTAAAAAAAAAAAAAAAAAAGAAAGAAACACGCAAATTGCTTTAAAAAGTGAAAATATTATCATCATCATCAATGCCTCTCCAGCAACTTTCCAGTGCCTTCTGTTTTGTGTGATGGCCATGCATTTAATACACACAAACCATTGAATTTCATCTGTCCATCTCTGTTGTTGTTTCTCAGGTTTTATTTTAGTTCCTCTTGGGTACCATTCTGTTATTTTCTTAGTCCAACTGTCACCATGTCTTCCAGCTGTGTCCTGCCCAAGCCCATTTCAGTTCTTTAGTTTTGATAAGAAGTCCTTTACTTCAATTTGCTGCCTAACCCATGTGTTTCTCTTCTTATCCAACAGTCTGATTCCTAATATAATTCGTTCCATTCTTTGCTGTATAGTTTTCAGCTGCTCTTCCATACTTTTGGTGAGTGTCCAAATAAGTGATACTGAGGAGTATACATTGATTCATTATTTTACGTTTCAGACAAATTGGGATACTGCCCCTCTGTGTGTGACTATATTTCCTGAATGCTATCCATCCAAGAGTTATTCTTCTCTTGACTTCCAGCCATTTATCATTATTACAGCTAATGATTTGTCCAAGATAAGTATATGAATCCACCTTTTCGATTTCTACTCCTTCTAAGATTATATGCCTTCTTGTGGCATATTTGTTCATCATTACTTTTGTTTTGGCCATATTCATCTTTAGTCCGAAATATTTACTAACTCTGCATAACTGATTAAGATTTTCCTCTAATTCTTTGGGATCATGGCTTATGATCACAATGTCATCTGCAAATTGTAGATGGTTTAGATCTCTCCATTCGCATTGACCCTTTTACACAACCAGTCCAATCTTCTGAAAGCTTCAAGGGCAGCAGCAAACAACTTCGGAGATATTGTATCTCCGTGTCGAACTTCTTTCTCAATTTGAAATTTGCTACTGTCTTTATCTATTCTAACAAAGGAGAGGTAGCGTTTTCATATTTTTGTGAACATCCTAATGTATGGGGGAGTCTATGCCTTGTCTTTCCAGTGCACGAAACATTGCGTTACGCTTTATGGAGTGAAATACCTTTTCATAATCCACAAATGCCAGGCATAATGGCATTTTATATTTGCTTTTTTTCATTAGCTGTGATATTACGTGAAGGTGATCCATAGTTCAGAATCCTGTCCTAAAGCCAGCTTATTCTTTTGGTCGATTCTTATCAAGTATTCTTTCTATTATTATTATTATTTGGTTTTTTTTAGGATCATTAGCAACCAAGGCCATATTGCTCCGGGATATGCGGTGGTCATTTCCCTGACCTTTCCGCATCCTCCGTATTTGGTGGGCACGGGCTCGAACCCTGGTCTAATCAAGAAGCGTGTGCTACGCACTGCTGCTCCTTCCCACCTGGCTATGGAGGTGCCGTATTCTTTCTAATCTGTTAGTAATGACCCTTGTGTGAACAACTTGTACATGTGGGACAACAAGCTAATTGGCCTATAATTTCCAATTTATCTCCTTTCTTATGCAGCAAAATTATTATTGCATTATTCTACTCCTTGGGCACCGGGCCTTTCCTAATGTATTTTGTGAAGTCTTGCGAGTTTCCGTGTAATATCTCTTCCTCCTAATTTTAAAAACCCTACAGTAACTTCATCTTCACCAGGGGCATTCTGATGATTCTTCATTTTCTTCAATGCACATTCTACCTTATCAGGAAGGATATCAGATAAGTCACATATGTTACTAATTTGTGATCCACCTTTCCCACTGCTGGTATCATTCCTTTGCTCCTCATATGATACTTTATAGAAGTCTTCTGCTATTCGAGTTATGCCTTCTACAGTGGATTCCGGTTATTTGGGCCACCGGTTAATCGGGGCAGCCGTTTATTTGGGGCAAATCTTAAAAAACAAAAACCAATCGAGAAAATAGCCATAGTTTACTTCGCTTAATTGGGACAAAATGCCGTTTAATCGGGGCAGGAGACCTCAGCACTGGAGACAGTAGTAGTAGTAGTGGCACTTGATGCAAGAAAGCAAGTGTAGGAGCTTATGCAGCATCAGCCAAAAAAAAAAAAATAATAATAAATAAATAAAAATAAATAAAAAAATCACACCATACCCTCCAAATGCCTGTCCAGTTCCTCCTTAAATTTATTTAACCTATCAACTTCCACAACGACAGATGGAAGTTTGTTCCAGCAATTAACCACCCGCTGGCTAAAGGCAAATTTCCGCACATCTATTCTACATCTATCCTTTCTTAATTTGAACTTATGTCCCCGTAGGTTCGTATTCTGAACAAGCGGGAGGATCCCATCAGAATTCAGCGTGCTCAACCCATTCAAGGCCTTATATACCTCAATCAGATCACCGCGCAGGTGCCTAGTCTCCAGCCACTGCAATTTGCAGAACTTAAGCCTCTCTTGGTAAGAGGATCCCTTCATTCCCCTCACCAATCGTGTTGCTCTTCTCTGTACACGCTCAAGCAAATCTACATCCTTCCTAAAATGAGGCCTCCAGACCTGTACGCAGTACTCAAGGCGTGGCCTGACCATTGCCTTATACAGAGGGACAATCACCTCCTTTTCCCTGCTAGCAAAATTCCTATATATCATTGACAAAACCCCATGACCTGCCCTAGCAGCCTGTCTACATTGCTCAGAAAACTTCATATCTGACTGCACAATTACTCCCAGGTCTTTTTCATTTTCTACCACCTTAAGCGTAGTACCAGACAGTTGGTACGTTTCTCTGGGGTTACTTCTACCCATATGCAGTACTTTGCATTTGTCAAGGTTAAACTTCAGTTGCCACTTCTTAGCCCATCTGCCCAAATTATCTAGATCCTGTTGCAGTAGCACACTGCCATTACTGTCATTAACAACCCTGCCAACCTTCGTGTCATCTGCAAACTTCGACATTAAGCCTGATATACCTTCATCAATATCATTGATAAATATACAAAACAACAGTGGACCCAACACCGAACCCTGTGGGACTCCACTAATAACATTAGTCCACGAAGAGCAGCACCCATTGATTACCACCCTCTGTCTTCTCCCACTTAACCATCCTTTTATCCATTGTAGCAACTTACCCTTAATACCATTCTGCTCCAATTTGTACAGTAGTCTTCCATGCGCAACAGTGTCAAAAGCTTTCCTGAAATCCAAGTATATGATATCAAAATTATTTTTTGCATCCAGTTCCTTTGTGACCACATCATAATAACCAATCAAATTTGTCAGACAAGACTTTCCCTTAACAAACCCATGCTGTGTCTGAATTATTGCTGCAGCCTTGTCTAGATGATCCTGCAATGCATCTTTAACCAGTGACTCCATTATTTTACCCGGAACAGAAGTTAAACTAACTGGTCTGTAATTACTCGAACGTCTCCGACCGTACCATGTAGTTCGGTCGGATTTCTGGAGGTCACAACCATAAAACAATAAAAACAATTAGCAGTCACCTGTTTATTGGATCATAAACGGACAGTAAACTCGATCTTATTGAATTTGCGGTAATACCGACAGCTGGAATTCTGTGGGTTATTATGGCAAAATGTGTTTACACTTCCATGAAATCTTCAATCAAATAAAAAAAATAATTTTCAGATCTTCTCTTCATTCCTATTTTTAAACCTTCGTAATTTGTTACTCCGTTCTCACTTGCGCATGTTGTGTTACTTGCAATTTGTGTGTGCGTGTTCTTTGTTACTGATTGCTTATCTTTTTACTGTTTTAAATTTTAACCCCCACCCATAAATGTCAGTAAACAGAAATGTCAACTAGTTTAGTTAGTATGTACACATTATTACAGTATGTATTAATTCTTCCGATTATCACGTATATTCTTCCGATTTTCACGTATCATTTAATTTTTTAATTGGTAAGGTAAGAGAGAGTAAATTTGTGCTTAATATATCTTTACTTTTATAGCCTGTGGATAATATTCCTCCTATTTTCGCTAATTAGAATCGCTGTTTAATAGAATTAAAATTCGATTCACAAACGTGATCACAATGACCAGCGCTTACTGCACATCGTATAGTGAACGGTACTTTACTGTGGTGAGTTCGTCGTAACGTGATTTGATTGTACAGTGAACTAATTGTAAGGGGGGGGGTAAATTGTATTTTTAACTATTTACGTGAAACTTCGGATAATTGGGGCAGCCGCTTAATCGGGCCAAAATGCACTAGTCCCGATGTGTCCCAAATAACCGGAATCGACTGTATTTATAAGTACACCATTACTATTCTTTCTTCAAATGATTTAGCATCATTTGTCTTTCTGTATTACTGCTCATGACTGCTGATTTACATCCTTTGTTTTCCCTTAATGCTTGTTCTACTTTTCTTTTGGTAAATCTTATATCCTCTCCGAGTCTCTTTCTAATGGGTTTGCATAATTCAGTATACCCAATTTTTTCCTTGTCAGTGTTTATCTTGCTCTTAATTTATCATTATTGGTTCATCATGACAAGTGTTTCTCGACTAATTTTTACTTCTTTGGATTTCTTTTTACCTACAGATTTCTTGGGCTTTATGACTTTCAGAAAGTTGTAATATTCCTCGTCGATATCTGGGTCCTGAGCGGTCTGCAGAAGCTCAAACTTGTTCTTAAGTTCCAGTACATACTGCTTTTTCTCCTCTTCTGTTATCTCAAAGACTTTTGCATTATTTACTCGAGTCAGTGTTTTCCTTTCATTTCTTACATCTATATCAAGTGTGCATCTTACCATTCTATGATAATTTCCAACATTTACCTTGTTCAGGATGGTAACATCATTCATAATATATCTTCTGTTAGTGAGGACGAAGTCAATTTCAATAGTTTTTAATCCATTTGGGCTCTTCCGTGTCCACTTTCTGTTCACCCTTTTCTTGAAAAAAAGTATTCACTACTGACATTCCTAAGATTCTGCAAATTCCACATCTTTCACCTCTTTCATTTCTCTCACCAATTCTTAAATTTCCCAGTTTCCATTTTTGTGCTGTTTTGTCTCTTTCTAACCCTTGCATTGAAGTCCCCCATAATGATGGTTTAGTGAGTTTTCTGTTATTCTAGAAGTTTCTCACTTTCAGTGTACGTTTCTTCAATCTCTTCATCATCATCATGGTTTGATGTTGGTGCATATATCATTATAACCTTTAGTTTATACCTCTTAGAAATCCTAAGTAGTAAGTAGTCTTCCCTCCCTTGATGATATACTTTTGAATTCCAAAATGTTGTTTTTAATACGTTTAAGGACCAGAAAGCCAACTCCACCTTCACTCTTTTCACTGTTTCCATTGGTGTACAGCACAATTCCACTTGACAAACTTGTGATCCTTTCTTCTCCTTGCTTCAGCCAAGCCAATAATATTCCAATTCACATTTTCTAATTCTTTTTTCAGCTCTCATTATCCTATCTTCACCAATGAGCAATCCAACATAGTAATGGGCCAAGTTTAGTTTCTGTGCATGGCAGCCTGGTCATACCCAGAGATTCTTAGCACCCCTGCTTCCACCTGATCCTCTTGCTGCTGTAAGAAGGAGAGTGAAAGCTGATGGGGACTGAGTGTCATCTGCTTTGTCGTGTTGTCATATTTAATAAACTGCTGGAGGGTTTGGTCTTTTCCTCTTCATGCTGACTAAGCATCTTGAAGATAACTACTCTACACGTTCATTGCCACCAGAGTGACGTAAGAGGGGATACCAACAAGGTGTGCATGAGTGGATTTTAGGGGAACAGGCCAACCAGACTTCTCTTGAATCTTCTAAAATAGAAAGACATTGGATCCATCAATGTTTTAAACTGAGTGTGTGATAACACACAGAATGCCTGTTCCCCTCTAAAACCCCCTAGGAAGATATCATTAGCAAGGGCAGATGTTGCAAGAAAGCAAGCTTATATGGCATCAGCCGAGAGGAAAAAAAAAAAAAAAAAAACACCTCTTCTAATTTCACCCATCCACTCGCTCCACACATTTGTCTAGTTCTGCCTTGAATCTCTTTAAGCTATCAACTTCTACAACAACAAATGGAAGTGTGTTCCAGCAATCAATCACCAGCTGGCTAGAGGCAAACTTCCGCACATCTATCCAACAACCGTCTTTCCTAAATTTGAATTTATGCCCTCTCAGGCGATTATTCTGAGCAAGAGGAAGAAGGCGCCTCCGTAGCCAGGTGGTAAGGAGCAGCAGTGCGTAGCACACGCTTCTTGATTAGACCGGGGTTCGAGCCCGTCACCACCAAATATGGAGGATGCGGAAAGGTCAGGGAATGACCACCGCATATCCCGGAGCAATATGGCCTTAGTTGCTAATGCTCCTAAAAACCAAACAACAAACAAACAAACAAGAGGAAGAATTCCATCAGCATTGAGCATGCTCAAACCATTTAAGGCTTTATACACCTCAATCAGATCACCTTGCAGGTGCCTAGTCTCCAGACACTGTAATTTTCAAAACTTAAGTCTTTCTTCGTAAGAGCAACCCTTTGTTCCATTCACTAATTGTTCTTCTTGTTGTCTTCTCTGTTCCAACAGCTCTACATCCTTCTTAATATGAGGCCTCCAGACCTGTATACAGTACTCAAGGTGTGGCCTGACCATTGCCTTACAAGGGGATAATCACCTACTTACCCCATCTACACTGCTCAGAAAACTTCATATCTGCCTGCACAATTACCCCCAGGTTCTTTTCTCTCTCTACCACTGTCAGCGTAGTACCACACAGTTGATATGTTACTCTGGGGTTACTGCTTCTCATATGCAGTACTTTACATTTGTCAATGTTAAACTTCAGTTGCCACCTCTAAGCCCATCTGCTTAACCTTTCTAGATCCTGTTGCAGCAGCAGCGTACTGTCATCAGTGTCATTAAAAACCCTGCCGACCTTCGTATCATCTGCAAACTTGGACATTAAGCCTGATATACCATCATCAATATCATTAATGAATACAGAAAACAACAATGGACCCAACACTGAACCCTGGGGGAATCAACTAATAACATTAGTCCACAGAGAGCAGTGTCCATTGATTAACACACTGTCTTCTCCCACTCAACCATCCCTTTATCCACAGCAGCAATTTGCCTCCAATACCACACTGCTCCAACTTGTGCAGCAGTCTTCCACGTGCAACAGTATCAAAAGCCTTTCCACAATCCAAATATATGATATCAAAATTATTCTTTGCATCCAGTTCCTCTGTGACTACATCACAGTATCCAATAAAACTGGTCAGACAAGACTTCCCCTTAACAAACCCATGCTGTGTCCAAGCTATAACTGAAGTCTTGTCTACATGATCCTACATCGCTTCCTTAACCAGTGACTCCATTATTTTCCCTGAAACAGTTTCCCTGAAGTTAGACTAACTAACAGGTCTGTAATTACCAGTCTCCCTTTGATCCTCCTTTGTGGATTGGGGTTACATTTGCACATTTCCAGTCCATGGGTACCTCCCCTGAATCAAAGGAAGCTCTCATAATTATGGCTTAGGGTTTGCTTACTTCCTTTGCTGCCTCCTTTAATATAACTGGATAGATTCCATCCACCCTAGGTGCCTTTCTTATGTTTATCTTCAACAATTTTTCCTCCACTTTACTCTCAGTTATTACGAGATTATCTAACTTACTGCCAGAGTTTAATACACCTCTGGCATTCCCTCCCCGAATAACTCCTCATGTGTGAATGTAGATACAAAATCTCATTCAGATTGTTAGCTACCTGAGCAGGATCATCAACAGATGAACCATCGACATCAAGTGGATCAATCCGATTCATCCCCTTCCTTCTAGAGTTTACATAAATAAAAAAGAACTCTTTGCTGTTTTTCTTTGCATCCTTTGACAAAAATTTCTCATAATCTGTCTTTGCCTACCTAACCTCCTTTGTGACTTGGTTACAGACCAGCTTATATCCATCATAGGCTTCTGGGTCACCTGTTAATTTATATGTATCCCATTTTTCTTCTCTGCCACATGTCTAATTAGTTCAACTGACATCCATTTAGGCCAAAATCTTGAACAATATTTCTTAGTTTGTATAAAAAACCTAGTAGCTTCCAAGATTATTTTTTTGAACGCTTCCTAGGCATGAATGAATCATGCCTAGGGTTAACTTTCTTGTACAATTTTCCACTATTAGTGCTAATTTCTTTGGCCTCTTTAAGGTTGCAATTAATAAGTTTGTTTTCTTCAGGAGATCATTAATTCGTCTTCTTTCAAAATTTCTTTTCAACCATGAACTGGATCTGGGGATGATTAGTGCCATTTACCAGTGATTGCTTATCATACATTTCAATTTAGTAACTCTGATTAAGTGCTCATATGTCTCTTCTTACCACTTCTAACCTCTTCTTTAAATAGACTTGTCAGAGGGTTACTACTGTTCTACCAGCCTACTTAAATATTTACTCAAGGGCAGCCAATTTACTCAATTTAGTAACTCTGAATAAGTGCTCATATGTGGCAGCAGCTAAGGACCTGGACTTGAAAGTGGAAGAAGATGTGGACGAGTTAATAGAGGAGCATGAAGTGCAGCTGACCACGCAAGAACTGAAGGAGCTGCATAAACATTGGGTTGGGGAAACGGAAAAAAATGTTTCCTCGGAGGAGGAAACATTTATCCCTGATTGGGGGATTTCACAGTGAAATCCCCCAATCAGGGATAAATAATATAAGAGCAACAATAATAATAATAACAATTTTTTGTCAATAAGACTGAAGGGGAAAAATAAAAACATTAAATCTATCATATTTTAAACTGGTGAATAGGTGGACAGAAATCAGGAATCTTAGACAGACTAGACTGATTAGAGATAAAGAGGAGAAAAAACCTGGGAATATGGATATTTACATTAGTTACCTCTACACAGGAATTTTGCACCCTCAAGACAAGACAAATCCAGTGATAGATGTACACTGTATTTTCCAACCTCCTGTCTTAAGTAGTATAAAATCAAATCAAAATAAACTGGAAAAGCAGTTAATATTAGTCATTAGTTGACATATTTCCAAGGACTAGTCAATGTTCTGCCAGAGAATTTGGTCAGTTGTGGGCAATCAATTGGAGATTACTGTATTATACAGGGTGTCTCAAAAATATTGGTACAAACATTTAGGGGGAGGTAGGTAACACCTAAAGGAATGTGAATCGCATAGGAACCCATAACCGGAAATGTCACCGTAAGTCGGTACACGGCGCTGTTCATCAGTTCGTGAGAGGGAAAATTTCTGGTTTACTCATTCAAGCAGTAGTCGCCGCATGAAGGGCATGCATCGATATACGAACCGTGAGCTGGCAGACATGCACCTAGTGTATGGATTAGCAGAGGGCAATGGGCGAGCCACTCAATGAATTTACGGAGAACACTTCCCAGACAGACATGTACCGGACCACCATTTGTTTGCGCGTATGCATCAAAATTTGTGCGATTATGGGTCATTTAGAGGTAACAGGAGTAGTGCGGGCAGACCACGTTCGACGCTAACTCCCGCCACGGAAGAAAGTGTGTTGAATGCCGTCCAGAATAATCCTACTACTAGCACACATGCCGCTGACTCTGCCTTAGGAGTGTCTCGTTGCAGTGTACAGCGTGTCTGGCACAACGGTTCCTTACACCCCTTTCACCTCCAAAGGGTTCAGTTACTGCTTCCCCAAGATCATCCTGCACGTGTGGCTTTTTCGCGGCGGTGTCTCCAAGAAAGTGTTCAAGACTTGAATTTTCCAGCCTATGTTTTGTTCACAGATGAGGCTTATTTCACTCGGGAAGGCTTATTCAATCAGCACAATGCTCATGTGTGGGCTCACGACAACCCACACGGCGTGCGCCCCCATGCAGCACAACATCTCTTCACAATAAATGTGTGGGCAGGTATGGTCGGTGACTGCTTAGTCGGCCCATACCGGTTACCATCCCGCATGAACTCCGCTAAATATCGGATCTTTCTTGAACAAGTTCTACCAGGGTTACTTGACGATGTTCCAGCAAATGTGAGACGCAACATTTGGTTTCAACATGACGGGGCACCTACCCATTATGGAAGGTATGTTCGTGACCATTTGAACAGGCGTTTTGGGCGTTGATGGATTGGCCGTGGTGGACCCGTTGCCTGGCCCCCAAGCTCACCTGATTTATCGAGCCTTGATTTCTTTCTGTGGGGGGGGGGGGCCTCAAATCTATCGTGCATGAATCGCCTGTGGAGACAGAAACGGATCTCGTGGCAAGGCTCGTCTGCGATGCTGCTACTGTCAAGGAAACTCCAGGTGTGTTCGATCATGTCCGCCAATCCATGCTGCATTGGTGTCACACATGCATCACGTCTCATGGTGGAACCTTCGAGCATCTGTTGTAACATGAATGGGTTGAGCCCGCTGAATTCTGATGGGATCCTTCCACTTGTTCAGATTACGAACCTAAGGGGGCATAAATTCAAATTAAGAAAAGACAGATGTAGAAAAAATGTGCGGAAATTTGCCTTTTGTCAGCAGGTGGTTAATTGCTGGAACAAACTTCCATCTGTTGTTGTGGAAGTTGATAAGTTAAATAAATTTAAGGAGGAACTGGACAGGCATTTGGAGGGAATGGTGTGATTTTTTTTTTTTTTTGGCTGATGCTGCATAAGCTCATACACTTGCTTCCTTGCATCACATGCCACTACTACTATCACTACTACATCATGAACTGCATCCATCTCGTACTCCATTGTTAATATTATATCAAATAAATGTTTGCCACTAATTACTGTCTCGTGTCATTTCTGCTTCTTGTGCCTCTGCTACTACTTTCCCGTGACGTTTCCGGTTATGGGTTCCTATGCGATTCACATTCCTTTAGATATTACCTACCTCCCCTAAACGTTTGTACCAATATTTTTAAGACACCCTGTATAATCCTGATCGCCAAAGGCTACTTTAAAAAAGTAACCTTTGTAGTGATCAGTTTCATATTTTGTATCAGCCTGTCTGGCTAACACAAAATATGTAACCAAGGTTGGTTTATGTAAGGGTCTGGAAGCCTCATTTTAGGAAGGACACAAAATCAATCTGTAAACTGCAGTGGCTAGAAACTAGGTACATGTGAGACCTGACTGAAGCGTTTTTTAAATGGATTGAGTAAAGTAAATGTTGTTGGCATCATTACTACTTCTCAGATGGCATACACATAGGGACATTAATTTAATTTGAAAAAAGGATGGCTGTAAGCTGGATGTCCAAAAACTTGCTCTCAACCAGAAAAATATTATAGGAGATGGGAAAATGGTGTGGGCAGGTTTATTTTTTTGGTTCATCTGCACAAAGATTGCTTTCTTGTATAATATGCCACTACTAATACTAATGTAAATAGATATTTCTATCGTTTATGGGTCTGTTAATAAATCAATGGCATAGCCATTTTGAAACAAAAGCGCACAATTAACATTACACCATATGCATGAAAGAAACTTTAATAACAAAAAAAAAAATAAAAAAATATATTGACTGCTAAATTACTCAGTGATGAAACCCTACAAATCTCTGAACATATACTAACCAAGGTTGTGAGTTAACGAGTCTTCAGTTTCTACGGCTGCATCTTTTCTGTTACTTTCTGTGTGTTTGGTTCTCAGATCTTTACTTATCCTCTGAAGTGCATCTTCACTTAAATGAAGGCTACTGACATGGTGTAGCTTTTGTTGTTCTGGTATCTCCTGATAAGAGGACACTAGTGATGAACATCCACTAGTTGATGCTGATGCCTCACTATTTTCTGAATGATCGTCACCTGTGTAGGAAAAAAGGCCTTCTGTATGCTATAAACTTGCCAGTGGGAAAATTAGTGCTCACAATTTAAACACTCTTAACTTTTAAGCATTTTAAAAATAATCAGTCTAACAAGTACTGCTATCAGTGGAAATTTACATAATACATTTTAATTCAATTAATTATTTAATTTAAAACATTCTGAAACCAATATATAAGTATATTAATCACTGTTAAGAATTTGTACACCACTAACCCAACTCATCTTTCAGGCTATATCAAAAATATTTAAAAATAAGAGGACCACAAATCAGTTGATGTTTAGCACATGTGAAGTTTGGGAATAATATAATTGACCTCAATCGTTTTTTCAGTGAGGGGGGAAAAATGCCCGGTCACTTTATTAAATAAATCTACCCTTTTCATGCAATGGAGCACCCCACCAGTAATAGCATCAGATGTTTGCTGTATGATACAAAGCAGGTGGGTAGATAGGTAGGAATGCTGTGCATGCAAATAAAGGCAAGATGAAAGTGAATCTGAACATTGGATAGAACACAGCAACGGACATGCTGGTATGAGTATCTCAGAAACTAACTTTACTGGGATTTTTACGTATGACTATCCTGGATGTATCAAGATTGGTCCAATAACCAAATAACATTTAGCCAAAGGTGATCCAGTGGTTGAAAAAACACAGCTCATTTATGTGAGGCCAACAGAGGCTGACAAGACTTGTGCAGGGTAGCAGGAAAGCCACAGTTGGGCAAATAACAGCTGAACATGACAGGCCTCTCCAGTGATAACTGGAGAGGCCTTTCAGATTGTTCCACTATCGAATCTTGTCACAGATGTTGGTATCATAGCCAACAACTAAAGTGAGTCAGCAGCATAATTTTTGAATGAAAGGCAAATCCGTTTATTCACCATCTTTGGTGTCACTTACAATATATCTTCCAATATTTATCGGAATACAAGTTAAGAAAATACAGGTCAGTTCTAGAGGTCACTTACCAAATTAATATCAAAATTAGCTTTATGTAGAGCAGAGTGATAAAATAATATCCTCAAATAATTCCCCAATTTTATTACTTCAAGGGAATAGAATTATTATAAATTCTGTTTTGGGGAAAACAGCCACAATCAAATTAATTACTCTTCTATAAGCTTAAAGCTCTGTTTCCACTGAATCAGCTTTGCCACTCGGTAGAGCCAGATAGGCACTGCCGTTCGGCTGTGTCTATATTTGTGGTACATCCCCATTAAATCAGCACAACCAGGCCATGCAACTCAGTGAAGGAGAAAATATTCAACAATGAGGATGTGCTTATTGCTGCAGCTGCATTTGTAGTTACTGCCAAAAAGAAAATACAAGAAACCAAGATTTTGGCTGCGTCCAAGTCTGCGTAATAGGAATACATATAGTGCAAGTGATTTAATGGATGATGTCGATGCCTTAAATCTTGAATATAGACAATGATTATCACATATGCTAGGAATTAAGAAAGTTCACCAATAAAAGTGTCAATTTAATTTACCTATCCTGCTATACATCTGTTACCCCCTTCGATTATCTACTAATGAATTCGAATTGTTAAGTCATAATCCTATCAACCCCTTGTTAGTATGGTCTTCAAAGATGGTGATGACCATTTTTGATGAAAGAAAAGAGTGGATTTGAATGAAGACACAGAGTAGAGAACATTTCTTGAGAAACTTCAGTTATCTCTGAAAAAGCACTTTATAGTATTCTTTTGGAAACTGTAACCTAAAATTAACTTTTAAAATGGCATAAACTAATACTAAATTTTATAAACGAATGGTAAATAGCTGTAGACCATAAGTATCTTAAAGGTCCATGAATGTCTTAAAGACATCATGGACCTAACTCTGGCTTCAAGGACAACAAGAGAAGTTATTCCAAAATGTTAATCCAGCCAATTCTAAAGAGAAGTAACCTTTATCATCACCATCCATCTCTGAAGAAATTCGATCAAGAAGCTTAAGAGAAACTCAGCTGTTGCACTAGAATCTTATATTTTATCACCAAAATGCAAAACGAAGGATTAATTTCGGATTGGAAGGAATTCTGGTGCATTTTTTGCACTGTGACCTGCTTAATCGGTCTCCTGCAAGAACAGTATGTATTATACTTTTTATGTCATGTCATTTCATTTCATTTCATAAAAAAATTTGTTACTTTCCAAGCAACCTTCATATTTAAAACAAATCATATGCTATTAACTAATGTTTATTTTCCTCTACTTTGTATATATCTAATACAATAAATTTAGGTATTAACATTTTGTATTAGATAAAAAGCACGAGTCATAGTTATATTTTTGCACTTTCATGAGTAGCACAGTGGGTAGGACGTGTTCGAAAAACCGCAACTGAACATTCAGAAAAGAATTCGTAAAAATTGTGACTTTTTGGACTTTAAGGGTGGTTGGATGGAATTCAAGATATGTTTTCCATTTATAGTTTATCAGTATGAGAAATTTTAATCTCTAGAGAAAAGTGTTTTCTTCTCTAGCTGAGGTAACTCAGCTTTTCATACACTTCTGCTTCAAACAAACCTAGAAACAGCTCTTAAGGAAACATGCATCACTATTAGCAACACTTGTAGAAAGAACAAAAAACTGCAGCATTTACTCCAGTGATCTTTATCTAAGGGTAGCCTGGGGGGTGCACATCAAACAGTGCTACATTAGATTAATGTCAAATAAATTGCCACAAATATTTTTACAAGCCAAACCAGAGACTCAATGTTTTTTTATATACTATACTTAAAAAGTTAAAGTGATTTCATAATTTTGATAACCCCCTTCCATCAATGGAACAAAGTGAAGTACCAATGGAAATATTTATAGAAAAGGCATACAGCAGAAATGGCATATCTGTGAAAGGAAGTGGAGAGTTCGTAAGAGCAGATCATTTGAATTATCTGATTGCTCTCTTTTGGATGAAGTCACAATTTTCACACCTCCTACCAACATAAGTAGTGAACAGCTTGAGAGAACAACAGATATTTTCAAAAGGCACATTCCACATTGGTTAAATACTTTTCAAATGTCTAACTGCTTGGATTTCACCAGTTTTGGATGGAATTTATCCAAGAAATGGCATAAGTCAAGACCCATCTGTTTTTTTGTAAATCCGAAGTTTGAGAAAATATGTCTTTCTGTCCAACTTTGGATTAAATTAAAATAAATACACCACAAACTTAGTACTGTCTTTTGCTTTCTATATTTCCCAAGTAACTCATCTTCCCAGAATATTTCTTTGCAAAAGAGTCTTTTGGGTCAATTGGATTGTCTGTGAATGTGGAAAAATAATGGAGTTAAATGATTTTATAATAATAGAAAAGAAGGTGGAAGAGAAACTGCTGCAGCTAAGAGTGAACGAGACACCTAGAGCTGATGGAATCTATCCAATTATATTAAAAGAAGCTGAAAATGGGTAGTCAAACCTTTAGGGATGTTAATAAAAGCACTCTTAGATTAAGAATAAGTCCCCTGTTGAATGGAGATGTGAATACATTTCTCCTATTCTCAAGGTTTGATGTCTAAGTTTGCTGATGATAAAAAGGATGAAATTTTTGTGATTATGTTTCCAAATTGAATTTTTATTCTATTAAACGGCAATTCTAATAAGTGAAAATCGGAGGAATATTATCCACAGGCTATAAAAATGAAGATATAAAGCCCAAACTTACACTTTTATTACCTTATCGAATAAAAAAAACTAAATGATATGTGAAAATCGGAAGAATATTATCCATAGGTTAGCAAAAAAAAAAAAAAAAAAAAAAAAAAGCGTACATATATAGAAGAATTAGAAAATGAAAGGCACAAGGCATAATACTTATGGGTTTTGGTAATTAACTATATAATATTGATGTAAATACAACATAGTTAACCCATAAATTTGAACTATGTAAGTAGTGTAGAGGGCATTGTTTTAATTGTATCATATTGTGGTTGCCTTCACAACGAGATAGCGGTATTGCATTAGTTCAAATAAATAACGCTTCTAGTAGAGAAGACTATTTATTTATTTTCAGAGGATACCACCACCCAGACCGTTTCAAGGCTATTTATGTATGTATGTGAATATCTACTCGAATATCCACTTGTCCCTATTAGACTTAGAAAAGCAAAAAGTAGAGGGAAAGTTATAGTAGGAGTGGAAGAGGAAAAGAAACGGTGTAGAAGAATGAAAGGGACAATAACTCCTTCAACTCACACCACTCAAAAACTCATAAACTCCTCGAATAGGCAACGCTTCCCCAGTGGAGAAGGCTGTTGTTACCTATTCTTGGAAACTCTGGACATCATCAGGCTCCCCCTGGCGGCACCGTTTCAGGGCTATTTGGCCCTTCTTCGGTGAGTGGGCTATTGGACATCATCATCAGTGGGCAGGCAGGTACCCTGGTAATGCAACATGCCATCACAGTTGCGAAGTTATATCCACAATATGAGAGATGCCAAAGGGTGTTGGTAAAAATGTAATTTGAAAACGAAATGCACAAGGCATAATTCTTATGGGTTTTGGTAATTAACTATATAATATCGGTGTAAATACACCATAGTTAACCCATAAATTTGAACCATGTAAGTAGTGTAGAAGGCATCATTTTAATTGTATCTCATATTGTGGTGGCATGTTGCACAACTGTGATGGCATATTGCATTACCAGGGTACCTGCCCGCCCACTGATGATGAAGCCCAATAGCTTCGAAACGATCATCTGGGTGGTGGTATCCTCTGAAAATAAATAACAGTAGTCTTCTCTACTAGAGCAGCGTTATTTATTTGAAGTAGTGCAATACCACTATCTCGTTATGAAGGCAACCACAATATGAGATGCAATTAAAACAATGCCTTCTACACTACTTACATAGTTCAAATTTATGGGTTAACTATGGTGTATTTACACCGATATTATATAGAAGAATTAATATACATATAGTACTAACTAGACTATGTGGGTAGCACAGTTAGTAGGATTGTCGTCTTCCCCACATCGCGTGGAAAAGACCAAGTTTGAGCCCTGTCGACGATGTGAGAAAATTTTGGGCCTTTTTAACAATGTGGCTGAGTTAGTTGGTCTCACATGGTTTTTTCTCCCAGAAACTCTGGTTTTTTGTCCAGGAAACAATCAATGGACCTCAGAACACACACAATTTACAGACAATATACTTGGAGCCTTAGTCACTGATGCTCCTAAAACCCTACACATTCAGTACTAACTAAACATAACACTTCAGTCTGATATGGTTTACCAACTATTTTATTCCGTTATTCCGAATGTCAAGAAGTATCGTGAACGAGAAGGCAAAATGGGCATGGTCTTGCTTAACCTAGACAATGTGCCATCTCATCCTTCAATGGAAACATTAAACAAAATAGATGATGGATTAGAGGTCATGTTTCTTCCATCAAAAGTTAACGCACTTCTCCAACCAATGGACCAAGGAGTCACTGAAAAGTTGAAGAGAATCTACAAAAAACAAGTCTTGCATTATTTACTTTCAGCAGAGAAACAAAGAAAGCACGTAACTTTTTCGAAAAAAGCTTGGTATCAATGACAACTGCTACATGTTAGCTGATACATGGAAATCATTCACCGTGCAGAACAAAAATGTTTGTTATAAACTATGGCCTATTGCAAAAGAAGCCATAGGAGATGAGCAGAACTGAACAGGAGATGGGGGACAAATACTGAATGAGATGATCAACTTGTTTCAGTTAATCCCTGGGTATATGAAGGTGATGCAATGGTGTGGATGGAAACTGATATTGATGCCACAGGGTTTCCTGTTTTACATAAAAACGGAATTGTGAATATAGAAGCTGGAGCTCCTGAAAATGATACAGACAAAGATGATGACGAAGATAATGACATCAACACCTAGCCTACTAATAGTAGTAGTAGTAGTGGCATGTGATGCAAGAAAGCAAATGTACGAGCTTATGCAGCATCAGCCAAAAAAAAAAAAAAAAAATCACACCATTCCCTCCAAATGCCTGTCCAGTTCCTCCTTAAATTTATTCAACCTATCAACTTCCACAACGACAGATGGAAGTTTGTTCCAGCAATTAACCACCCGCTGGCTAAAGGCAAATTTCCGCACATCTATTCTACATCTGTCTTTTCTTAATTTGAATTTATGCCCCCTTAGGTTCGTAATCTGAACAAGTGGAAGGATCCCATCAGAATTCAGCGTGCTCAACCCATTCAAGGCCTTATATACCTCAATCAGATCACCGCGCAGGTGCCTAGTCTCCAGCCACTGCAATTTACAGAACTTAAGCCTCTCTTGGTAAGAGGATCCGATCCCTTCATTCCCCTCACCAATCTTGTTGCCCTTCTCTGTACACACTCAAGTAAATCTACATCCTTCCTAAAATGAGGCCTCCAGACCTGTATGCAGTACTCAAGGCGTGGCCTGACCATTGCCTTATACAGAGGGATAATCACCTCCTTTTCCCTGCTAGCAAAATTCCTATATATCATTGACAAAACCCCATGACCTGCCCTGGCAGACTGTCTACATTGCTCAGAGAACTTCATATCTGACTGCACAATTACTCCCAGGTCTTTTTCATTTTCTACCACCTTAAGTGTAGTACCACACAGTTGGTACGTTTCTCTGGGGATACTTCTACCCATATGCAGTACTTTGCATTTGTCAAGGTTAAACTTCAGTTGCCACTTCTTAGCCCATCTGCCCAAATTATCTAGATCCTGTTGCAGTAGCACACTGCCATTACTGTCATTAACAACCCTGCCAACCTTTGTATCATCTGCAAACTTCGACATTAAGCCTAATATACCTTCATCAATATCATTGATAAATATACAAAACAACATTGGACCTAACACCGAACCCTGTGGGACTCCACTAATAACATTAGTCCGAGAAGAGCAGCACCCTTTGATTACCACCCTCTGTCTTCTCCCACTTAACCATCCTTTTATCCATTGTAGCAACTTACCCTTAATACCATTCTGCTCCAATTTGTACAATAGTCTTCCATGCGCAACAGTGTCAAAAGCTTTCCTGAAATCCAAATATATGATATCAAAATTATTTTTTGCATCCAGTTCCTTTGTAACCACATCATAATGATTTTTTGATTTGGTAGTTGTTGGCGCATCGGCTTCTGTGGCCATATTGCACCTCCCAAGGTTTTTGCAGTACTTTGATCCAAGCCCGAGGCGGGAATCGAACCCGCGACCTTTGGGTTGCCGGGCAGGTACTTTACCCACTCGGCTAGCCCGGTCGGCTCCACATCATAATATCCTATCAAATTTGTCAGACAAGACTTTCCCTTAACAAACTCATGCTGTGTCTGAATTATTGCTGCAGTCTTGTCTAGATGATCCTGCAATGCATCTTTAACCAGCGACTCCATTATTTTACCCGGAACAGAAGTTAAACTAACTGGTCTGTAATTACTCGTGTCACCCTTCGATCCCCCTTTGTGAATTGGGGATACATTTGCACATCTCCAGTCCGTGGGATGCTGAGGCATTCGCTGTGCTAGAGACTGCAATGGCTTGATACGAGCAACAAACTGAATGCTGTCCAACTTAACTACTCTTGCTGAAAAGAGTGAGAGAACAAAGTAATGAAGTTCGAAAATAGTGCAGAAAAAAAAAGTAATTATTTTGCCTTGACTAAGTCATATTTTCTGTAATTATTTTGTTAAAGACTACACGTGTGTTATTGTTACTAAAATTTCCATTTGTTTTGTTACCTATGAATAAAAATACATAAGTACAACTTATGTGATTTTATTTCTAAACTTACTTAATCTTTTTTTAATCTCCAGAATGGCATTTTTGATAAGTTCGCAAATCCTAATAAATTGGAGGTCCCAATTAGTTTGTATTACTGACCCTCTACTGTACTTAGATTTCAGTAAAACCTTTGATACTGTGCTACTAGAACAGGCCTGGCCAACCCAAATTGTTCTGCGAGCCAACTTGACAAACTAAAATTTCCCGCGGGCCACACATAAAACAAAACAATCTTTTAAAAATCAAATGTCATAAATTTATTTTATTATATATCTACATCAATTAGATATTTGCTTTTCTTTGCAATCATTCAATTTTTTTAAATCTAGTTCAATATTGTTGGTTACACATCTTAACTGATCTTCGTTACCAAAGCTTGAGATTTACTTTTAATAAATTTCATTTTTGAAAAGAAAATTTCACAAACACATGTGGATCTGAATGTGCTCAATTTTTTTTTCAAAAAAATCTTAATTTGGGATACTTTTCCACTGTCACTTACAGGTTGTAAAAGCTGATTTTTGATGTTGTGGCATGAATGTGTTTTAATTCATTGTTGCAGTGTAAATGAATTACTTCCATCTGCAAAGTTTCCGTTTCGAAGGGAAGGAGTGTGGGGATTCAGGGAAGTACAGCTGGTCTAGTATTATATTTCTCATTATTTCTCGTGCCTGGTGCAGCTAGTGAATGATTTCCCACTGATGTAGTCAATAGTATAAAAATCATCTGGCAGGACCACAAAAAATAATGTGGCGGGTCGCACACAGCCTGCATTAGAAGCGTGCGCGTGTGTGTGTGTGTGTGTGTGTGTGTGTGTGTGTGTGTGTGTGTGTGTGTGTTATGGAGGTTTAATGGCGCATAAGCTGCTGAGACTATAGTGCGCCTTGCATTAGAAGCAAGCTATTATTATGGATAAAAGAATGGTTTAAGTGGTAGGAGACAGAGTGGTTATAAATAGCCACTGCTTTCATGTACAGTACTAATGTGATGAATGGGATACTACAGGGTACAGCATTGAGCCACTTAATGTTTTTAATATTCAGTAATGAAATTGATGTACTTCATGATTGAAGTTGATATCTAAGTCTGCTGATGATAAAAAGGTGGTACTGCGGTCAGTAACAGCAATCAGAGTAAGGGCCAAAAAGTGGCAACTGGGTTTCAACATTGATAAAGGCAAGGTATTCCATTTCAGTCACAGTAATCCCAGAATAGCATATCATTGAAGTACCAACAGGCTGCATGGGGTTCTGTCAATGATGTACAAGAGCTTTGCCAGAAGAAACAAAGATGATTATCCCATTGTATAAAGTTAGGCCACGTCTGGAATACTGCATACAGGTTTGGAAACTTCATTTTAGGATGGACATAGATCTTCTAGAAAGTATGAAGACAAGAGCAACAAGATGAGTTTGGGGCACAAAAGAATATTCTTACCAAGAAAAACTGTAGTTCTGTAAACTACAATTTGGAAAGGCATTCTGCATGGTGAGCTAAACTAGGTGTATAAAGTTTTAGAAGGGTTAACTAAACTAAATGGCTAATGGCATCTTTAGTCTCTCTCTCTCTCTCACTTAAATTTAATTGTTGGAATAAATTAACAGAACTTTTTGGAGAAATCATTGGCAGAAATGGGCACAGGAAGTGTGGTTTTTTTTTTTTTAGGTTGGTGCTGTTAAACTTTGTTTCTTTGCACTCTTTATCTTTTATACAGATGTCTCCATCTATTCCATTCTTATCATCTATCTCACTCTAATTACACTAAACTACATTTTCACTGGAAATTTCAAAAGATACTTAAAATTTGCTTGCCTCATCACATCAGAATTTCTTACAAATAAGAAAAAATAATATATATATTTAAATAATGGCTTAAAAAGTTAGAATGCAATATGCAATAACACAGAATAAAAAACAAATAAATAAATATTAAGCTATCATTAGAGGCAGCAAAATGCACATCCTCCACATGATGCCCAGTATATAACAGATAATTAATATAAAAAATAAAAATAAAATATAAGCCAGTAGCATGGCAAACCTGTAGAGCAAAAGTTAACATAAAAATTAACATAAATTAAATAAACGGAAGGGGGGGGTAGAAAGTGAAAGTAACAAGACAGAAACTGTTGCCCGCAAGTACCCAAATAATTTAGAGTTCAATTAATAATAATTTGGCAGAACCCCCCCCCCTCTTGTAAGGTGTTCTGAAAGACGTGAAATACCACCAAAAAGGGACTAAAACAAACTACTAAAAGAAAACAAAGTAACAAAATAATAGACTGACCATTATGCCCCATATCGACGGAGGGCCACAAGACCAATAATGGTCATGGAATCACTAGACAAATCGTCGCAAAGGCAAACAGATCAAAGGACCAACCATCCTTTCCTTCTCCGATCGATCCACAAATGCAGAGGATTTGCATAGCCGTGGTCCTTATGCAGCGAGAACTAAACTATAGAACAGACAGCACTCTAGAGCACAGCCACACCACCGACATAATGTAAGCTTAGGCAGCTTATATGGACAGAAAAAGAAGAAATATAGATGGCGGCACAGGTGCTGCCTTTTGCATATCAACCCACTACTACCACCTGAGTTATATTTAAATAATGGCTTAAAAAGTTAGAATGCAATAATGTAGAATAAAAAAAAATAATAAAAAATAAAATATATTAAGCTATCATTAGAGGCAGCAAAATGCACATCCTCCACATGATGCCCAGTATATAACAGATAATTCATATAAAAAATAAAACATAAACCATGGCAAAACTGTACAGCGTAAGTTAACATAAATTAAATCAACGGGGAGGGGGAAAGTGAAGGTAACCTTCACTTACCCCTCCCTGTTGATTTAATTTACGTTAACTTTCGCTGTACAGTTTTGCCATGCTACTGGCTCATGTTTTATTTTTATTTTTTATGTGAATTATCTGTTATATACTGGGCATCACGTGGAGGATGTGCATTTTGTTGCCTCTAATGATAGCTTAATATTTATATAGAGTAATACCCCGAAGTTATGTGATAGGTGGGTCCGACGAAAATCGCTTAAGTCGAATTTGCATAAGTCGGGGTACAACTTTGCATATAAATACATATATATTTTGTTAAATTGGGTCCAAGGACTAACAAAAATACTAGTTTAGAAGAAAAATATTTAATAAAATTGCAGTTCTTTATACATATTAATACAAAATATGTATTAAAAAAATAAATGAGTTATGTAAAAAAGTTATTTCGATGTCGATGGCTTCATAAAATCTAACAAATTCGTCTGATGACACAGCGCCTTCTTTTTTTCACGCAGAATTTCTTCGTAGCAAGCTAATAATAATGTTTTTATTCCTTGCTTTGTAGCTATAACGCGTTCTTCGTTGGAGTCTGTTTTCTAAAATTTTTAAGCCCTTTTCAATTGAGCTGAGACCTTCTGTCAAGCTTGCAATTGTCATGTGCTTTTCTGGTGGAACTGGGTCTGAAGTGTCGGATACTTCAGTGACGTTTTGCTCACGCATCTCTATGAGCTCATTCATTGTCAGCTCCTGACTATGTGAATCCAACAGCTCATTGACATCATCACCATTGACTTCCAAATCTAATTGCCTGGCAAGACTAACAACTTCTTCTATCACATGAGCGACACGATCAGTTTCTGGTGTTGTTTTCATCTCGGTTTTGAAAAAAAAAAAATGGACAAAGTTACTTCCAGACACCATTCAATGTTTTTTTGTGAATTTCATCCCAAGATTCTTCAATGATTCTTACGGCATCTAAAACATTGAATTGTTTCCAAAAGTCTTTAACAGATATCTCACTATTTTGTCTCATAGCTTCATTCAGATGTGCAAAAGAACGCCTTGTGTAGTAAGCCTTGAATGTTTTGATGACTCCCTGGTCCATCGGTTGAAGCAAGCTGGTTGTGTTTGGAAGCAAAAACACAACTTTCACATGTGGGTCGAAATCAATTAGGGTGGTAGGAGAGTGACCGGGTGCATTGTCAATAAGAAGCATCACTTTAAATGAAATCTGTTTAGACTTGCAATAACGTTCGACTTCGGGTATGAAGTGGTGACCAAACCAGTTCTCAAAAACGGAAGCTGTCACCCTAAGCTTTATGATTTGACTTCCAAATCACTGGTAAGCTAATTTTAGATATACACCAATCGAAACAATCAAGAACCGCGTAACTCTGAGTTTGCGTAAGTCGGGGTATTACTGTATTTATTTTTTATTCTATGTTATTGCATTCTAACTTTTTAAGCCATTATTTAAATATAACTCAGGTGGTAGTAGTGGGTTGATATGCAAAAAGCATCACCTGTGCCGTCATCTATATTTCTTCTTTTTGTCCATATAAGCTGGCTAAACTTACATTATGTTGGTGGTGGTGTGACTCTGCTCTAGAGTGCTGTCTGTTCTATAGTTTATTTCTCACTGCATAAGGACCACCGCTATGCAAATCCTCTGCATTTGTGGATCGATCGGAGGAAGAAAGGATGGTTTGGTCCTTTGATCTGATCGCCTTTGCGGCGATTTGTCTAGTAATTGAAATGAAACAATTCCACGATCATTATTGGCCTCATGGTCCTCCATCTATATGGGGCATAATGGTCAGCCTATTATTTTGTTACTTTTTCTTTTAGTAGTTTGTTTTAGTCCCTTTTTGGTGATATTTCACGTCTCTCGGAACTGGTACATTACAAGGGGATGGGGTACCGCTAAATTATTATATAATTGGCATTATTTTAAATTTAAATTGGATATCATTGAATTCTAAATTATTTGAGGACTTGCGGGTACGGTTTCTGTCTTGTTACCTTCACTTTCCCCCTCCCTGTTGATTTAATTTATGTTCATTTTTATGTTAATTTTCTCTCTACAGTTTTGCCATGCTACTGGCTTATGTTTTATTTTTTATATGAATTATCTGTTATATATATATATTGGTGGGATGCTTCTAGAGATACTTTTGTAGTTTTATAGATTGTACAAGTAGGTTATTTTTAAAAATACATGTATCAAAGGCTATGTCTCCTCCTTTCAAGCATAGATGCAACAAACTAGATTTCTTACAACGTTAGTCTGGGTTAAACTTGCACCTTTCTTAATTCTTCAGGCATCGCGGTTTGGTGACTGGTCCTGTTTTTAGCATCCAGCAGTGGTTGGCCATCATACTGACATTCGATCCCCCCCATACCTTTTTCCTTTCTTTTTTGTTCACAATTTCCTAAAACAATGCACATTACATTTCTAAAGCCACTTAAAAGCATCTCTTCAGTTTGGTCATGGATTCTTCAAATACAGAGTTAGCAGCAGTTTGCAGATTTGAGGTCAAACAAAAATTTAATTTTTTTTTACCTCAAATTTAAATTTTTTCACAATGTTAAGTGTTGGAAATTTTGTGAAAATATACTTGAAAAAAAATTCCTTCTTTATTCAGGGCTTGGATGAACCATTTCACTTAACCTTGCTTTATATGCACAGGAGGTAGCAGTACTTTGTTTAAGTACTGCTGCCTCCTGTACAGAAATAAATTTACTAGTGGCTCATCTTTAATGTCCTTTGAACCTAGTGTCAGAGACTATTAATGATTTTGTTCAGGTTGCTAACAAACTAAACAAATATTTTATATCTATATTTACCCATGACGAAGTTTCTAAGGAAGGGAATACAAGAAACCAAGATATAATTGAGAAGAAAGTGGAAGAGAAATTGTTGAAGTTAAAAGTAAACAATGCACCCAGAGATGATGGAAATCTACCCAATTATATTAAAAGAATAAGGAAAAGAGGTTAGCGGGCCAATGACTATAATTATGAGAGTATCCTTGGATTCAAAGAACGTCCCTATAGACTGGAGATGTGCAAATTTCTCTTCTATTCACAAAGGAAGAAGTGGGTAATTATAGCTTGACCTCTATCCAGGGAAAAAAAATGGAGTGAGTTAGTTGCTATATGTATTGCAGACACATCCCAATAGGCATGGAGTTAGACAGAAATCACAGCATAGATTTGTTACAGGGAGATCCTGTCAGACCAATCTGATTGGCTGCCACAACACAATGACAAAGCAACTGGATGCTAAAAACAAAAATACATATCTATTTAGATTTCAGTCAAGCTTTTGACACTGTTCAGTATGAAAGCCAAGATAAAGAGATGGCTGGGTGGTACCGTCCTGAATAAGGTAAATGTTGGAAGTGATCACAGAATGTACACTTGATATAGATTTAGAAAAAGAAAGGAAAAAACTGACTCTAGCAAATAATACAAAGGTCTTTGAGATAACAGAAGAGGAGAAAAAGCAGCATGTACTGGAACTTAAGAACAAGTTTGAGCTTCTACAGACTGCTCCGGACCAAGATATCGACAAGGAATATTAAACTTTCTGAAAGTGATAAAGCCCAAGAAACCAATAGGTAAAAAGAAATCCAAAGAAGAAAAAAATCAGTCAAGAAACATTTGTCATGATGAACCGAAGACGACAAATGAAGAGCAAGAAAAACACTGAGAAGGAGAAAATTGAGTATACTGAGTTATGCAAAACCATAAGAAAGAGACTCAGAGAGGACATAAGAAGATTTAACACAAGAAAGGTAGAACAAGCATTAAGGGAAAACAAAGGACTTAAATCAGCAGCCATGAGAAATAATACAGAAAGACCAAAATGATTCTGAAACTGAAGGATAGCGATTGTGTACTTATAAATAGCAGAGAAGGCATAATTCAAATAGCAGAAGACTACTATAAAGAATTATACAAGGAGAGAAAGAATGATTCCAGCAGTGAGGAAGATGGATTGCAAATTAGTAACACATACCCGATATTCTTCCTGATGAGACAGAACAAGTGTTGAGGAAAATTAAAAATCAGAATGCCCGGGGGGAAGATAAAAGTTCCTGTAGAGTTATTAAAATTGGGAGGAAGAGACATAACACAAAAACTGGCAAGACTCTTCACAAAATGCATTAAAAAAAGGTGTGACGCCTAAGGAGTGGAATAATGCAATCAGTTTTGCTGCATAAGAAAGGAGATAAATCAGAAATTGGAAATTATAGACCAATTAGCTTGTTATCCCACATCTACAAGTTGTTCACAAGGGTCATTGCTAACAGATTAGAAAGAACACTTGATGAGAATCAACCAAAAGAGCAAGCTGGCTTTAGGACAGGATTCTCAACTATGGATCACCTTCACGTAATATCACAGCTAATGGAGAAAGCAAATGAATATAAAACACCATTATGCCTGGCATTTGTGGATTGAGTGAGTTAGTTGCTATATATATTGAATAGGCATTTGACTCCATACAGCATAAGGCAATGTTTTGGGCACTGGAAAGCAAGGCATAGATACCCCACATATTATGATTTTGAAGAAAATATATGAGAATGCTACCTTCTTTATTAGACTAGACAAAGACAGTATCAAATTTAAAATCGAGAAAGGAGTTCGACCAGGAGACACAATATCTCTGAAGCTGTTTACTGCTGCCCTTGAGGAAGCTTTCAGAAGATTAGACTGGTCACAGAAAGGAGTCAATGTGAATGGAGGGTACCTAAACCATTTACGATTTGCAGATGACATTGTGGTCATAAACCACAATCCCAAAGAAAACAAAAGTAATGATGAACAAGTATGCCACAAAAAGGAACATAATGATTGAAGGAGCAGTAATTGAAAAGGTGGAGTCATATACTTATCTGGGACAAGTTATTAGCTGTAATAATGATAAATGGCTGGAAGTCAAGAGAAGAATAAATTTTGGATGGATAGTATTCAGGAAATATAGTCACATACTGAGGAGCAATATCCCAGTTTGTCTGAAACGTAAAATAATGAACCAATATACTCCAATATACTTGGGCACTCACCAAAAGAATGGAAGAGAAGCTGAGAACTACACAGCGAAGAATGGAACGAATTATACTGGGAATCAGACTGTTAGATAAGAAGAGAAACACATGTATTAGGCAGTAAACTCAAGTAAAGGACATTCTTATCAAAACTAAAGAAATAAAATGGTCTTGGGCAGGACAAATAGCTCGAAGACATGATGACAGATTGACTAGGAAAATAACAGAATGGTACCCAAGAGGAGCTAGAAGAAAACCTGGACGACAACAGCGGAGATGAATACATGAAATTTATGAGTTTGTGGGTAGTAAATGGATGGCCATTGCACAAAAGAGAAGGAACTGGAAAGTTGCTGGAGAGGCCTTCATCCTACAGCAGATTGGAAATGGCTGATGATGATGAGTGGTAAAAGACCAGGATGGTTATGAATATGAGCACTGCTTGCTTTAGACTAATGTTGGAAGATGCAAGATGAAGAAAGATGTTCCGGTAATTAAAGGTAAAGGTAAGGGTTTTAACTTGAGAAGAGGGGACTTTGACAGTTTAAGGCGTTACATGGCACATGTGAATTGGGCAGATTGCCGAGAGATGGTGAATACATTTGAATTATGGAATACTTTTAAAGCAAAAATCACTGAAGTCACGAATGCATACATACCTTTAAGAAAATATTAGCAGTAGTAGTAGTGGCATGTGATGCAAAAAATCATGTGTATGAGCTTATGCAGCATCAGCCAAAAAAAAAAAAAAAAATCACACCATTCCCTCCAAATGCCTGTCCAGTTCCTCCTTAAATTTATTCAACCTATCAACTTCCACAACAACAGATGGAGGAGGCTGCCAAAATGGGTGACTGTGGAGTTGGCACTGGTCAAATAGTCAGAAAAAGATAGTACGGGACAGTTACAGAATGATGAAGAGTAATGAAGCCTAAACCAGGTCAGGGAGGCCAAGACTGCATATGAGAAAGCTAAGATAGCAAAGAATGGAGACAAGGAACTTTTCACATATGTGAACAACAATGAAGATGAAAGTGGAGTCTCTCAGGGTTCAGTGCTGGGTTCCTTACTGTTTTCAGTAAGGAACCCAGCAATGAACCCTGAATTGCTGATTTGGCTGCGGTGTCAGCCAAATCATTTCCCCTAATCCCAATGTGGCTCGGGATCCAGCAGAAGCGGATATCATATTCACGTTCATGGAGAAAGTGAATCTTCTGCTGGATACTAGACAGAGCTGGATGAGGATTATACCTCACAGATATTAAAGCCTGTAACACACTGAGAGAATCAGAATATAAAATGAACCGTTGGTATTGGCATTCACTAATGTGATCCAAGGCTAACTCTATAGCATGCAGCTCTGCTTGTTTGTTTGTTTGTTATTTGGTTTTTTAGGAGCATTAGCAACTAAGGCCATATTGCTCCGGGATATGCGGTGGTCATTCCCTGACCTTTCCGCATTCTCCGTATTTGGTGGTGACGGGCTCGAACCCCGGTCTAATCAAGAAGCGTGTGCCATGCACTGCTGCTCCTTCCCACCTGGCTACGGAGGCGCCGCATGCAGCTCTGCAGTAAATATACTGCATTCAGAGGGAATCTGCTCCGATGTAGTGCTGTCTGTAAAGACAGCAGCAGATCCCACATATGATTCCGACTTCGAGCCGTCTGTGTAAACTGGCGCAAAGTCAGAATGTTCAGCTCTGTATGCTGAATGAAGCTGCAGGTAGACCGATGATGGAGTGTCCGACTTTCCCCAATTTCTGAGGGACAAGTCACATATTGGAATATGAGCATGCCAGGGTGGAAGGGGTTTCTTCGGTGTTTGGGCAACCTTGTCTACCTTGATATCAAGTTCTACGAGTAGCTCTTGGAAACGAATACCAAAAGGATGATTAGCAGTCTTACGGGTGTTGTACAAATTTTCCCATCGTGGCTCAAAAACGGATAGCCACGTAGGATGGTCTGGCAGGGATTTCAGTTTAAAAGCGTAGTTTAGAGACAACTGCTTACGTCGAAGCGATAACGGTGGTTCGTTTGCTTCGACGTATAAACTCTGGACAGGAGATGTTCTATATGCTCCAGTAGCGATACGAAGAGCCTGGTGATGGACAGGATCCAGCCATCGAAGGGCACTGTCTCTGGCTGAAGAATATACCTGGGACCCATAATCAAGTTTGGATCGCACAAGTGCACGGTAAAGCCGAAGAAGCGTGCATCGGTCTGCTCCCCAAGATGTAGAGGAGAGCGAGCGGAGAATATTAAGCCCGCGTGTGCACTTTGTGCGAAGTTGACGGATGTGGTTCAGAAAGGTCAACTTTTTATCAAATACAAGTCCCAAGAATTTTGTGTCCGCTGCTACTGGAATACCATTTTGTCCGAGCATTAATTCAGGTTCAGGATGAAGATTACGCTTGCGACAAAAGTGTACGCAAACGGTCTTCTCCGGCGAGAACCTGAAGCCATTAGCAAGTGCCCGGGAATTCAGACTATCAATGGCTTTCTGCAGTTGTCTTTCAATAACCCTCATGTTGCATGACTGACAAAAGATGCTAAAGTCATCAACATAGAGGGCACTGTTTACAGTTGGAGGAAGTTGTTCCGTGATGGAATTTATTTTGATGGCGAAAAGCGTGACACTTAATACTGATCCTTGTGGTACTCCCTCCTCTTGGCTGAAGGAACGAGAGAGTGAGGATCCCACACAAACTTGGAAAGATCGATTGGCTAAAAAGTTTTTAATAAAAATGGGGAGTTGCCCCCTAAGACCAAGGCTATGCAGATCTTTTAAAATGCCAAATCTCCAAGTTGTGTCATACGCTTTCTCCATATCAAAGAACACCGACACCAAGTGTTCGCGTTTTAGGAAAGCATCCCGGATGGATGTTTCCAATCTAATAAGGTGGTCCAAAGTGGACCGGTTCCTTCGGAAGCCGCACTGGATGTTGGAGAGAAGGTTATTTGATTCTAAGTACCATATTAAACGAGAATTAACCATTCTCTCCAGGATTTTGCACAGACGGTTAGTCAGAGCAATAGGACGATAATTGGTGGTGACTTTTGGATCCTTTCCTGACTTAGGAAAAGCAAGGACGATTGCCTTCCGCCAGGAGTCCGGAAACTGCCCTTCAATAAAGATTCTGTTATATAGAAGGAGCAGATAATCCATAGATTTTGGTGAAAGACGTTTAATCAGGATAGGAAGGGGGGAGGGGTTATGCTATTAGTTAAGAAACACATAAAAACCAAGGAAGTGAAGCCAGTTGACATCGCTGGACAGTGCAGTGTTGAGTCAGTTTGGTGTGACATAAGCATTGGGAGATCAAAATTGAGAGTAGGAGTGTGCTATAGGCCTAACGACTCTGATGAGTATAATAAGAAACTGTACAGGGAAATAGAGTGGGCCAGTAAATCAGAGAGTCTTATAATGGGAGATTTTAATTTCCCAGATATTGACTGGAATTTGGGGGCTGGTCACTCACACACTAGCAGGGCTTTTGTGGATTTATTGGATGATTGTTTTCTACATCAACATGTTCGGGAGGCAACTAGAGGGAGTAATACTCTTGATTTGATTATCAGCAGTGATTCTTCATGCATTAAGAATCTGCAGATAAATGAACCACTAGGTGGCAGCGATCACAGTGTGCTGCAGTGGGATTTACTCAAAGAGGTAACTACCATTAGGGGTAAAGGGAAGGGTTTTTGCTTCCGTAAAGGCGACTACGATGGACTGAGACAGTATTTAAATTCTATACAGTGGGACCAACTGATGATGTTACCAACAGCAAATTCAAAATGGGAAGCATTCAAAGAATTAATCTTGGAAGCTACTAGGCTTTACACACCAACTAAGAAATATTGTTCAAGGTTTAGGACAAAATGGATGTCAGATGAACTAATGAGGCATATGGCAGAGAAGAAAAATGCATGGGATACTTACAAATTAACACATGACACAGAAGCCTATGATAGATACAAGTTGATATGCAACCAAGTTACAAAGGAGGTTAGGCAGGCGAAGGCAGATTACGAGAAATCCTTGGCAAGGGATGCAAAGAAAAACAGCAAAGAGTTCTTTACTTATGTAAACTCTAGAAGGAAGGGGATGAATCAGATTGGTCCACTTGATATTGATGGGTCAACTGTTGATGACCCTGCTCAGGTAGCTAACAAACTAAATGAATATTTTGCATCGACATTCACACATGAGGAGTTATTGAGCGAGGGGAATGCCAGAGGTGTATTCAACTCTAGCAGTAAGCTACAGAATCTTGAAATAACTGGGAGTAAAGTGGAGGAGAAACTGTTGAAGATAAACACAAGAAAGGCAACCGGGGTGGATGGGATCTATCCAGTTATATTAAAGGAGGCAGCAAAGGAAGTAAGCAAACCCTTAGCCATAATTATGAGAGCTTCCTTGGACTCAGGGGAGGTACCCATAGACTGGAAATGTGCAAATGTGACCCCAATTCACAAAGGAGGATCAAAGGCTGACACAAGTAATTATAGACCTGTGAGCTTAACTTCTGTTCCAGGAAAATTAATGGAGGCACTGGTTAAAGAAGCACTGCAGGATCATTTAGACAAGACTTCAGTTATAGCTCGGACACAGCATGGTTTTGTTAAGGGGAAGTCTTGCCTGACCGATTTGATTGGATATTATGATGCAGTCACAAAAGAACTGGATGCAGGGAATAGCTTTGATATTATATACTTCGATCTTAGAAAGGCTTTTGATACTGTTGCACATGGAAGACTGCTACACAAATTGGAGCAGTGTGACATTGGAGGCAAATTGCTGCTATGGATAAAGGGGTGGTTGAGGGGGAGAAGACAGAGAGTGGTAATCAATGGACACTGCTCATCGTGGACTAATGTTATTAGTGGAGTCCCTCAGGGCTCAGTGTTGGGTCCATTATTGTTTTCTGTATTTATAAATGATATTGATGATGGTATATCAAGCTTAATGTCCAAGTTTGCAGACGATACAAAGGTTGGCAGGGTTGTCAAGGACACTACTGACACTATGTTGCTGCAATAGGATCTGGAAAGCTTGAGCAGATGGGCTGAGAGGTGGCAAATGAAGTTTAACATTGACAAATGTAAAGTACTACACATGGGAAACAGCAACCCCAGAGCAACGTATCAACTCTGTGGTACTACACCGACAGTGGTAGAGAATGAAAGGGACTTGGGGGTGGTTGTGCAAGCAGATATGAAGTTCTCTGAGCAGTGCAGACGGGCTGCAAGAGTAGCTCATGGAGTATTGTCAATGATATACAGGAATTTTTCCAGCAGGGATAAGGAGGTGATTATTCCCTTGTATAAGGCAATGGTCAGGCCACACCTAGAGTACTGTATACAGGTCTGGAGGCCTCATTTCAAGAAGGATGTAGAGCTGCTGGAACGAGTACAGAGAAGGGCAACAAGATTAGTGAATGGAACAAAGGGGTGCTCTTACGAAGAAAGGCTTAAGTTTTGCAAATTACAGTGTCTGGAGACTAGGCACCAGCGAGGTGATCTTATAGAGGTGTATAAAGCCTTGAATGGTTTGAGCATGCTCAATGCTGATGGGATTCTTCCTCTAGCTCAGAATAATCAACTGAGAGGGCATAAATTCAAATTGAGGAAAGACAGATGTAGGATAGATGTGCGGAAATTTGCCTTTAGCCAGCGGGTGGTTGGTTGGTGGAACAGACTTCCATCCCTTGTAGTGGAGGTTGATAGCCTAAATAAGTTTAAGGCTCAGCTGGACAGGTTTTTTGAACGAACAGAGGGGTGAAGTGGAAGTGGGTTTTTTTTTTTTTTTTAGCTGATGCTGCATAAGCTTGCTTTCTTGCATCAAATGCCTCTACTAATGCTAATGCTAACATGCAAAAGGAAACAAACTATGACAAATTTTTGCAATTGCATCAACACTACATACCTAGAATTTATTTTAAAACTTACAGGCAGTTCTCGCTTTACAAGTCCCCCCCCACCAAGTATCAACAAAATCGAAAATATGAACATTAATTGCAAAAAAATGAATGTTAAACGTTCATAAATACTGCATTTCAAACCAAGTGCGTAGCTATACAATAAAGTGCACCCAGCTTTGCGATTTAATCTGTTTCAGAGACACCATCGTATTATGAACCCAATAATACATTGTTTTTTGGTAATTCGTTTCAAGATCTCGGAAGTTGAAATTTTAGCTGCATAACTAAGCTATTTATCTCTCTAAAATGTTATTTTTAAGGTCACAAGAGTGACTTTAAGACCATATAAAAGGTCATAAGCGTGGTTTGTAAATTGTATTAGTTACCAAATCAAATCATTAAAATGCACTACACTTTCATCGTTATCGTATGTTCCATTATAAGAATCAATTTTAAATGCCTTTGTGATATTTTTCTAAAGCACAGTTCTGGAAGTCACGACAATAAAACAATAAAAACAATTTGCATTTTCCAGTTTATTGGGCTTTTCTGTTACTGCAAGCAATTATAAACGGGTAGTAAACTCTATCTTCTTGCATTTGCAAAAATACCGATAGCTGGAATTGTGTGGTTTATTATGGTGAAATGTGTTTCCCCCTTTACTGAAATCTTCAATCATATAAAAAGCAAATACATTTTCAGAATCTTCTTTTCATTCCTTTTTTTTCAAGCTTCGTGAACTTGTTATTCCACGCGAATCGTGTTAGTTGCGATTTGTGTGTGCCGTTAGAAAAATGCTTATGCATGCAATAATGAATTTATAATTAAAAGAGAAGATTGTCTTGGAAACAAACGCCTCTTGAAACATTTCTGAGGAAGATGACTCCTTGTGCAACAAACCAACGAGTGCAGAGCCAATAATGAGTGATCAAACGAGTGTGCATTTAGCCGATGATGATGATGATGAAGGGCACCTCCGTAGCCAGGTGGGCAGGAGCAGCAGTGCGCAGCACATGCTTCTTGATTAGACCGGGGTTCGAGCCCGTGAGCCACCAATACGGAGGATGCGGAAAAGTCAGGAAATGACCACCGCATATCCCCGGAGCAATATGGCCTTAGTTGCTAATGCTCCTAAAAACCAAATAACAACAACAACATGATGATGAAGAATAAGCATTCTTTAACATTTGTAAGTCGTAAATAATTTCTCTATTATTATAATTTGCTTGATTTTACAAGCTACATTTTCATTTCTTTTGATAGATCAATCATTGTTGAGAACGTAACCCCTATTTTTAATCTTATGTCAATGGGAAATAAATTCCCGCTTTATGAGTGCACGCTAGGAACGAATTAACTCGTAATTAACAAGTCGAGAACTACCTATATTTACATATAAGTCATAACTGGGATGTCAGCTTTTACACCTTGGGTACATCCACTTCTGAAGAGAAGCCAAACACTTTGAAATGGTGCTGTCTGGGTGGTGGCGGTACTAATCCAAAGTGTAAGAGACAGGTAACTTATTATGAAGGATTTCACAATATGAGATGCCGACCAGGCTAGCCGGGTGGGTAAAGTGCCTGCCTGGCAACCCAAAGGTTGCGGGTTCGATTCCCGCCTCGGGCTTGGATCAAAGTACTGCAAAAAAACCTTGGGAGGTGCATTATGGCCACAGAAGCCTATGTGCCAACAACTACCAAAAAAAAAAAAAAAAAAAAAAAAAAACCACTATGAGATGTTGTATAACGATGCTTTACTTACAGATTCTAGTTCTAGCTATATAGTATTGATGCAATTGACATGATCAAGAGTTATGTCACAGTCTAAATTTAATCACAGATTGAGAACAAACTGAAAAGGATGGTTAAAAGGTATATACAAAAATTTGTTTTCATCTAGAACAGGGGTTCCCAAACTTTTAGAGAAGCAGGCCACATGAATTTTTGCAATATTTGGTGGGCTGGAGAAAATTCCAAATTACTGAAAACTACGTTCTCTTCATAACTTTAATATTATGCAGAGAAACTTTATACCTATCTATATCTACGGATTCAAAAATAAATCGATGGATGTGTAATATAAAATTACCACTTTATTTATATCAAATTTTAATTATTATTTATTAACTGTACTAATCGCAAAAATACAGTTGGTAATAAAAATAAAATTATAATTAATGCGATGAATGTGGTTGTAGAGTGCGACTAAGTTTCATAATATTGGGTTTTAAAGCACTAGTTCCAATTCTTAAAAGGTCATGTAAATGCAGGTCAATTAGACGTAATCATATTTTTGATTTTACATATTTCATCTTTGAAAAGGTTTGCTCATATATACATGTACTTATGAAAACTGATGTAACCTTTCTTGCAAAATTTAATTTTTGGATAATCTGACTCAGGTAAATGTTAAATAAAATTGAATTAGATATCCATTTTTAAATATTGAATTCAGTGCATCATTAGATTGAAGATCTATCAACTCTAATTGTAAATTTTCATCAACATTGGTGATGGGTAGGTCAAATGGATTTTGAAAAGGTTCAAAACACCTTTGAATTGCAGTAGACTCTTGATTGTCCGGGATAGATGGTATAAAAAAAATAAAAAAATTTAAAAAAATCACGGATAATCGATTTCCCAGTTAATCCAAAAATACAGAAGTACCCGACATATGTAAGAAATACGTTCCAGGACTTTTTACGTAAGTCGACTTTTGTGTAACTCAGGAATGATTATAACATATTGCTACTACATTATTATTATTGACAAATCTGAATTCGAAACGATACTTGTTAATGTTTGACCATTTTCATACATTCTTATTATTTTAATCTTCCAATCTAAATTGATCGCTTTCCTTTTGTTGGTAGATTTACTAGTACCACTGTCGCTTATTCTCTTATTCGGCACCATGATAATGATCAAAATGAAATTTCCTGTAAAGAACTTCGCAGGGTTAAGGCAAAACACACTATTATCACTCCACACAAGCTCACATTTTACTAAAGCACATTTCTGGAGGTCACTACTATAAAAACAATTTGCACTTTCCAGTTTATTGGTCTTTTCTGTTAGCACAATTTATTGTAAGTGGGTAGTAAACTCGATCTTATTGCATTTGGGATAATACCAATAGCTGGAATTCTGGGGATTTTTACGTTATTATGGTGAAATGTGTGTCCCCTTCAGCAAAATCTTCAGTCATAAAAAAATATAAATAAATAAATTTTAAGAATCTCTTCTTCTTTCCTATTTTATTGCTTTTTACTCCATATCTCACTCATGCAATTTGTGCGTGCCGTGATCGCAGTTGCTTATTATTTTTTTTGTTTGTTTTAAATTTTATGAACATAAAGGGGGAAAAAAAAAAAAAAGTGAAAAAAAATTTACTTAAATCCAAAGTTGCGTAAGTCAGAACTTTCTGTATCAAAAAATGTTCAGCAACCTATGTAAAAAATGGCGATAAATAAAAAAACGACAAAATTTACCACGCACTATTCGTGTCCAATATGATGCTTCCCTTTATTTTTTACAATGTCACATCTGGTGAGTATGGGCTTGGCACATCCATGGTCCTGAGCTGGATATCATCATTCTTCTCCTTCTTAGTGATTCCCTTTGAACTCTCTCTCTCTCTGGGTAACTCGGGAATTTTGTTTTTTTTTCTTTTTGGCTGGTGCAACATAAGCCTCAGGCTTCCTTGCACCATATAGCTAATAATAAGATAAGATGTCGTATATGGTTTGGTCACCAACATCATAATGGTTCTTTAAAGATTCAACGGATGCACCGTTTTCAAACTTTTGAATAATCTCAAGTTTCTGATTAACTGAAAGCACAACTCTTGTGTGTTTACCCATCATTTTTGCAATTTCTAGACAAAAAAAAAATATTTACTATAAAAAAAAAAATTGACATCCCTGACAAAAATAACAAAAAATCTGTCTTTTTGTGGTGCAACGGAACACAAGAATCAACACAATGCACTAAACATTTCTTCTCTCTCTCTCTTTTTTTAGAGCGGCGGCATGAAGACAGCAGGGGTTGCAAGGTAACAGGTACATTATCTCCCAAAGACAACTTATAATCCAGCTTCTTGTCGCTTATTTACAACTTGCAAAACATCTGTTAATACCTATTCTACTACTTATTACTTGAATTTTATGATTTCTGGTTGATTTTTTTTTTTTAAATTTGAGTCGAACTGTCCCAGTTAATCTGCTTCCCGGTTAATGCGATCCCGGTAAATCGAGATTCTGCTGTATTTTTAAAATCAGAAAATCTAGCTGCAACAAACTAACATTTGAACAAAATTTTCAGTGGAAAAATTACAATTAGGCATATTTTTAGATATATTATTGTAACCTGGAAAATGTGAAAAATTATTCCAAAGTAGCAATGACTTAAATAACTCCAGTTTTGTTTCAAATGCTTTGACATTATAATACAATTCACTGACAAGTTTGTCTCATCCTTGTAGTTTCATATTAAGAATCCGCACAGATTATTGATGAATTATACAATAAAACTTCACTGGCTTTTTAATATTTTTTCTCTCAAGATATTTACGAAGCTGACCCATGACCCCAATTTTAGCACTGATCATATTTTTGGTGTCATCCGTCGTAACCGCTGATAGCAAATCCCAATTCAGTGAACCCGTCAATTGCTTCTGACGCACTCAAAAATATATTTATTTTCACCTATTGTTGTATCTTTCAAGCTTTTTAATGCAACTAGCTCTTAAGTTACTGCAAAATTTTGATTTACACCTCAGTTTGTTTGTTTGTTATTTGGTTTTTAGGGGCATTAGCAACTAAGGCCATATTGCTCCGTGAATATGCAGTGGTCATTCCCTGACCTTTCCGCATCCTCCGTATTTGGTGGTGATGGGCTCGAACCCCGGTCTAATCAAGAAGCGTGTGCTGTGCACTGCTGCTCCTTCCCACCTGGCTACGGAGGCACCTTTACACCTCAGATATAAATTAGTAATTGAGCTGTATGGCTTGTATCTTCACTCACATCAAATGCTATTGAAAAATATACTTTGAATAAGTAACGTTACTTATTCGAAGTAGTGCAATATCATGGCAACTCGTTGTGAAGGTATTCACAATATGAGATATAACTTAAAACGATGCCGCGTTTGCAAATATTTTGCTAATTTAGAATTGGCTGTGTATTAATGATGCATTTTCACTTAACTTATACATAGTCTATACTTTCTCGCAGCCTGAGGCTTCAGCCCTAAACGCATTATAGTTTTTGTACTTGTTTAACCTTTGGTTTTATTCTAATTTGATCATTTCAATTTGTTTATTTTGATTCAAGTTATTTTAGATTTTGAATTCTTCTAAATATGGAAGAATTTCTTATTTTATTTTTTATTTAAATGAAGTAAAAAGTATGTAGTACTGGGCTAGGTTAACAAGTGTTTACTAAAGGTTTGAACTGAAAATTTTTCTTGGAATAAGCAATGGAAGGTTTCATCTGTCAGAATATGAAACAAAAGCATAATAAAACATGTGAAGCATTCACCGAGCACACCAAAGAAAACTCATGGTTAAAAAAAAAAATAATAAATAAATTTCACTCTGTCTGCAATGGTCTAGGGTAGCCATGAGATTATCCTTGAATATCCTTTCTCCAAAAGTACCACAGTTACTGAAAATGCACATGTGAATGTGCTAAAAACACCACACAGTAATTATCTAAAAATTGCTGGCACTGGAAAAACTGATTCATCCTGCATCATGACAATGTGCTTCTCCAGCATGTCATGCAAGCATCAACATTTCTAATTGTCAACCTTACTGAGCTTCTCAAACACCCTTCTTAAACCCAAGAATTGGCCCCTACAGATGTTTGGCTTTTCCCCAAAATGAAGGTGAGCATGGTCAAAAATTATGATCTCAGTATATTTACCAGTACACTTAGCATGTAAGGAAAGATGAATTTTCCAAGGTTTATTAGATGGTGGTTGCAAAGCTGATAAGAATGTGTTCAGAAAGAGGAACAGTTCATTGAAATGCAACAAATTTTTCTTATGTTGTACCATTTAGTTCCAATGCAAATCTACACTAACCACTACTTTCTGATTGATATATCTACACCACTTTTAAACAGGTTAACTGCTATCACAAATTAAATGGAATTTCGTGATTTCACTTCAGTTTGATGAAGGAATGTGAAGGAGTAGCTGAACCCAATAATTTCCAAACAAATTCAAAATAATTTCCAAACAATGAAATAACTAACACATTGGAAATAACACATTTCCAAAGTGACATACCACATTCTGTCAAATGTTGGGTTTCAAACCAATTCATTCTAACACAAGAGTCCTTGCCAATAATAAATTTTAAAATCCAAAACATTAATATATAAAAAATACCTATTGCTATTTTACAAGTTTAAGTGCATACAGAGTAAGTAAAAGTTTCTAAAAGTATTTATAAAATTTCGGTTTGAAACTAAAGTATAGGGGAGGGAAGCCAAAAGTAGCACTATTTACTTATAACATATTCAATTCTCGTATAGAGATAAACCAAGAATATCTGCTGATTCAAATGCTTCAATAAAGCAACAGCATAATTCCTCAGATGTGGCATCTGAAGGAGCTATGTATGTTGAAGCCTTTATGATATCACAAAAAAAATGTACTGCTTGTTAACTAACTGCCATACAGAAGCATAGCAAACTGGCAAATGCACTAAGCCCCACCCCCCCTGCACCACAAATTTCTCTGAGATTCTTAAATTAAACTGAAGAAACATTGCAGATATAGTGTGGAATGCATCATTCTTCATGCTTTCAGGGGCCCTGCCCTGCATAAAGCAAGGGTAAAATGACATTTAGCAGACTAGCAATAGTTTTCCTAACATTGTAAGACCATTTATATTCTCTATAATCAGATTCTTGAAAATCCATGTGAGCCTTCCCCAAACTACAAGACATGAAAAAGATGCTTCACTTCGAGACTACTCACAGGGACGTAACAAAGTTTCCTTTTGTGGCTAAAGAAAAAGTCATGAAGACACCCCATATCCTCCCAAAAATTTGCCAAGTTACTGTGCCATGTGTGGCTGCCATAATAAAATTAACATTCCAGTAACAAGTACAGATGTAAATAAATGCCGAAACAGACAATGTTTAGTTCTGCACATTTAATTTTCTTATGGAGATGCATCAAGAAAGTTCAGCTCAAATGCATATATCTCTTAAAAACGGCATCTTTGAAGGGGTAATTAGGTTGCACATCAAAATTAGCATGATCCCAATGTCAAACTCTTGATAAGCTAACATTTGAATGGGAACTTGCTTGTTTATATGCTGATGAAAATTTAAACTTTCATTTGGTTAACTTTAAAGATATATACTACTCTAGATGAACAATGTATTAATACATTGTTTATTAAATTATATTTACAGAAGGCAAAAAGACTTACCATTTATCACATGTTGAGGCAATTTTCTTTTGAAACTGAAAGCCTGAGAAAGTTCTTTTCTAGGAGGGTCTGTAGATACCGGTTCTTCTCCTTCAGTCTCTTTAATAACAAGAGGTGGATCTAACACCCATCTGTGTTTGTCATTTAGTTCTGGATTACAAGTAGATTCCAATGAAAGTTCATACCTAGGTCTCTTTGTAGTTATGCTTGTAGTTTCTGAGTTCTGTAATAGAGGTTCACTCCTGATAGCACTCCTACAGGTAACTGATAATGAATCTTTCTGCCTGTCATTAGTATTTTCTTCCAGAGATTTCACCTGTGATGGTGTCATTAAAAGCCACGATGGCACAAATAAGTCACAGACAGTAGATGCCACTTTACGGAATAGTGACTGTAAGAAGAGGATATAAATAAATTAAAAAATTGTGACTATTATTTAAGTACAACTTAATATAATAAGAATTTTTAATTAATTTTAAATTCAAAAATTTTTCAATAGAAATCATAAATATAAATACAAAACCAAAGTATGTATTCATAGTTATTATCAATAATAAAAATAAATAAATAAATAAAATAAAAAAATCATCAGTACAGCACAGTATTTACTTATACTGTACAAAATAAGTCATTAATTTTCATTCCTCTCCTTTCTTCATGTGTTTAACAGGCCTAAAATTACTGAGGTATGAAAGAATAGAAGGGCAAGTGCTGACCTACATGATCCAAGTGTGGGACTTTTGGTGGTGGTTTTATTCAGAGATATCCATAAGCAGAATAACTCAGCCACCCAGAGAGGTTTGGACAGAAGTGCTTCTGCCTGTAATATCTTTGTGGCAAGCAGTGAGGTTGGATATGCCATGAATGACTGCAGAGCTATGTGCAAGATTAGGTTATGCTTATACAAAAGTGCCATGGTAGTATCTAAATATTGGGAAGCATCACTCCACACCTATTTTGACAATGCTTTAATTGGAGGAGTCTTTTCAACAGTCTGTAAATCTTCACTGGCAGCTTTATGCTGTTGATTTGGAAGGAAGGAGTTTGTTCTGAATAAGATGATCAAAAAATATCTTTAGAAACATTTTATTATAAAAAAAAAAAAAAAAAAAAAAAAAAAAATCGACTATTTTAAGATCAGATTTCATAGTTAAAAAAAAGAGAGAAATCTAATGGAATCAAAAATTTTACAAAAAATTAACAGTGTAGCATTTTTTCCCCAAAAATGAAACCGTACTTTTTTTTGCAGCTTTACTTCTCCAAGGAGAAAAAGCAGTATGTACTGGAACTTAAGAACAAGTTTGAGCTTCTGCAGACTGCTCAGGACCAAGATATCGACGAGGAATATTACAACTTTCTGAAAGTGATAAAGCCCAAGAAACCTATAGGGAAAAAGAAATCCAAAGAAGAAAAATTGGTCAAGAAACACTTGTCATGATGAACCGAAGACGACAAATGAAGAGCAAGAAAAACACTGACAGGGAGAAAATTAAGTATACTGAGTTATGCAAAGCCATTAGAAAGAGACTCAGAGAGGACATAAGAAGATTTAACACAAGAAAAGTAGAACAAGCATTAAGGGAAAACAAAGAATTTAAATCAGCAGCCATGAGCAGTAATACAGAAAGACAAATGATACTGAAACTGAAGAATAGCGATGGTATACTTATAAACAGCAGAGAAGGCATAATTCAAATAGCAGAAAACTACTATAGAGAATTATACAAGGAGCGAGGGAATGATGCCAGCAGTGGGGAGGATGGATTGCAAAGTAGCAACACATACGACATACCCGATATTCTTCCTGATGAGGTAGAACATGAACTGAAGAAAATGAAGAATCAGAAAGCCCCGGGGGAAGATGAAGTTACTGTAGAGTTGTTAAAATTGGGAGGAAGAGACATAACACAAAAACTGGTAAGGCTCTTCACAAAGTGCATTAGAAAAGGTGTGACGCCTAAGCAGTGGTATAATGCAATCATAGTTTTGCTGCATAAGAAAGGAGATAAATCAGAAATTGGAAATTATAGACCAATTAGCTTGTTATCCCACATCTACAAGTTGTTCACAAGGGTCATTACTAACAGTTTAGAAAGAATACTTGATGAGAATCAACCGAAAGAGCAAGCTGGCTTTAGGACAGGATTCTCAACTATGGATCACCTTCACGTAATATCACAGCTAATGGAGAAAGCAAATGAATATAAAACACCATTATGCCGCTTGCTTTCTTGCATCATATGCCTCTACTAATGCTAATGCTAATATTCTCTTAACATAGCATTTTCTGTTGCAAAAACAAGTGCAGTTATAAAGTGCAACGTCACAAATAATATTTAAAAAGGTTGAGATTTTGGTAACCTTTAAAAAGGTTTCCTCACCGAAAGGTTAATATATCTACATCAATAAATAAAGCTCAGTACAGCAGTAAAAAATAAGTTGAATCTATTACACTGAACAACAAATTTTGGGTCATATCTTGTTACGGGCACAAAAATAAGTTTACTTTATAGATTTTGGGATGCTAAACATGGAAATACTGCTTAAAATGGCAGATTGGCTCTTATTTTCGAAAAAAGTAGTTTTTTATATTTATATAAAGTATTTTTTATTTATATGGCAGTAAGATGTAGCTACGAACATACCTGTATCAAACATGGGACCTTTTTGCCTTTCGCTTGTATTCAGCTATGGGAGCATCCATTTTCACCATCCAACAATAATCTGATAACATGGAGGCACTCGCCATGTTCGTCACTATCAGCACCAGTTTGGCAGGAAGAAATCCAGGTGAAAGTGCAAGAAATGCTTCTTCAGTGACATGTTGCACTTCAGTGTTTTTTAAGATGTAATGAGATCTTCCACAAGCTACCTGTATTTGCCAGCCATTTTTAAGCAAAACATTTTTAAAGACATTCCACGCTATCACGAAGGGCATATTCAAACAGTTTGAACATGCCCTTAGTGATAGCCTCAGAAGTGTCTATAAATAGTTGCCATTCTTCAGGAACGCACCTCATGTTCATTGCTATAAACATCCTTATAAACAGCAAGCTCACCTTCTGTTTGATAGAATTTATCATAGTTTTTATTTCAAGTATGAAATGGTGTCACTTTCACAGAATGATCTAGAAGATTCCACTGTTGTAGCCTGGAGGCCAAAAGCTCTGCCTTATTCTTCGGCAGTTCGAGATCCCTGATGAGGTGTCATTAAGCTCACTTTCTGCGATCTCATGTGGTTCAGAAGGATAGAGGTTTGGACAAAATGGTAGATCCCTTAACATAGACAGCTGCTGTACTTCTAAGTCTTTGAAAAGTTGCCTTATTTGTGGACCAATGAAAATGCTTGCCTTAGATCTTCTCTGTACTAAGTCTTGAGAATTTCTCTTGCATATATGTGAATGCAGGACCGTTCACTTCCAAAGTCTTCACAAAATTTTTCCTATTTCCAGTCTAATGTGGAGTGGTGGAAGCAAAAGTTCATTTGGATCTACCAGAGGTTCAAATGCTATTTGCTTCATTCCAGGTGTTAATGATTTTTGTTGAGGCCAACTCCCCTTCTCGTAGTGCATGTCCTTGGCACGACTATCCCACTCGCAGAGAAAGCAGCAGTACTTAGTGCAACCCTTTTGTAGTGCTAATAAAATGGCACCACATTTAAATCACCACATATATGCCACTCGTATTTCTGATAGTGTACACCTAACAGGTTGTTCTCCATATGTTTCTTTTTTGTGGACAGCATATGCAAGCAGTATTGAGAGCAGCATATTTCCATTGCATAATATCTAACACAGCCTTAAGGCTAACCTTAGAAGTGTCTATTAATAGTCACCATTTTTCCGAAACGTCCCTAACATTCATTCCTGCCATTAGACCATCAACGAGTTCACCTTCAGTTTGAAGAAATTTATCTTAGTCTTTATTTTAAGTAAAAAATGTTGTCACTTTCACAGAATGATCTAAAAGATTCCCCTGTTGTAGCCGCGAGGCCAAAAGCTCTGCCTTATTCTTCAGCAATTCGAGATCCCTGATGATGTCATTAAGCTCACTTTCTGTGATCTTATGTGGTTGTGTGGTTCAGAAGTATAAAGATTAGGACAAAATGGTGGATCCTCGAAGTGGGTGGCTGCTGTAAATCTTTGTGTATATCAAGTCGATGTTCACCAGTGTCTTCATCAGAGTGTGTACAGAAAAATGGTCTGGTGGTTCAGGAATAGATAGTACTTTTCTGTGAGGCACGGGATGAATTGCACATGGTATATTTGGGTACATCACTGTCCAGTTTTTCTTCATTATCATCCCTTTTCTAATAGAAGGCACCATACAGAATTAACAGTTTATGACGTGATTTGTTAGCTCCCTCCATATCATGGGCACTGCAAAAGGCATAAAATGTTCCCTTTCTATTCACCCACATGTTGAGTTTTGATGAACAGGTAGCACAGCATGTGTGGAGCCCAGTTCTTGTCCTTTGTGTACTTTACACCTAAAGTACACAAAGTAGGCCTTTTTTTTGGCTCAAGTTAAAGGATGCACTCTTGAAGCTATGACTTCTCCACATAACAGAAGTCATCTGGACTATTCACACATGAGCAGGGCCATCCACAATTCTATCCTTATTCGAATAATCGTGATGTTATGCATGGTGGGGTCATCATTTGCTTTTAGCTAAGTCTCCTAAAAACAAATGCAGGCTGGTTCTTGCATTTGCAGGAGTGCCTTTATTTCTTCTGCATTTCACCAGAATCCATGTTATTTGCACTGTAGGAATTTAGGCATTACTTGGACAAGGTGGATCTGCCAGTCGGCTTCCAAAGTGCTGAGAGCTTAATTTTTTCAGTCCTGGATTAATCTTTTTTTGAGAAATATGGATGCTGTTCTATGTTCATTTCTCCTCTGTGAAGAGCTCCAAGACAATTTCATCAGGTATCTCCTTAGTTTCAACATCCATTTTTTCTTGTACTGCCGTTGGCAGTCAGGTTTCCTGTCCCTTTTACATTACTGCTCAATTTTTGTATTGTTCGGACACAAGGAGGTATCGATATTGGAGTGGAAGCTGACTGAGTTTTCTGTGCTGGTTTTTCTGAACTCAATAGCAGGTGAAAGGTGTAAATGACTCTTGGTGATTTAGTCATTTAGGCTTGAGTACCTATAAAATATTTCTTGGCAACCTTTAAAAGCATATGTTGCTTTATTGCTATTTACTGGTTTAATTTTTTTTCTGGCCTCTAATATGAGATGTTTAACTCTTCTTTTAAGTCATATTTCTTTTTCTTCTTTCAGCCTCTGGCATGCTTGAGGGTATTATTATTATTAGCCATATGATGCAAGGAAGTCTGAGGCTTTTGTTGCACCATCCAAAAAAAAATTTGATTTACCCTGTGACCCAGAAAGAAAGAGAGAAGTAGAGGGAAATCACCAAGAAAGAGAAGAATGATGATATCCAGCTCAGAATCCTGGGTGTGCCAAGCCCATACTCACCAGATGTGAGCCCCTGGGGTTAAAGCTGTGTGGGGTTCTCACCTTGGCAATTAATGCAGGTGGATTTTGTAGCTTTACATAATGTAATTTCATAGTCCTTTGAACAGGTTCCTTTTAAAATCCCATCCCTAGGTAGGGGAGGGAGGAGACAGGTCTCTGTCTCCCCCCTGCCTCCCCCATACTTCACCTGATGGGGCTCATTGCCACTGACTTCTTTGGGTATGCCTACTCTATCATCCCCATCCTTTTACCTGTTTCCCCCGACTGAGTACACCCCTAAAAATGGCGCCAAATTCTAAACAGCTTCAAAAAATTCAACCACTTTCTCGTAAACCCCTTTCGGCCTTTCCAAATTCTAGTGTGCGTCCCCCCCTTTAGGCTTTGCCACTGAAATCCTCGGAAATTTGGTGGTGGGACCTGTCAGAGTACTTAAATATCTACTGGGTGCCTGACCTGCCTCCTCGTGGCAAAGTGTGGGCAACGGTGGGTCCCAATGGCTAAATGGTCAGAGAAACAACAGAACATAACACTACACAACAAACCACCCCACTTTTTAACTCTCTGGCCACCACAGAGTTCTGTGTCACTTACAAAGAATACAACATGGAGACGGGGGGGAATCCCCGGTACTATAAGACAACTAACACACACTACACTTTAAAAGTCCTTTGAACCACAGCGAGTGCAAGCAAGAGCACCACAGCAGGCCATTTGTGAATATCCATATTTCTAGCACTTGAAACACCTTAACAGGTTTGGAATATATGGATATATTGTGCAGTTCAGATAACCAGCTTTAATCTCATTAGGTGATAGTGTATTAAATGTAAGGATGGTGTTTCTAGTCGGAACTAGATTCCTATCCCTATGTACAAACAATTGCTTTGCAGCTGTCACTTTTTGCGATTTTAGTTCTGAAGAGATCTCCTCTTTAGACACTTCAAGAAGATCCCATTCAGATATCACACATCAGGATAAGTTCAGTTGGATGTCTTGTGGGATGTTACTGTAATTAGTATCCCCTCCAATACACCCCCACACACTTGCTCTGAGGAGCTGTTCAGAGTGTTTGTCACACTTAATTTCAATGAGGATATCCCCAGAATGTAGCCATTTTACTGATTTAGGAGAGCATGCAAACCCTTTTGGATAAAGAAGGGTGACATTTTTCCTATGGGTTTTTCTCCATTAGACTGGATTATTAGGTATCTAGGTGTAGGACCTTATATTGTTTCAATTCTGGGCCTCTTTGCTGAAGTGGTATTGTCTGTTTCTCTTTCATTATTTTCTGGTAGGAGTCATGTTGGGACCCCAGAAGAAAGAGTTTAGTTTATCAGGATTCATATTGAGTTTTATTTTTGTTCAGCACCCGGGCGCTTAACAATGGAATCCTTTATTCCACACTCCACTTTAAAATCTTGTCCTTTAGCTAAACCTTGGTTTTTCAATAAATGTGCTAAGGCTCTTCAAGAGAAAAACATTGCATATCGTAATTGGCTTGTTTCCAATTATTCAGTTTCATTTTCTTCCTACTCCAAAGCTTGCAATAATTGTAAAGCAGTTAATAATCAGTCCAAACTAGATTTTGAACAGGCTAAGAGTAGAAAACTGCCCTAATGGTAGCCAAGCATTCTGGTCTCTTGCCAAAGCTATTGGCCGTAACTTTTGCCCGTCTCTGCTCCCACCTCTGTCAAAACCAGATGGTTCTGTTGTCACTTCAGCCAAGGATAAAGTTGACCTGCTAGCATCCCATTTTTCTTCCAAATCATGTATTAATGATCTTGGTAAAACACCTCCATTCAATGTCCCCTGTGGTCTTCCATCAAAAGGATGTCAGAAGGTTTGTTTGTTTGTTATTTGGTTTTTAGGAGCATTAGCAACTAAGGCCATATTGCTCCGGGATATGCGGTGGTCATTCCCTGACCTTTCCGCATCCTCCGTATTTGGTGGTGACAGGCTCGAACCCCGGTCTAATCAAGAAGCGTGTGCTACGCACTGCTGCCCCTTCCCGCTTGGCTATGGAGGCGCAATGTCAGGATATTGACGAATCTTGATGCTAAGAAAACTCCAGATCCTGATGGTATTTCGCCGCTTGTTCTCAAAATATGTGCTCCTGAACTTACTCTTGTTCTTTGCCACCTTTTTTCACTTTCTTATTCCAAAGGTGTTTTTCCTTCTGCTTGGAAATTTGCTCATATCCAACCAGTTCCTAAAAAGGGTGACAAATCGTTCCCATCCAATTATCGTCCCATTGCAATTACTTCTACTCCTTCTAAAGTAATGGAGAAATCAATTAACCTCCAACTCTTAAACTACCTAGAAACCTTCAGTCTGATCCTTGGTCCTTGAGGTTGTCACAGACATTCTCTCAGATATGCCAGACAAGCTGCACTTGCTACTTGGGAGTCTAAAACACTGATGGAACTGATATTTGTGTGACACTCAAGTCAAGTGGACCCAATTTCGGCAAAGTCCGGATGGTCTGTGACAGCCAAATCCTCTGCTTGCACCTTCACGATGGTGGGACTGTTAGTAATCCTGGTATAACCTCCATGCACAAGCACACGGTGGGTGACCACACATGCGTGAACCAACGTAAGTAGGAGTCGAGGTGTGGTGCCCACACCACATGGAGGAATGCCGTCCCTATGTGTTACTAGGCAGTACTAGGTGGTAGATGACTCTCAACCGGTGCAATACCACCACTTTGCTTATTGGAGGCTTGAAGTGGTGGAACCCATGTTTAGTCTCCAGAGCTAAGTTCTGGTCAACCATTCTCCATCTCTTCCATCATGCAGTTTGATTGATGACTTTTGAGCTTATGATGAACATCGTGGTGAGATCCAATCTTCCTTACATTTTGAGGATACAGCTCTAAAAAGTTATTCGCAGGCCTGCCACTAGTTAATACACTGGACCGAACCTATTGGTAACTCTCTAGGAGGCTTCCGGATCAGCTAGTATATAATCTTGCTACCTCTACTCTGCCAGATAGTGACTGGAGGGAGCAGAGTAGTTCGTATGCGGGGGTCATTGTCGAGGCCACGTTATGTCGAGGATCTGGGTATATTCTTATCATGTGTACGCCATATCCAAAAATTTCATTACTTCATACAGCATGTCCCACCCTCTCTTTCTTACTATTGAATACACCATGAATTGTCAAACTATTAGAGTAAGCTTATCTGAGAAAAGATCTAAACCTCCCAAGCACTTCCTAATTAATTTCACAAATATACGTGGTCTCAATTCTAATCTTAACGATGTCCATTTCCACTTGCAGTCTGCCAAACCCCATGTACTTTTTCTGACAGAAAAAATTATCGGGCAATTCAATTTTATTCTCAGTTATCAGGCGATTCAACTACTGCTCATCTCAGTTGCCCAAATTATTCGCTGTATGATTCCTTTCGCCTCAAACGTGTTATTTGTGCATATGTTCATTCCGATATCCCTTGTCAGAGACTTGGTAATTTGAATCTCCTTGTTGTTGTTTTTTGGTTTTTGGGAGCATTAGCAACTAAGGCCATATTGCTCCGGGGATATGCGGTGTTCATTCCCTGACCTATCCGCATCCTCCATATTTGGTGGGCATGGGCTCGAACCCGGTCTAATCAAGAAATGTGTGCTACGCACTGCTGCTCCTGCTCACTGGCTATGGAGGCACACTTGAATCTCCTCTTTTCGATCTTCTCTTGCTTAAAATCTCTCTACCTCATTGTGTCAAATTCATCTGTTCTCTCTACTGTTCTCCCAACTCCATTAATTACTTGGAGCTCTTTGCAACTTGACTTTCTCCAGTCCAACTTTCCTAACAGTGAGGTAATATTCCTTTGTGATTTTAATGTTCACAATTCCATCTGGCTCCCTTTTTCTAGTCATACCGACCCAGCTAGTCGAGATGCTGAGGCTTTTGCAATTACTAATGACCTAGCACAGATTGTTCATTTACCTACAAGAATACCAGACAATCCTAGCCATACAGCCGACATGCTTGATCTTTTTCTCGCAAACAACCCTTCTAAGTACACAGTCGAAGTGAGAGGTCCTTTAAGCACCTCAGATCACAACTTGGTGACTGTCGCTTCTCCAATGGAGCCTTTATCTCATGGCTATTCCCAACCTCATGTTGTTTAGCATTACAAGAATGCTGTTGTTGTTGTTGTTATTTAGCTTAACGACACAAGGGCTACTGAGGCCAAATTGTGTCTGTTCATAGTTTATTTAGTCGAAATATAGCACTGTTGGTGTTAAATTAAATACTCCTATATAGTCCAATACGTTTTAAAAATATTACAAGTTCATTTATGTTTGCTTCATTTCCCAGGATATGAGTTAAATCATGTGAGAGGTTCAACCTAGAGACTGACTGAAAAGTGTTTGACCGTATGGTTGAATATAGGGGACAATCGAAGAGGAAATGCCTAACAGTAAGTTGACTGTCACAGGATGAACACTGGGGTGGATCTTCTCCCAGTAGCAGGAACAGATGAGTATGATGAGTGTGTCCAATTCTGAGTCTTGCCAGTACTACTTCCTCTCGTCTGTTTTGTCGAAAGCCTGAGAGCCACAGCTTTGGTTCTTGCTTTATCTGGTAAAGTTTATTGTTGGTGTTACTTTTCCAGATCTGTGACCAATTGTCATAACTTGCTTTGCGAATAACAGGCTTATAATCAGTGTAAGGAACCTGAAGATGTTCTGGGCCAGCTGGATGAGGATTTTTAGCTGCAAGATCCGCACTTTCATTTCCCGGAATACCAGAATGGCCAGGGATCCAGCAAAAACTGATTGATTGATTAGACACACTGCAGGAAAATAGCTGAGAATGAATGTGTTTCAAGGTAGGATGAGAAGATGAAAAATTCTTCCTTATGGCAGAAACAGCACTGAGCGAGTCAGTGTAAATTATGACAGGTGAGATGGAAAGTTCAATAATTTTACTGAGTGCTAATTTGATGGCATATAATTCGGCTGTGAAGACGCTGCAGACTAATGGTAGTGAAGCTGTAACCGTTAGAGAAGGAAAAACTGCAGCTGCACCAACCGCAGTAGCTGTTTTGGATCCGTCAGTATAGACTTTACAGGCATGGGAGTTCAGAGTAGTGTGAGCTAAGTGCAACTGCCTGATATTAAAGGAAGGTACAGTATTCTTTCCCCACTCCAAAAAATGTGTATCGTGGGAGGAAGAAACGTATGTCCAAGGTGGAACAGGAGCAGTTGTGTTCTGAAAAATATCGCTTAAATTGATATTCCAACTCCGAGAAAGCTCTTTAATCCTTAGTGAAGCAGGTCTGTTTTCATTTGGCTTGCTGTCATATATCAAATCCCACCGAGTATTATAAAGATACTCCCAACTGGGGTGAGATGGAAGACTCTGGATCTTAGCAGCATAGTGGAGCAATAATGATTTCCTACGAAGATGTAATGGAGGATCGTGTGCTTCGATATAGAGACTCTGGATTGGAGAAGTCTTAAAAGCGCCCAACGCAGTCCTGAGAGCACTGTGCTGGACAATATTTAGACGTTGTAAAGTAGTGCTCCTGGCAGAGTCATACACCGGACAACAATAATCTAGCCGTGACCGGATTAAAGTTCTATAAAGGTGCAATAGTGTATACCGATCAGCGCCCCATGACATAGCCGAGACTGATCGCAGTATATTCAGATGCTTTAGACATGTATTTCTTAAATGAGAGATGTGAGCTTGAAAATTCAGCTTGCTATCTAATATCACTCCAAGGAATTTAATGGTACTTACAAGCGGGATTGGAATATTGTTTATTTGTAATTCCGGATCGGGATGGAGAGTTCGTTTCTTGCAAAAGTGGGTGAGAGTGCATTTCTTTTCTGATAGTTTGTAGCCATTCCGTGAAGTCCACGATTGTATTTTGGTAATAGCAAGTTGGAGCTGCCGTTCGATGGTGTTCATACTTTGAGATCGACAAGAAATTGTAAGGTCATCTGCGTACATGTAAGTTTCAACAGTTTTTGGGATGTCTCGTGTTATGCTGCTAACTCGGATTGAAAATAGTGTTGGACTAAGTATCGATCCCTGCGGGACTCCTTCTTCCTGAATGTGAAATGCAGAGAGTACATTTTTATATCGGACCTGAAAAGAACGCAATTGCAGAAAATTTTGAATTATTTTCGGCAAATGGCCCCTAAGCCCCAAGTGGTAAAGGTCCATAATAATCCCATGACGCCATGTAGTGTCAAATGCCTTTTCAAGATCTAGGTTGACCATGACAAGATGTTGTTTCATGACAAAGGCATTGCGGATATGAGATTCGGCTTTGATAAGCACGTCCAGCGTTGATCTATTCTTCCGAAAGCCATACTGATGATCTGGAAGGAGATTTTGTGACTCCAGGATGTAAGTAAGCCTAGTGTGAACCATTCTTTCGAAAACTTTACCCAGGCAGCTCGTAAGAGATATTGGCCTATAGTTTTCAACACAGGAATGATCTTTTCCTGGTTTTGGTAAAGCAATAATGAAAGAATGACGCCAGGAGGAAGGATAGGCATTTTCGGAGAATATCCGATTATAAAAGATTAACATGGTACTCAAATCTTCTTGAATTAAATGTTTCAGCATAACATAATGAACTCCATCTGGGCCTGCAGCACTGTTTGAAGATCTGTTTAACGATTCTTGAAGGTCTATGAATGTAAAGGGTTGGTTGTACGGGAAAGAACGGTTCGTGAAAAAGTTGATTTTATATCGTTCTGCACTAGTTTTGATGTTCTGAAATGTGGACCCATAGGAGGCAGAAGCAGAGATTGTAGCAAATGATTCAGCAAGTGCATTAGCAACTTCTTCAGCTGTAGATAGGTCTTTCCCTTTCCAATGAAGTATTGGAGAGGGCATACGAGCGAATTTCCCATTTAGTGCCTGTATTTTTTTCCAAATGAGGCGTGTGTCGGTGTCTTTTGTGATTGTTGAGGCAAAAGCGATCCACGAGTCTCGTTTCGCTTTCCGTCTAATCTGCCTTGCTTTTGCTTTAAACCTTTTATAAGCAATGAGGTTATTAGTGGTGGGATTCTTACGGAAATTATTCCAAGCTCGGTTTTTTTCCTGTTTGGCAGTGAAGCAATCTGCATTCCACCAGTGATTTCGGTGATTGTGATATGTCTTGGATTTTGGAATGTAAGTATTTGCTGCAGTCAGAATCTGATTGGTGATGTAAGTATTTACATCATCAATAGGTTCTTTTTTAACGTAAGATCTGTCTAGAAGTATTTGAGCAGAATAGCCATCCCAGTTCGCCTTTTTAAACTTCCAAGAGGATCGTTTATCAGGATTTGGTGTTACTCCTGTTTGTAAGGAGCAAATGATCGGAAAGTGGTCACTGCTAAAAGGATCAGTTAATACAGACCATGTCATGATTGGAAAGATGGAAGGTGAGCAAACTGACAAGTCAATTTGAGAAGTAGATCCTGTAGGTAGGTGGATGTAGGTAGGAGATCCAGAGTTTAATAAATTTAGGTCATTATTATATATAAATTCCTCGATCAACTTGCCTCTTCTGTCCATTGTAGCTGATCCCCACAATGGATGGTGGCCATTAAAGTCACCGAAAAGACAAATTGGAGTTGGAAGTTGTGCGATGAGGTTGTCAAGTTCTGATTGGGCCAGTGATAGAGATGGTGGAATGTAAATCGAAACAATGGTAACTGAAATACCAACTGCAATCCGAGCTGCCACAGCTTCTAGGCTGGTTCTTAATTGGATCGGTCTGGACGGTATGTTAGTATTTACAAGAATGGCTACTCCTCCACGGGCAGGAGACTCTGGGCTTCTGTCTCGTCTGTATATCATAAAATTTGAGAATTTCGGCGAAACTTGGGGTGACAAGAATGTTTCCTGTAGGCATATACCTATGGGGTTAAACTGAGAGATTAAATCTCTTATGTCATCCGAATGGCTGCTTAGTCCTCTACAATTCCACTGTATGATGTTAGGCATTATTTTGGTTTGGCTGAAGATGATTCATCTGACTGTTTTTTATGTGCAGGGCATTTTTTTCGGTCTTTTTTTGGGAATAATGGACGTCCAGTATCCATAGTGTCATTGGCATGGAGTTCTAGAATAGGGTCTTCATCATTTTGGTGTATATCCACTTCCATAGTGTTGGTTGGTGGATCAGTTTCCTTAGAGTCCTTATTGGGTTTCAATCTTTCTGCATCATTTGAGACTGTCACAGTATCAGTTGGGATACTAATTGGGGTGTTGGTGGCATGGCTGGTTTTTGTTTTAGAATTTTCTTTTCCAGTGGTTGATAAGGTTGTTTTAACCCAATTAGCTAGCGAGACGTTGGGCGGTATTGAGACATCTGTTTGAATTGCAGTTGTATGAAAACTGCGAGTTCGAGAGGCATATGATGGACTTGGCATGGTCAACATTATTTGTCTGCGTGCCTCAGGATATGTGACTTTATGTTCTACTTTGTATTTTTGGATTGTCCTACCTGTTTTCCACATCTCACATGATTTAGAAAAGGCGGGGTGATTGCCTTTGCAGTTGGGGCAAATGGGAATTGCGGCTGGACAATCTGCCTGTGTATGATCTTTTGCTCCACAAATAGGACAGATGGCGTCACCTCTGCATGCCTGCTGTGAATGGCCATATTTTTGGCATTTGAAACAGCGAAGAGGATTTGGGATGTATGGACGAATTCGACAATTTAAATATCCAGCTTTTACTGAGGAAGGCAAATCAGGAGTACTAAAAGTTAAAATGATGGAACGAGTTGGAATGAGATTTCCATCTTTTTTTGTCATAATTCTTTTAGCAGCGATTACCTTTTGATGGCTAAGTTCTTGGACTAATTCCTCCTCAGACACTGTAATTAAGTCCCATTCTGTGATGACTCCTTTAGATGAATTTAAGGTATTGTGAGGAGTGACAGACACTGGTAATCCACCAAATGTAGTTGTTTTTAATAGCCACTCAGAATGTTTGGATGTGGCTGTTTCAACCAGGAGATCTCCTGATTGTAGTCGCTTCACCATTTTTGGTGATCCTGCAATAGATTCTAGATGTCTTTGAATCATAAATGGTGATAACTTGCCCACGGGCTGCGTGGACAGAGAGTGTATCACAAGAAAATTAGGGATGTCTGGACGCTGTGCTTCAGTTCGAAGCCTTTTTGGTTGATTAATATCATGAGAGGATTCATGTCTTGAGCTTGAAGGCTCTAAGGGTGGAAAATTGTTTGAATCCATGATAGCTCCTTTTGGCCCTGGGGGTTTATCTTTACCGCCCAGGTTTCCGGCCCCGCCACGGGGAGGCAGGAGCAGTGCCACGAGATGACCAAGCGGCTGAGTTAGTAAGTTAGTACTAATAGAAAAAAACAGAAAGGTGGTTTCCCTTTCTGGGCTTCTGCCTACTTCTTGTAGTGCGAGAGAGCTACTATGCAATAGAAATCAAGAAAACGGTTTTTCAAACTAAAATAGAAACTGTTCGCTCAAATGTTCTCTGTAGAAAAACGCTTTGGAAAACGCACTAGAATCGCTTGGCCACGGAACGCTTGGCACCCGGGGCCTTACAAGAATGCAAAATGGGATGACCTGCGAGATTTCTTTTCCTTGGTCGGATTACTGTTTCAAAACTTCTGATGTGTACATTTGCTCAGATCGTGTCAATGAAATTATTCTTGCAGGAATGGAATCTTTTATCCCACACTCCACTTTAAAATCTCATCCTTTATCTAAACCTTGGTTTTCCAATAAATGTGCTAAGACTGTTCAAGAGAAGAACGTTGCATATCATAATTGGCTTGTTTCTAATTCTTCAGTTTCATTTTCTGCCCACACCAAAGCTTGCAACAATTGTAAAGCAGTTATTAATCAGTCCAAATTAGAGTTTGAACAGACTAAGAGTAGAAAACTTGCTTCTTGCCCTAATGGCAGCCGAGCATTCTGGTCTCTTGCCAAAGCTATTGGCCACAACTTTTGCCCATCTCTGTTCCCACCTCTGTCCAAACCAGATGGTTCTGTTGTTACTTCAGCCAAGGATAAAGCTGACCTGCTAGGATCCCATTTTTCTTCCAACTCCTGTATTAATCATGTTGGTAAAACACCTCCTACTATTCCCAACATGCTCCATTAATGCCTCCTGTGGTCTTCAGTCAAAAGGATGTCAGAAGTAGGGCTTGCAAACCGGTTAAATCGGTTTTCATATTGAGTTCTTAAAACCGAAACCGAGCTTCTAAAACCGGATTCGAATATTTTCTTAATTAGCCCTCGAATATAGTTTTTTGTTACGCACATTTTCGTTTGTTTGTTCGTTTGTCTGGATCGTTCAACTGCTTTATGTTTTAAACATGTTTTTGTTTTATTTTATTTTAAGGTAAGAATCTCATGGACAAGTGGCCCAAATCTAGGAGGGGTACCTTTTATCTTCCCACCTGTACCATGGCACGATGCAGGTGTACTCATTTACGACTGAGTGAGTCGGAGCGATAGCGTTAAAGAAAATGCTCAACATTTCTCTGTTCCATCTATCTTGTTCGCCAGGCAAGTTATGGAACGCGCTTTATTGATGGTTACTCACTAGAAACAGATTCGCTGAATATTGCATCAAATTTCAATCGTAGAAAGTTTTATGCTTTTTTATTCCTATTAAATTTGCGATCAAATGTTCACCAAAAAGCAGCTTCACCAAATTTAGCTTTTATGTAATTTTGAAAATACAATAGATTTAATCGGGGAAAAAAAATTGCAAGTAAATAAATAAAAAATTTCTTTCGTGAAAAGTTTGAAACTTGCCTGGTTTAGACTCTTCATTCAGTGCTTGCGGGAGTGACGCATAGTATTGTGAATTTGTTATCTTCAATATTTTTATTTAAAATTGTCGGTGATATAAATTTCTACTAATTAATATTTATTACTCTTAATATGTCTAAGTTGAAATCAAATGTATGGAATCATTTTGCTCGAAAAAGCAAAGATGAAGCACAACGTTCGAAATGTCAGAAGATAATGAAGTCGTCTGGAGGATCTACATCATCTTTGATGTTGCATTTAAAGAAAATGCATCAGGTTGACATTAAACAAGATAACAGTGAACCTCCCGTAAAAATGGTTAGAACATTAGAAAACTTTATCGTTAAAAAATCTATGGAAGAAGAGATTTCAAAATTAGCTGCTTTAGATGGATTTTCTTTTAATTCAATTGCCAAGAGTGGGTTTATACAATCAAGCCTTCACTTTCAGAGAAATAAATACGATAAATTACCACCAGCCTCAGTGAATGGAATTAAAAATATGGTTCTGAATTATTATAAAACAGAAAGAAGAACTCATTCAGCATTTCAAAAATTCATTGGTTTGTGTGCACGGTATTCATTGACTCTAGACGAATATACGTCTATACAAAATAAAAGGTATAGGAATATAAATGTGCATTCAAAAGACAATCATTGGTCGTTAGGTCTTATCGAGATTAATGGTTCACTTGGTAGCAGAAGAACTGAGCAAATTGTGAATGGACACTTGAAGGAATTTGGTTTGAACTTGGATGAGGATATTGTTGCCTGCACCACCGATGCAGCAGCAATGATGATTAAGTTTGGCAAGCAAATTACGCCTAATCATCAACAATGTATAGCCCATTGTATATATCTGCCAGTTATAGATGTACTTTATGAAAAAGCAATCAATTATGGTGCCACAGTCTCTGAGTCTCCCATAGACAATGAAGAAAATGAAAATAATGAAGAAAGTAGTGATGAAGAGGAAGTTGAAGAAAGACAGCAAGGCATACTTTATCAAACCGAAATTAAGCTACGCTATTATATTGTGTCAGTTATAAATGGTACTTTAAGAGATCTACAATTTTCGAATTGTCAAACCGACTTTACCGATGAGCTCATTTATTTCTTCAATCCAATGGCCAATATTGCACAAACTATTAACAAAGTCAGAAAAATTTGCAAGTTTTTTCGAAAATCGCCTACCAAAAATGACATATTACAAAATTTTGTTAAAGCAAAATTTAATGGGAAAGAATATAAACTTATATTAGATTGCAAGACTAGATAGGATAGCACATTCTGACTGGAACGATGACTGGAAAACACTTGAATTGCTACGTGAAACTTTGCGACCAGTTGAAATGATTCTGAAGGCAATAACCTCAGAAGATACAGACTTACTTAAAGCAGAGTCTTCAACAGAATTTCTGCTTCCTAAGCTTGATACAGCAAAAAACCCATTTGCTTTAAAGTTTCACCAAAGCTTTTGCAGCGTTACAATGCAAGATGAAATTGCCAAACTGTGGCTTTGCTGAGCTATCTACACAAGCACAAAAAGTTTAGGAAAGAAGATTCAAAAGTTCAAGAACTTTTGAATCTTCTTTCCTTTGTAAGCAAGTTTCTTTTGAAACTTGCTTACTTGGAAAATCAAAAGTTCAAGAACTTTTGATTTTCCAAGTAAGCAAGTTTTGAAAAAGCATGCTGAAGAAATTTATCAAAGATTATTCGCAAAACATTCCGAAGGAGTCTTAGCGTTGAATGAAGAAACTGAAAATAAACGAACTGTTCTTTTAGAAGAAAACAAAGACTCGTCTAGTTCCGATGTTGGAGATACACTCATGCGAGAGTATGATAGTGTAATAAAAAGATTAACTGAAGAGCCTTCAAAATATCCGAGTGAATTGGAAATCAGCAAAGAATTTAAAATTTTGGAGGCAACTAGCAGTAGAAGTGAAAAGCTGGAGAAAGTTTATAGAGCACTACTGACCATTAAACCAACAAGTGTCCAATCTGAGAGAGTGTTTTCGATCACTGGTCTCTTTAACACAAAAATAAGGTCAAGTCTATCAGGAAAAATGCTTAATATAGTGTGTTTTTTAAAGGATAATTTTCAGAAAAAAGCTAAGCAATAAATAGTAAAGTAATTTCCCCAAGCTGTTTTTTTCATAATAATAATAAATAAATAATAAATTATTTATTTATTATTATTATAGGGCTTATTATTTTTTTGTTTACTATACGAGAAGATAGTTTTTATTCAAATGATTGAATACAATTTGTAATTTTGTATAATCTCAAGCTGGTTATTTTTTTTTGGACCATTTTAATTTTTTTATTTTTTTTTACTATAAGAGGTGATAGATTTTGTTTAAAAGATTTGATTACGAGTTGTACAATCTACCCAAGATAAAATAAATACCTGTGTTATAAGCTTTTAATTATCTTCCCTAGGTCTGAGAAAATCGGTTTTAAGAGTAAACTTCGGTTAAACTCGGTTTTGAAATTTCTCGGTTTTATACAAGCCCTAGTCAGAAGGATTTTGACGAATCTTGATGCTAAGAAAGCTCCAGGTCTCGATGATATTTCTCCACCTGTTTTCAAAACCTGTGCTCCTGAACTTACTCCTATTCTTTGCCACCTTTTTTCACTTTCTTATTCCAAAGGTGTTTTCCTTCTGCTTGGAAATTTGCTCATATCCAACCAGTTCCTAAAAATGGTGACAAATCCCTCCCATTGCAATTATTTCTACTCTTTCTAAAGTAATGGAGAAATCAATTAACCGCCAACTCTTACAAACTACCTAGAAACCTTCCGTCTGATCAACGATCACGAGTATGGATTCCGTCAGTGTCGATCCACTAGTTATATTTTGGCTTATGTTACCCATTTATGGACTAATTCAATGGAAAAGTTTGGCGAAACACAAGCAATTGCTCTTGACATCTCAAAGGCTTTCGATCGTGTTTGGCATAAAGGGCTTCTAAACAAGCTTCTATCTTATGGTTTGCCAACTGTTTTTTGTAATTGGTTATCCAGTTTTCTCTATGATCGCTCACTGAGGGTGATGGTAGATGGCTCTCTGTCTTCTAATTTTTCCACTAATGCTGGTGTCCCCCACGGTTTAGTTCTTTCCCCCACTCTTTTCCTCTTGAATATTAATAACCTTCTTCCATTGACTGGAAATCCTATCCATAGTTTTGCCAATGATAGCACATTGCATTCCACTTTCCATTTTGAGAAACCTTGTCCTGCTCAATCAGCTTCAACTTCTCGAAAATCTGCTACCAATTCCTTAAATGCTGATCTACAGGTAATTCTCCAGTGGGGCAAAGACAACTTAGTTGATTTCAATCTTTCTAAAACTCCATCTTGTCTTATATCTCGCAAAAAGGATTCTTCTGCTCCTATGCTTATCTTTGGTGACACTCCGATTTCTAGGCAAAATGATATATCTTTTTTGGGGATTACCCTGACTTCTAATCTCTCTTGGTACAAGCACATTACAAATATTGTTTCCTCTGCATCTAAAAAACTTGGTTTTCTCTTTCGCTCCCGACGTTACTTTTCTTCCAAACAGCTGTTCAATCTTTACAAATCGCCCCCAAAACCTCCCTCAGGCTTTTTGATTCCGTTCAGAAGAGAGCAGTTAGGTTAATTAATGATTCATCTCTAACAGAGTCTCTACACTCTGTCTCATTGACGTGCTATTTCTGCTGCATGCCACTTCTACAGATATTTCCAGGGGCACTGTTCTCAATTGGCTACTATAATTCCGCTCTCTCTCTCTCTCTCTCTCTCAAAACAGTCTGAACACGTGCCGCTACCAACCAACATCCATTTACTGTCCAACTTCAAACTCACAGAACTAACTTTTCATTTTCCTCGTTTATTCATTCAACTGCCATTTTCTGGAACAACCTTCCTTTATATGTATTTCCTGAAAATTACAGTCTACAGACATTCAAGTCCAATGTCAACAAATATCTTCTTTTGTCTTCTCAATCTCCAACCCAAGCACGGTACTAAGTACTATAGGTTCTAATACCTCTCGTGTTTGGGGTTTACATAAAAAAAAAAAAAAAATTGCTTTGCAGCTGTCACTTATTGCGATTTTAGTTCTGAAGAGATCTCCACTTCAGACACTTCACGAAGATTTCATTCATATATCACACGTCAGGATGAGTTCAGTAAGATGTCATGTGGGATGTTACTGTAATTAGTATTCCCTCCAATAATCATTGCTCTGAGGAGCTGTTCAGAGTTGTTTGTCACACTTAATTTCAGTGAGGATAAAGAAGGGCGACATTTTTCCTATGGGTTTTTCTTCATTAGACTGGATTATCGGGTATCTAGGTGTAGGACCTGATACTGTTTCAGTTCTGGGCCTCTTTGCTGAAGTGGTATTGTCTGTTTCTCTTTCATTATTTTCTGGTAGGAGTCATGTTGGGGGCCCCAGAAGAAAGAGTTTAGTTTATCAGGATTCATATTGGGTTTTATTTTTGTTCAGCACCCATGCTCCCCACTCACCATGGAATCCAAATGAGATGCCCACTACTTGGTAAACAATAAATGCACTTGAGAGTGGGCCGCCAGGGCCACCCTCACTGCCACCAGCCAGAATCCTGTCCCTCATACCATGAAGGTAGAGGCATGGCATTGGCACAGTTGACCCTTGAAAGCAAACCCACTAGCTGACTGATCCTGGCCAAGCCATCCAGGACCACCCATCTTACTGAAGCAGGGGCCAAAGTGGTGTATTGAAGCTGGGTTCCTCAACCACCAGGATTCCCCTTTCCAAATTTCCATGAGTTGCAGTGCACAGCAAGCATGACAGATTCCTATGATGATAACTTGAAACTTAGGCTGTTGGCTTTGGATCCCAATTATGCTAATTTGAAGGATCAACAACAGTGGGAGGTCACCTTAACAATATAGAGGTGCCCAAGTTGAGGGGACAGATATCAGGTGAACAAAAAGTATGTATATGTATCTTTCTTACATGGCATGTGAAATGTCAGTAACAGGTGTCTAATAGTGATATAGAGCTTTGCTGGCTAAAAATAAATGGCAAAACAGATAAAAATACAGATATACACATTGCGTCAGTATTACAATCTGTGGGATCAGTGACCTTGAAAATTCTAAAAAACAGGACAAAAACTTTCTTCACTATTATCATTGGTTTCTCTTATTTATTTTCAGTTCAGTAAATCATAACTAAGATTAGTGTTTTCAATTTGGTAAAAAAGCTAAAAATTAATTTAAAATGTACATATGAATTAGCTAGAAATAAAAAGTACAGCAATTCAGTTAATGTATGCAAGCATATAGCATTTCAGGTGTGTTCAGTTTTTTTTCCCCTTAAATTATTTGAATTTTTTTTTTCAGTTTCTGTGATTAATAGAGTAAAAAGTAAATATAGTTATCTCCTTATCAAGTAACTAAAATTATAACTTTATAGAACGCTTAATAAAGCTCTATAGTTTTAAATTCTATAAATTTTGAACTTCCATTTAATTATAGTTGTAAAATATTTATTACTCTCTTCTATTTTCCGGATTTTAATGAAATTTGGAATGGCTTTACAAATATTTTTAAAAAGCCCAAATATAAAAATTCATGAAAATCTATCCACTGGGAGACCATCTGTTACATGGTGAAGACAAATAAGGGCACACGCATATATACATATTATTTATATATCACTATTAGGGTTTGGATTTTTATGTATTATCATATTCATTTTTCGTTTAGATAAAGGCATGAAACTTAGTGTGTCCATGTTACACGGTCTGAGGATCCTAAAGAAGCGTGTTTGTAATTTCATATTTCATCATATTTTACACATTAGGTCATAATTTCAAAAAAAAATATATTTAATAGCATATTTTATACCTGTCGACATAAAATTTTCATATTTCGTCCTACGATTATCGATAAATTAATAATAAAATTGATTTAAAATATATTTCTAAAAAACCGTGGGAATTTACATTTAATCACTTCACATTCCAGCATGGGAGGGAATGAGCGCCTAAATCCCAAAATTATTTTGATTGGCTCTTTAGTCACTCACAACAACACCATAGTGCAATCTTAGCTATAATTTAAAACTTTATAGTAGTTTCGCCTTATACTGAGTTCAACAAATTATTCGTTCAACTTAACTTATTTTATACAGTAGAAACTTCAGCTGTTGGCGAAATAAAGCCAAAATCGAGCAAAACAGAGCTTTTTAGAAAATGGATTTCTTCTGTGGTTAAAGAAGAGTCCAAAGACACATACCAAATGGATGGAAAAATAATATTGCAACACATAATTAAAGTACTTAAATAAACTAAATGCAACAAGGCATAATATTTAAGATTCTATATAATATCGATGTAGATACATCACAGATAACTCTTAAAGAACAACTACGATAGTAGTGTGAAAGGCATCATTTCGTCTGTATCTCATATTGTGCTCTTCCTTCATGAGTTGCCCATGTATTGCACTACCTCGAACAAGTAATGCTTCACTAATACAGAAGACTATTGTTACTTATTCTCAGTGAGTACCACCATCACCACCACCCAGACGGCACCGTTTCAAAGCTAGTTGGCTTTTCATCGGTGGGTGGTGGTAAGACAAGTAACAATAGTCTTCTCTATTAATGGAGCTTTACTTACTCGAGGTAGTGCAATACACTGGCAACTCGTTTTGAAGGAAGAGCACAATATGAGATACAGACGAAACGATGCCTTTCACACTACTATTGTAGTTGTTCTTTAAGAGTTATCTATGGTGTATCTACACCAATATTATATAGAATATTAAACTCTTAAATTTAATGCTCATGCATATTTAGTTTTAATAATAGTAATAACTGAGTAATAACTGAGTAATAACTGAGTAACTGAGTAATAACTAGTAATAACTGAGAGCAAAGTGGAGGAGAAATTGTTGAAGTTAAACTTAAGAAAGGCACCTGGGGTGGATGGGATCTATCCAGTTATATTAAAGGAGGCGGCAAAGCAACTAAGCAAACCCTTAGCCATAATTATGAAAGCTTCCTTGGACTCAGGGGAGGTCCCCATGGACTGGAGATGTGCAAATATGTCCCCAATTCACAAATGGGGATCAAAGGGTGACACCAGTAATTACAGACCTGTTACTCTAACTTCTGTTCCAGGGAAAATAATGGAGTCACCGGTTAAGGAAGTGATGCACGATAATATAGACAAGAGTGCAGTTATAGTTCAGACACAGTATGGGTTTGTTAAGGGTAAGTCTTGTCTGACAAATTTTATTGGACACCATGATGCAAAGAATAATTTTGATATCATCTATTTTGATTTTAGGAAAGCTTTTGATACTGTGGCACATGGAAGCACTAGACAAGACTGCAGCAATGTTTCAGACACAGCATGGGTTTGATAAGGGAAAGTCTTGTCTGACAAATTTGATAGGATATTATGATGTGGTTACAAAGGAACTGGATGCAAAAAATAATTTTGATATCATATATTTGGATTTCAGGAAAGCTTTTGGCACTGTTGCACATGGAAGACTATTGTACAAATTGGAGCACAATGGTATTATGGGTAAGTTGCTACAATGGATAAAAGGATGGTTGAGTGGGAGAAGACAGGGTGGTAATTAATGGGTGCTGCTCTTCGGGGACTAATGTTATTAGTGGAGTCCCACAGGGCTCGGTGTTGGGTCCACGGTTGTTTTGTATATTTATCAATGATACTGATGAAGGTATATCAGGCTTAGTGTCAAAGTTTGCAGATGATACAAAGGTTGGCAGGATTGTTAATGACAATAATGGCAGTGTGCTACTGCAACAGGATCTAAAAAATTTAGTCAGATGGACTAAGCAGCAACTGAAGTTGAACTTTGACAAATGCAAAGTACTGCATATGGGTAGAAGTAACTCCAGAGAAACGTACCAACTGTGCTGTACTACACTTAAGGTGGTAGAAAATGAAAAAGACGTGGGAGTAATTGTGCAGTCAGATATGAAGTTTTCTGAGGAATGCAGACAGGCTGCCAGGGCAGGTCATGGGGTTTTGTCAATGATATACAGGAATTTTGCTAGCAGGGAAAAGGAGGTGATTGTCCCTCTGTATAAGGCAATGGTCAGGCCATGCCTTGAGTACTGCGTACAGGTCTGGAGGCCTCATTTAGGAAGGATTTAGATTTGCCTGAGTGTGTACAGAGAAGGGCAACAAAACTGGTGAGAGGAATGATGGGATCCTCTTACCAAGAGAGGCTCAAGTTCTGCAACCTGCAGTGGCTGGAGACTAGGAACCTGCGAGGTGATCTGATTGAGGTGTATAAGGCCTTGAATGGGTTGAGCACGCTGAATTCTGATGGGATTCTTCCACTCATTCAGATTACGAACCTAAGGGGACATAAATTCAAATTGAGGAAAGACAGATGTAGAATAGATATGCGGAAATTTGCCTTTAGCCAGCGTGTGTTTAATTGCCAGAACAAACTTCCATCTGTTGTTGTGGAAGTTTATAGGTTAAATAAATTTAAGGAGGAACTGGACAAATATTTAGAGGGGATTGTTTTGTAAAAATTTTTTTTTTTTTTTTTTTTGGCTGGTGCTGCATAAGCTCATACACTTGCTTTCTTGCTGTTGTTGTTTGGTTTTTAGGAGCATTAGCAACTAAGGCCATATTGCTCTGGGGATATGCAGTAGTCATTCCTTGACATTTCCGCATCCTCCGTATTTGGTGGCTCACGGGCTCGAACCCCGGTCTAATCAAGAAGCATGTGCTACGCACTGCTGCTCCTGCCCACCTGGCTACGGAGGCGCCTTGCTTTCTTGCATCACATGCCACCACTACTACTACTACAACTAGATATAAACACACCTTACCGTGCTTAGCCTTAAAAAGACAGTAGGAATTTAGCATATTTGTAATGTGGTTTAATGTTTCCATTTTTTTTTTTTTTTCATAATCCCTATTTTAGCATTAGCATTAGTAGAGGCATTTGATGCAAGAAAGCAAGCTTATGCAGCATCAGCCAAAAAAAAAAAAAAAAAAAAAAGTAACATAAATAAATAAAAATAACCACTTCCACTTCACCCCTCTGTTCGTTCGAAATACCTGTCCAGCTGAGCCTTAAACTTATTTAGGCTATCAACTTCCACGACAAGGGATGGAAGTCTGTTCCACCTACCAACCACCCGCTGGCTAAAGGCAAATTTCCGCACATCTATCCTACATCTGTCTTTCCTCAATTTGAATTTATGCCCTCTCAGGTGATTATTCTGAGCAAGAGGAAGAATCCCGTCAGCATTGAGCATGCTCAAACCATTCAAGGCTTTGTACACCTCTATCAGATCACCTCGCTGGTGCCTAGTTTCCAGACACTGTAATTCGCAAAACTTAAGCCTTTCTTCGTAAGAGCACCCCTTTGTCCCATTCACCAATCTTGTTGCCGTTCTCTGTACACGTTCCAGCAGCTCTATATCCTTCTTGAAATGAGGCCTCCAGGCCTGTATACAGTACTCTAGGTGTGGCCTGACCATTGCCTTATACAAGGGAATAATCACCTCCTTATCCCTGCTAGAAAAATTCCTATATATCATTGACAATACACGATGAGCTACTCTTGCAGCCGTCTGCACTGCTCAAAGAACTTCATATCTGCCTGCACAACCACCCCCAGATCCCTTTCATTCTCTACCACTGTCAGTGTAGTACCACAGAGTTGATACGTTGCTCTGGGGGTTGCTGTTTCCCATATGTAGTACTTTACATTTGTCAATGTTAAACTTCATTTGCCACCTCGAAGCCCATCTGCTCATCCTTTCCAAATCCTGTTGCAGCAGCATAGTGTCAGTAGTGTCCTTGACAACCCGGCCAACCTTCGTATCGTCTGCAAACTTGGACATTAAGCTTGATATACCATCATCAATATCATTTATAAATACAGAAAACAATAAAGGACCCAATACTGAACCCTGAGGGACTCCACTAATAACATTAGTCCACGATGAGCAGTGTCCATTGATTACCACTCTCTGTCTTCTCCCCCTCAACCACCCCTTTATCCATAGCAGCAATTTGCCTCCAATGCCACACCGCTCCAATTTGTGCAGCAGTCTTCCATGTGCAACAGTATCAAAAGCCTTTCTAAGATCCAAGTATATAATATCAAAGTTATTCCCTGCATCCAGTTCTTTTGTGACTGCATCATAGTATCCAATCAAATTGGTCAGGCAAGACTTCCCCTTAACAAAACCATGCTCTGTCCTAGCTATAACTGAAGTCTTGTCTAGATGATCCTGCAGTGCTTCTTTAACCAGTGCCTCCATTAATTTTCCGGGAACAGAAGTTAAACTCACAGGTCTATAATTACTTGTGTCAGCCTTTGATCCCCCTTTGTGAATTGGGGTCACATTTGCACATCTCCAGTCCATGGGTACCTCCCCTGAGTCCAAGGAAGCTCTCATAATTATGGCTAAGGGTTTGCTTACTTCCTTTGCTGCCTCCTTTAATAGAACTGGATAGATCCCATCCACCCCAGGTGCCTTTCTTGTGTTTATCTTCAACAATTTCTCCTCCACTTTGCTCTCAGTTATTACAAGATTCTCTAGCTTACTGCTAGAGTTGAATACACCCCTGGCATTCCCTTCGCTGAATAACTCCTCATGTGTGAATGTCGATGCAAAATATTCATTTAGTTTGTTAGCTACCTGAGCAGGGTCATCAACAGTTGACCCATCGATCTCAAGTGGACCAATCTGATTCATCCCCTTCCTTCTAGAGTTTATATAAGTAAAGAACTCTTTGCTCTTTTTCTTCGCATCCCTTGCCAAGGATTTCTCGTAATCTGCCTTCGCCTGCCTAACCTCCTTTGTAACTTGGTTACAGATCAACTTGTATCTATCATAGGCGTCTGTGTCACGTGTTAATTTGTATGTATCCCATGCATTTTTCTTCTCTGCCATATGCCTCATTAGTTCATCTGACATCCATTTAGGCCTAAACCTTGAACAATATTTCTTAGTTGGTATGTAAAGCCTAGTAGCTTCCAAGATAAGTTCTTTGAATGCTTCCCATTTTGAATTTGCTGTTGGCAATATCATCATTTGATCCCACTGTATAGAATTTAAATACTGTCTTAGTCCATTGTAGTCGCCTTTACGAAAGCAATACCCCTTCCCTTTACCCCTAATGGTAGTTACCTCTTTGAGTAACTCCCACTTCAGCACACTATGATCACTGCCACCTAGTGGTTCATTTATCTGCAGATTCTTAATGCATGAAGAATCACTACTGATAATCAAATCAAGAGTATTACTCCCTCTAGTTGCCTCCTGAACATGCTGATGTAGAAAACAATCATCCAATAAATCCACAAAAGCCTTGCTACTGTGTGAGTGACCAGCCCCCAAATTCCAGTCAATATCTGGGAAATTAAAATCCCCCATTATAAGACTCTCTGATTTACTGGCCCACTCTATTTCTCCGAACAGTTTCTTATTATACTCATCAGAGTCATTAGGCCTATAGCACACTCCTACTCTCAATTTTGATCTCCCAATGCTTATGTCACACCAAACTGACTCGACACTGCACTGTCCAGCGATGTCGACTGGCTTCACTTCCTTGGATTTTGTGTGTTTTTTAACTAATAGCATAACCCCTCCTCCCTTCCTATCCTGTCTATCCTTTCTGTAGACATTGTACTCCCCAAATTCCAGTTCTGCATTCCTTATATCTGTGTGACACCACGTCTCTGAAATCCCCACAATATCTGCCTTTGATGTTTTGAGCAATACCTCAAATTCATCAAATTTATTTACTAAACTCCTAGCATTGGTGTACACGCAAGTATACATGCACCTGTTCTTTTTCTTAGCTACCCTACACAACCCATGTGTTTACTTGTACCCCAATGATTCCCAACAGTCTCTGAAATATCCTGCATCTTATTTTCCAGGCTGCAGCTCATTCCAATAGAAGCAGTGCAAGAATCACTTTCACCTCTGCCAGTGGCTACTGTTAATCTATTAGTCCTTGTATCCCCCCAATCTAGCAGTTTTACGACCCACCTAACACTGCCTCGATAGCATCAGCAAACATTCTTGCACCCTTTCTATTTAAGTGTATCCCATCCCTGTAGAAGCAGTCTCTCCTGTTAACAAGTACAGACCAGGCTGAAAAAAATTCTACCCCTTGAGCCCTGCACAATCTTTCCAGGGCCGAATTGATTGACAGGGCTCTCATCATATACTCCCTCCTCTTATTTTCATAAGAATACTACTGCCTCCTTCAAGTTTCCTGTTCAAGAATGCGGCTGAAGTCAATTACAGGCATAAACTGTTATTTAACTTCATTTTCTTCTGACAATGAAGTTTCCAATTTTTTACTACAGTGCTTTATTTAATTTTTTTTATGTTACTGTACTGCTCTGCACTCCAGTATTCATATTCAATATATAAATAGTAAAATTTCTAATTCATTCTTTAATTCATCATATTTTATTTATGTAAATATACAGATGTAAGCAGTGGTGAGCTATAGTGGGCTCGCGAGAGCCCATTGTTATTTTTGAAAATTTGTGAGCCCATTGTTGAGACAATCATTTATTTTACAAATGAAATCCTGAATGCAATTATCGAGTATCCAGAGCAGAAACTACGGTTGGGTGAGCGGGGTCCCATTCCCAACATTTTAATGGCACAATCACTCGGTTATGTATTTTAAAATTGCTTCATTTTTGATTTAATTACAGTCAACCTCTGTTTAATGAACTTCTTTATAGTGAATTTTTTTGATTCCCCCTTGGTAATTACATTAAAAATAGTTTCCGTTGAAGCAAGAAAATTTCCATGTAACGAACGGGTTAGGAGAGACAACTTTGTATGCATTGTTCTCACCTCTGGCCTTGAGGCAAATTAGGTAATTAGAAAGTGCGAATTAATGGTAAAAGGGATTACCGTTTCACAATGTTAGTGGTGTCCGTAAAACCTATGCAGTCACATAAAGAGAAGTCGCGCTAGTCAATATGCTTTCCATAGCCTCTCAGAGGATTAAGATTTTCGCCTCTGGTGTGTTGTGGTTCCCCTTTACTCCTACAAGAAGTCATGTTTTTCGGAGACGTGAGTGATCCTTGCCTTCCAATAAATGTCTCCTGTCTATGTTTACATGGTCACAGTAGCTGAATATCCGTGTGGTTCCGACTTTTTTGCACTGTATTCAAAGAACTAGTGAGAGTAGTAACATGGGGGGGGGGGGGGGATTAAGGCAACTAAGATATTATATAAACTTTACGAAGATGAAATGTTGGCAGATTTTGAAACTTTTTCGAGCCTTTCATTGTGTAGAAAATGTTCTAAAATATAATGGCATACAGGCAATAATTAAAAAAAAAAAAAAAAAAAATCTCAAAATCACCAATATCCAAAAAACTAGCACAAATTAAGGATGATTGCTAAAGAACTTGATGTGGAAACTATAAAGATTGGTAGTGTGTTCGGGCCACGATGTAGCTTGCGGACAGCAATTGTGCGTTGGAGGAATTATCCTGCTTTGTGCAAACATTTTGAATCAGAAGTTAAACAGTCAGGATTATTAAATCAACTTTTAAATTTGGAATTTCTTAACCATTTAGCACTAATGATCGACATCCTGCAAGAGCTCCCTTACCTTTCAGCTTTACAGAATCACAATGGTAAAAACATAAATTAATTATTCGAACTATCAATGCTATTGCTAATTTGAAAAATTCTGAAGGAAATTATGAAGTTAAAATTGAGAACATATTGAAGTAGAAAGAATTTGAAAGAATCAAAATCAAAAGTAAAAAAATCACTTTGTGACAAGTTATTAAATACATTGTTTTATCCTTAAAGGATAAGTTATTAACGCAACAGGGTGATTTTAAATTAAATAAAGAAAATAACGATACCATTGAAAGAAATTTTAAATATATACTACCCGAAATCGTGGAATGTGAAAGAACTTTCGTCTCGGTGGCAAGACGGTGAAAACCGAATAAGAAAGTTAAGTTTTCTGATAAAATATGAAATAAAAATTAATGATTTTAGAGATTTTGTCGAAGACGGTTTATCTTTAAAATCGAGTGAAATTACCTTTTACCTTTTACAGAAAATATCTTTGAAACCATTGTTAGCAGTGCTGACAATGCACTGCAGTGCATTGTCATTTTAGCAGTGCTGAAGCTAATAAGTTCAGCTTTCAGCGTAATCAATAATATTGAGACAATTACACACGCTGCAGATTATGATGACTATACATCTAAATGGAAAACCACTTCTTCAATTTGATCTGGATTGTTACGTCAAATCATCACTCAGTTATTGAGCAAAGCAGAAGATCAACAACAAATATTAATGAAGAAGTAAACTGTATATGGCAATTTTTAGAATAAATTTTTCTTAAATATTTGTGAAATAATTTTTTTTCATGTAATCTGTGATTTTTTGTTTACTTTTTCTAGAAAGCTTGTTTTTTATGTAATACAGTCTATTCCGGTTATTTGGGACACATCGGGACTTAAGCGGCTGCCCCAATTATCCGAAGTTTCACATAAATAGTTAAAAATACAATGTATCCCCCCTTTACAATTGGCTCACCGTACAATCAAATCACGTTACGACGAACTCAACACAGTAAAGTACCGTTCACTATACGATGTGCAGTAAGCGCCGGTCATTGTGATCACGTTTGTGAATTGAATTTTAATTCTATTAAACAGCAATTCTAATTAGCGAAAATAAGAGGAATATTATCCACAGGCTATAAAAGTAAAGATATATTAAGCACAAATTTACCCTTTATTACCTTACCAATTAAAAAATTAAATGATACCTGAAAATCGGAAGAATATACGTGATAATCGGAATAATTAATACATACTGTAATATGTACATACGAACTAGTTGACATTTCTGTTCACTGACATTTGTGGGTGGAGGTTAAAATTTAAAACAGTAAAATGATAAGCAATCAATAACAAAGAACACGGCACACAAATTGCAAGTAACACAATACGCACAAGTGAGAACGGAGTAACGAGTTACAAAGCTTTAAAAATAGGAATGAAGAAAAGATCTGAAAATTAATTTTTTTATGATTGAAGATTTCATGGAAGTGTAAACACATTTCACCATAATAACCCACAGAATTCCAGCTGTTGGTATTATCGCAAATTCAGTAAGATAGAGTTTACTGTCCGTTTATGATAGATTTCACTAATAGAAAAGCCCAATAAACAGGTGAATGCTAATTGTTTTATGGTTGTGACCTCCAGAATTTCGATCGAACCATGTGGTACCGTCGGAGACAATTGTAGGGTAATCTCCAGTGCTGCGGTCTCCTGCCCCGATTAAGCGAAGTAAATCCTGGCTATTTTCTTGATTGGTTTCTGTTTTTTAAGATTTGTCCCAAATAAACGGCTGCCCGATTAACCGGTGGCCCAAATAACCGGAATCCACTGTATTTGTTTTTATATTGTGGAATGTTTTGTAATAGTTTTTATGTTATTCGTGATATGGAAAATATTTCTGTAATTTTTTATTCGCAATATTCAAATTTTATCATGAAACACATGTATCCATTATATTTCCCTAGTTGTAAAAAAAAAGACGAATAAAAAAGATTTTCATAATTTCTGGAAGACAAGAAGATACAATGGATTTATAACTAAAGTAAGAGATGAATACTTGTGAGTGCAACGTATCTAAATATCTCTGTAAAACAGCACCGATTGATGTACTGATCTTGTAGTTGAAGTGACATACACAGCTGTTAGGGGAACCTAACAATGGAATGTAATGAAAATGCAAGATGAAAAAAGAAATGGTTGACAAATATTTGTATTGTTAGAATCGTAACAATACAAACTTCAGTAGTAACTTCAGGAAGCATGATTGTGAAGTCATACTATTCAAAAATTCTAAAAAGTTACAACTCCAGACACTGTCGTATCCAGTTATCATCGTAAGGCAAGGCACGACGACCAGGTTTTTAAGTTTTTTTTTAGATAGAACTAGGAACGTTTTACACATTAACTTATATGCATGGTTAAGGGGATAATAAGCCGCATCTGTCCACCCCTGACTCGAGATATCATACCGGTCATGCGCTCTAATCACACTACTGGTAGTGCGACTATGGGAAGTGCCTTTAGCGGATGCCGCGGATGACATCACTTCCTTGACCAATCAAATTTACTCGGTAGAATGTCCGAAAAACTGCAAGCCTATTGTTAAAATGTTCACAGCTCACCACTGGATGTAAGTATCTGCAACATTGAAATTTTCTGAAGTTACCAGTAATATCGTAATCAAGAGGTAATTAATACCCTTAATATAGTAATCCAGATGTAATAAATATGCTAACTGTTAGATATACATCACATCTATCAAGTGTTACCTCGCTTATACCACAGTAAGCATTAAAAACAGGCGTCTGCAGGTTCTCTCACACCCATGCTATAACCATGGAGCATTGTAATTTCAGCATCAATTTTAAGTAGCAATTATTTTTGGCCTTTTGAAGCTGGATCACATGCAGAAGATAAAATTAATGGTAGACCCCAAATAAATTTTTTTTCACTGACATTCCCAGGGGCTCACGTCCGGTGAGTATGGGCTTGGCACATCCAAGGTCCTGAGCTGGATATCACCATTCTTCCCTTTCTTGGTGATTCCCCTCTCTCTCTCTTATATTTTTTTCTGAGAAAATTGTCTCAAGTACATTTTCAAGGTAATACCTGTTTGGGATACTGATGATTTAACCCAAACAAAATGGTAAATTTATTTTAATTCTTTTTCAATAAAGTTAATTTTGCATGGATTTTTGGAGTATCGTTTAAACAATAACTCAAAAAATGACCTTATCCCATCAATGTTTATGGTACTATGAACAGTTTCTGGTCAAAGGAATTGGTCAGCAACCTATTCTTCAGAAAGAAACCAGCAGGACCGATACCTTCTGTCCTAGACCCCACAGTCATGTGAAATTACATACGAAATATTGCCAACTATGTAATGCATTTTTGGCACCAATTTAACAGACCTCTCCAAATTTAGGCCTAAATGGATGTGAGATGAACTAATTAGACATGCGACAGAGAAGAAAAATGCTTGGGATACATATAAATTAACACGTGACACAGAAGCCTGTGATAGATATAAGCTGATCTGTAACCAAGTTACAAAGGAGGTTAGGCAGGCGAAGGCATATTACGAGAAATATTTGGCAAAGGATGCAAAGAAAAACAGCAAAGAGTTTTTTACTTATGTAAACTCTAGAAGGAAGGGGATGAATCAGATTGGTCCACTTGATATCGATGGTTCAACTGTTGATGATCCTGCTCAGGTAACTAACAAACTAAATGAATATTTTGCATCAACATTCACACATGAGGAGTTATTCAGGGAGGGGAATGCCAGAGGTGTATTCAACTCTGGCAGTAAGCTAGATAATCTTGTAATAAATGAGAGTAAAGTGGAGGAGAAATTGTTGAAGATAAACACAAGGAACACACATAGGGTGGATGGAATCTATCCAGTTATATTAAAGGAGGCAGCAAAGGAAGTAAGCAAACCCTTAGCCATAATTATGAGAGCTTCCCTGGACTCAGGGGAGGTACCCTGGACTGGAGATGTGCAAATGTGACCCCAATCCACAAAAGAGGATCAAAGGGAGACACAGGTAATTACAGACCTGTTAGTTTAACTTCTGTTCCAGGGAAATTAATGGAGGCACTGGTTAAAGAAGCATTGCAGAATCATCTAGACAAGAATTCAGTTATAGCTCGGACAAACCATGAGTTTGTTAAGGGGAAGTCTTGTCTGACTAATCTGACTGGATACTATGATGTAGTCACAAAGGAACTGGATGCAAAGAATAACTTTGATATCATATATTTGGATCTTAGAAAAGCCTTTGATACTGTTGCACATGGAAGACTGCTGCAAAAATTGGAGCAGTGTGGCATTGGAGGCAAATTGCTGCTATGGATAAAGGGATGGTTGAGGGGGAGAAGAAAGAGTGGTAATCAATGGACACTGCTCATCATGGACTAATGTTATTAGCAGAGTCCCTCAGGGTTCAGTGTTGTTTTCTGTATTTATAAATGATACTGATGATGGTATATCAGGCTTAATGTCCAAGTTTGCAGACGATACAAAGGTTGCAGCAGCATTAGTGTTAATGACACTAATGCTGCTACAACAGGATCTAGAAAAGTTGAGCAGATAGGCTGAGAGGTGGCAAATGAAGTTTAACATTGACAAATGTAAAGTACTACATATGGGAAGCCGTAATCCCAGAGTAATGTATCAACTCTGTGGTACCACACTGACAGTGGTAGAGAATGAAAAGGACCTGGGGGTAATTGTGCAGGTAGATATGAAGTTTTCTGAGCAGTGCAGACGGTCTGCAAGAGTAGCTCATAGTGTCTTATCAATGATATACAGGAATTTTTCTAGCAGGGATAAGGAGGTGATTATCCCCTTATATAAGGCAATGGTCAGGCCACACCTTGAGTACTGTATACAGGTCTGGAGGCTTCATTTTAAGAAGGATGTAGAGCAGTTGGAACAAGTACAGAGAAGCGCAACAAGATTAGTGAATGTAACAAAGGGTTGCTCTTATGAAGAAAGGCTTAAGTTTTGCAAATTACAGTGTCTGGAGACTAGGCACCTGCGAGGTGATCTGATTGAGGTGTATAAAGCCTTGAATGGCTTGAGCATGCTCAATGCTGATGGGATTCTTCCTCTTGTTCAGAAAGTTTGCCTTTAGTGCGAAAGTTTGCCTTTAGCCAGCAGGTGGGGGAAGGCTGGAACAAACTTCCATCTGTCGTTGTAGAAGTTGATAGCTTAAATAGATTCAAGGCAGGACTTGACAAACATTTGGACTGAGGGGATGGGTGAAATAAGGGTTTTTTTTTTTTTTTTTTTTGGCTGTTGCTATATAAGCTTGCTTTCTTACATCATGTGCCTTTGCTAATGCTAATTTTAATAGAGAAACTGTGGCAAAAAATTACACGAGTGAACAGAATGTTTTCCAGTGAAGTAAATGTGAATTCAGAAAAAAAAAAGAATATACTGACATATAAATCTTTGGACAAATTCAATTAAAAGGTTTGGTGACTCAAGCAGTTGCTCTGAACACTTCTAAGTCTTCTGACTGTTTGGTATAGAAGCTCTCTAAACAAGTTCCTACCTTATGGACTGCTGAATACTTTTTGCAACTGGGTATCCAGTTTTATCCCTGACAGCTCCCTGCAAGTGACAGTATATGGCTTCCAGTTTTCTAACTTCCCCACTAATGTCAATGTTCTCCAAGGTTGAGTTCTTTCTTCCACTCTTCCTCTTGTATATTAATGACTTTCTTCCAATGTCTGCAAATCTTATCCATAGTTCTGCTTATGATAGCACATACATTCCACGTTCCAATTTGCAAAAAATAGCTTCATTTTCTTGAATATCCTCCACATGATACCTTAACTACGGATCGCCAGGTGATTCTTCAGTGGGCAAAGAAAAATTAGTTAGCTTTATTCCCTCTGAAACTGTCCTGTCTTATTTCTCACAAAAAAGCACTTACTGCTCCTTTGTTCATCTTTAAAGACACTTTTTTTTTTTTTTGGCTGTCAATGTGGCAACTGAAGTTTAACATTGATATATGGGTAGCAATAACCAAAGAGAAATGTACCAACTGTGTGGTACTACACTCAGGGAAGTGAAAAAGACCTGGGGGTAATTGTGCAGTCAAATATGAAGTTTGCTGAGCAGTGCAGATAGGCTGCCAGGGCAGGTCATGGAGTCCTGTCAATGATAAAAAAATGAATTTTGCTAGCAGGGACAGGGAGGTGATTATCCCATTATACAAGGCAATGGTCAGGCCACACCTTGAGTACTGTATACAGGTCTGGAGGCCTCATTTTAAGAAGGATGTAGAGCTGTTGGAACGAGTACAGAGAAGGGCAACAAGATTAGTGAATGGAACAAAGGGTTACTCTTACAAAGAAAGGCTTAAGTTTTGCAAATAACAGTGTCTGGAGACTAGGCACCTGCGAGGTGATTTGATTGAGGTGTATAAAGCCTTGAATGGTTTGAGCATGCTCAATGCTGATGGGATTCTTCCTCTTGCTCAGAATCATCGCTTGAGAGGGCATAAATTCAAATTGAGGAAAGACGGTTGTTGAATAGATGTGTGGAAATTTGCCTTTAGCCAGCGGGTAGTCGATTGGTGGAACAGGCTTCCATCTTTTGTTGTTGAAGCTAATAGCCTAAATAAATTTAAGGCTCAGCTTGACAGGCATTTGGAACGAATGGAGGGATGAAATGGGAGGGTTTTTTTGCTGATGCTGCATAAGCTTGCTTTCTTGAATTGTATGCTAATGCTTAGCTTTCTAGACAAGATCACATACCTCTACTACGAATTACTTTAACGACTTATCTCTCTTTTGGCATAAGCACATTACAAATATTGCTCCCTCTGCATCCAAAAAAACTGGCATTTCCTTTTCACTCAGCATTACTTTTCATCTAAACATCTACTGACTGTACAAATCTCAGATCTGCCCTGCCATGGAATATTATTCTCACATCTGGGGTGGCCTCCAAATTGCTCTCAAGCTTCTTGACTCCATAAAAGAGGGCAGTCAGGTGAATAATAACCAATCTCTTACAAGTTACTCCCCTCTATCTCATAGACATTTAATATCTGCTGTGTACTTTTTTTATAAATACTTACAATGGTACTGCTCTCTTTTCAACCATCCTGAACACACTGCAAGTTGTCTAATTCCAAACTCACAGAACCAAGTTACCCTCATTTATCATTTCTACCTCGGTTTTTTGGAACAACCTTACTGCTAATGTATCTCCAAAAATTCGAGTCCAATGTCAACAACTACCTTCTCAACCTACAACTCATATACAGTACTAAGTACTATAGGTTCAAACACCTGTTCAGGGTTTTCATTTAAAAAAAAATGTCTAAGAAACAAGGTTCGGAATAAGACACCAACTCTTTAGCAAACTTTAAATTCATCAAGAAAAATCTTGTGAAAACAGAACATTTAGATAGCTATCGGTTAACAACCTATAGCTATCTAAATGTTAAATTATCATCTAGATAGCTAGATGATAATTAAGGTTGAAATGGAAAACAGTTGTTGGCTAAGACTAAGTTTCTGTAGATAATTTTCAGGATATGTGCTAAGGATGGTTGTTCCAAAGAACAGGAGTAGAAGGTTACAACAACAAATAAACATTAACTTCAATTACAAGCTAAGTAGATCACTGACATCTGAAATCAGCTCCCCTCACACCATAATTTGTTATGAAAATTTATCAGCAAAAGACATCCTGGTATTAAAAAAATATGGTTGATTTCAGCATATTAACAAAGCATTGCTACATTTGTAACAAAATGATAGAAATTAATAATTAAATACTATTGTGTATAGCAGTGACGGCGAACCTTTTCCAGCACCCATGCCAATGCAAAAAATATAGCAATTTTCACGTGCCACAGGAAGAAGAAAATATAAAAAAACAGATGAAGATTAATAAAGTATTTACTGTTATTAAAAGAGAACAATACCTGAAGTTTCTACTGAAAACTGAGAGCAAAAATTAAAGCAAAAAAAAAGGTTTGATGGATGACATTATAAAACAAGGAACTGAAACTACAAAGTTAGAAACATTACGAGAAGATTCTTTGATAACTTATCTATAATCAAAAATAAATGAACTGTATGAGTCAAGTCTGAAAACTAACAATAATTCCCAAGCCACAGCCAATGGGAATGAAAACAGATATTTTACAATATATATATAAAATGCTACATATTCTCTTGAAATTTTATATATATAAACACTGCAAGAAAATATGTAGCATTATACAGATGGTACTATGTATATATGTATGGATTCTATAGAGGGAAGCATTGCCAATATTATTGTGAAGATAGAAAAACTTTTTAAAGCCAGTTGTGTGAAAAATGTAGGGTGTACAGTAAATTTAAAGTTATGTGGTTATGTTCCCGCTTCTGTCTTGCCATGAGATGGGCATATACTCCATGTAAATGTTGGTACAAAAACCAATCCAAAATTCCCAGATCCAGCATAGATAGTGCTAATACCAGCAATCCCATACCCAAAGAGCTCTGGGTATCAGTGAATATCCAGCACCAAGAAATGCTATTAAAAAAAATAATAAAGAAAGAAAATAAAAAAATAAATAAAGAAAATAAAAAAAATAATAAATAAATAAATAAACAAAATAAATAAATAAATAATAAATAAATAAATGATAAAAAAAAATGGAGAGATCCACTGCCAGCAATCCTGCTCAAAGTCCAACTGGCACTGAGCCAGAAAAGTCAGGGGCAAAACTTGCAGTCCTCAACAGATGGTACTATATGCCACTTTATTTCATCCATTAAATCCAAATTCTGTTAAACTGAGGTGGTGGGCACCTCCGTAGCCAGGTGGGAAGGAGCAGCAGTGCGTAGCACACGCTTCTTGATTAGACCGGGGTTCGAGCCCGTCACCACCAAATACGGAGGATGCGGAAAGGTCATTCAGGGAATGACCACCGCATATCCCGGAGCAATATGGCCTTAGTTGCTAATGCTCCTAAAAAACCAAATAACATAATAACAAACTGAGGTGGCTAAAATAGACAGTTTACTATATTAACTGTTCCTACTTAAATTATGCTAATGTCATGTACTCCTTTATCTTTAATAAAATTAGATATATTTTTTTTTTCAACTTTTTTTTAATAGGACTCTTATTCTTCTGGACACATGACAAATAAATTTATTGAACTTATAGTAGCAGACTCAATGTTGTTCCTGAAAGGAAAGAAAAATGCTGACTTCCGATGCCCATTTGGAATTGTCTGAACTTAATACATGTTTTAAGTGTTTAAGCAGTTGAATCCACAGTGAAACTGACTTTTGATACAGTGTGTGTGTGTGTGATTTTTTTTTTTTTTTTGAAATGGCTATTGAAGCACACTACATTCTGTAAAAACGTAATGTGATTGCCTGTAGTTATATATTTTTTGGCAATAAAGTGATGTTATATATATATATATATGCTGTTGTGTGTTTGCAAAATCTTCAGTGATAAATCTAAGGGAACTAATTTTATGTTAGTGGTCCTGCACAATTGAATTTATTTAAAATTCCTTTTAAGTTTTAAAGAACCTTAAATGATAACATCACATCCAAATGAAAACTGAGAATAAAAAAAATTATATATATATATATACATTTACAACTACACCCAGAAAGCATCCAAAACTTTTGATAGTATGTGTGAGATTTTTTCTTAAGGTACGGCTATAGAAGCACACTACGTTCTGTAAAAATGTAATGTGAAAGTTGACAGACAAATATCATAACAAAAATTCATCTTATAAATATGCTCCATTAAGCTCATCTGGCTGGCTTTTAAAACTAGTGAAATAATAAAAGGCTAAAAAGGATATTTTTTCCAATAATTGTAAAGCTATTAACCACCAGCAAAACTTCAAAATTCAGAAACAGGAAGGGTAGGGTAGGAAGTACAAAGGTAGTCAACAGCAAAGGAACAGTTATCGAGTTAACTGGTGACATTATGGACCATTCAAATGATTTTTTTAAACTTTTTTTTAATGCTTATTGTTGAAACTTGCATATATTTTGGAGAGCTCATTAGCCATATGTGCGTCTACTAGATATGAGCAATGCATAAAATGTAAAACAACCCCGTATTTACATATAAAATACAAACTAGAAGTACCAATACAGCCTATATTAAACTGCCAGTTCAACTAATCCGAAACGGTAACATCTTTCATCCATGGTTAATTAAAAAAAAAAAAAAAATTCCCAAAATGTCCCAGACAAACAATACTATCCCTGAAAAAAATAAATAAATAAAATAAATAATAAAAATTTTGTGTATATTATAATAAAAAGAGCAGCAGCATCTAACATTTCTTTAACTAATCAGCAAAACAATTTTCTTTTCAAATGATCGTGATCATAAAAAAATTGTCTAACGAAATTGCAGTGGGATCCCGATTAGCAAAAAGCATTAAATTCCCAAATCGGACTATCCAATCTTTCTGATTCGTGTAAATCGGTCACTACGAGCTGGCTTGAAACTGCTCACTTAGGTTCACATTAATACTTTTTTAAATAAAAGTTCTTTAGACATTCTTTTCAAAACATGCCAGTAGGCTTAGGTTTTACAATTAAAAAAAAACACAGAACGCGATAATCACCTGTCGAGGACGTTCGTAAGGTTTCGCGCCATGAGTCTTTTCTGTTTTCAACCTAGAAGGAACCTTTCCGGCCATGAGAACGTCTTAGAACACTTTATATATGAAGCACAGTTCATAAATAATACTCATGCACAATTTTAAAACATGATAATATTCAATCTCATATACTTTTTGCATAAAACAAGTAACATCAATCGCGTGATTTCCTCTCGTAATCTACAAACATGGCGGCAGACAAGATTGAAACTGATTGGCTAATTTTTCAGCGCCTCAGTGACATCTACAATATATAAGTCTGAAATAGAGATATCGTATTAAATATGGACAAAATATTGAATATTTTAACTGGAAAAATCATTGTATCAAACGATGAAGAGGAAATTCAGTGATAAATCTATAAACAATTGCTCTGGATTATAAAAAAAAAAAGAGTGATCCAACCACCAGAATATGTTCTCGTCCAATCCGAGCTAAATCAGCGAGTTTCAGGAAACAGAAGTTCGGAACCCTATTTTGACTGAAGAGAACAGAGTAATTCAAGTTGCAGTACACATTCAGGCTATCCAAGGAAACATAGTGGCGACAAAAAAAAAATGCATCACTTATGAATTTTGCATTGCGGGTTGCAGAAATGTTCGAAATGCTTTTGTTAGATGGGATTTATAGGGTGTTTCTAAATTATTATCGGGGTTTCCGTGGCACGTAAGATGTCCAGGGGATATTCAATTTCCCTCCAGGTGTTCTCCAGCATTTGCCGTGTAACTGTTTCGATCGCAGCAACAATTCTGAGTTTCAGTTCATCGAGGGAGATCACAGGAGTCTTCTACACAATGTCCTTCACGTATCCCCACAGGAAGAAATCAAGCGGAGTAAGATCGGTTGAGCGCGGAGGCCCCGGAAAATGCATGTCAAGAAATTCTCGGACAATAAGAGCACAATATGCAGTGCACAATCTTGCTGGAACACGTATCCCCACAGGAAGAAATCAAGCGGAGTAAGATCGGTTGAGCGCGGAGGCCCCGGAAAATGCATGTCAAGAAATTCTCGGACAATAAGAGCACAATATGGCAGTGCACAATCTTGCTGGAACACCACATTTGGCTGATGATTTTCCAACTGGGAAAACAGATACAGCTGTAGCATGTCCAGATAGGTCACCGCTGCCACACCGCTGCCGCAAAGAAAAAGGGCCACAAAACTTCCGAACATGAGAGAGCAAACCAGACATTGACCCTTGGATTATCTCTTTTAAATTCTCGAATGACGTGAGGGTTTTCCGACCCCATAGTCTGCAGTTATGACGATTTACCCTCTCTGATACATAAAACGTTGCTACATTACTAAATCTCCATATCCGAAGGTTTTTGTATATTTATCAATGATATTGATGAAGGTATATCAGGCTTAGTGTCGAAGTTTGCAGATGATACAAAGGTTGGCAGGGTTGTTAATGACAGTGTGCTACTGCAACAGGATCTAGGCTGTAGTTATGAAATGCTTTAAATGCTTACGTTATGGTCATTCTGCCCAAATCTGTAGTCATAAAACAGTTACCTGTGGTCATTGTGCTAGGAGTGGGTATGTTTTTGCTGACTGCCAGCATAGAGACCAACAACCCTGTTGTGTAAACTGTAAAAAGAGGGGAAGGCATTACCACCACACAGTGAGAGATGTAAAATGTGTGGATTATGTTAAGGCGTTAGAAATGGCAAGTAAGAGGGTTCATTATGAATAATTCAGTAAATTCTAATAACTTTTGGAGTTGTCATAATGGCGAGTTAATTGATTATTTGAATATATTGCAGTTAAATGGACAACGGTCTACGACTGTAATGGATGAGGCTAGGGTTTTTTGCACAGGACAAAGGGTGTGATATTCTATGTTTACAAGAACCATATGTAATGCAGATAGATGATAGATCAGAAATTTAAAGTAGTAGGATTTCCAGTTGATGTTAGCATTAGTAGAGGCAAATGATACAGGAAAGCAAGCTAATGCAGCATCAGCCAAAAAAAAAAACGCTCCCATTTCATACCTCTGTTTGTTCCAAATACCTGTCCAGCTCAGCCTTAAATTTATTTAGCCTATCAACTTCCACAACAAAAGATGGAACCACCAATGTTCCACCAATCTTTCCTCAATTTGAATTTATGCCCTCTCAGGTGATTATTCTGAGCAAGAGGAAGAATCTCATCAGCATTGAGCATGCTCAAACCATTCAAGGCTTTATACACCTCTATCAGATCACCTTGCCGGTGTCTAGTCTTCAGACACAGTAATCTGCAAAACTTAAGCCTTTCTTCGTAAGAGCAACTCTTCGTTACAGTCACTAATCTTGTTGCCCTTCTCTGTACTCGTTCCAACAGCTCTACATCCTTCTTGAAATGAGGCCTCCAGACCAGTATACAGTACTCAAGGTGTGGCCTGACCATTGCCTTATACAAGAGGATAATCACCTCCTTATCCCTGCTAGAAAAATTCCTGTATATCATTGACAAGACACCATGAGCCACTCTTGCAGACCGTCTGCACTGCTCAGAAAACTTCATATCTGCCTGCACAATTACCCCCAGGTCCTTTTCATTCTCTATCACTGTCAGTGTAGTACCACAGAGTTGATACGTTACTCTGGGGTTACTGCTTCCCATATGTAGTACTTTACATTTGTCAATGTTAAACTTCATTTGTCACCTCTCAGCCCATCTGCTCAAATCTTCTAGATCCTGTTGCATACTGTCATTAGTGCCCTTAACAACCCTGCCAACCTTCGTATAGTCTGAAAACTTGGATATTAAGTCTGATATACCATCATCAGTATCATTTATAAATACAGAAAACAACAATGGACCCAACACTGAACCCTGAGGGACTCCACTAATAACATTAGTCCATGAAGAGCAGTGTCAATTGATTACCACTGTCTGTCTTCTCCCACTCAACCATCCCTTTATCCATATCAGCAATTTGCCTCCAATGCTGCACTGCTCCAATTTGTGCAGCACTCTTCCATGTGCAACAGTATTAAAAGCCTTTCTAAGATCCAAATATATAATATCAAAGTTATTCCCTGCATCCAGTTCCTTCATGACCACATCATAGTATCAAATGTTAGAACTGTTAATGTGACAGTAGAAAGACCAGAGGCTGCTATAGTAATATTTAGAAACCATTTGAATATAATTGTTATTAGCAGTCTATATCGAGTATAGCTGTGTGTATTTATGCGTGTACAATTCAAATTTCATTCTACTTGGCATCACTTTATTGCCCACCATTTCAGAATGTTGAAAAATAATAGCTTACATGGAAAATGTGTTATCAAGAGGTATTAAGGCTATGGTAATGTTATATTTATAATGGACTCTAATGCAAAGTCTAATTTTTGGCATAGTCAAATTGTGGATTCCAGGGGAATGAGTTTTGAAGATTTTATAATCTCTAATAATTTAAGTGTGATAAATGTTCCAAACCGACTTTTTACATTCAGTACAACCAATGATGTGTCCAGTATAGATGTGACATTGGCACATAATAATGTGACTAATAGAATATGTCACTGGTATGTGAACACTGAGGTGACTAATAGAATATGTCATTGGTATGTGAACACTGAGGTGACTAATAGTGACCATAGCTCATTGTTATTTCATTCAAGACTAGGAGGGAAAGATTTGGGTAATGAGTTGAGGTCCAAGGAGCAAATTAGATTTTCGTATAAAAACATTAATTGGAAAAAGTTCAGGCATTCCATTGATCTAGACTTTGGGAATAATAAGAATTTGACACTAAACACTTTGAATGCATCAGAGTATGCTCTATTTGTGCAGAATGCACTTTATAGGACTTTACTGTATGCAACAAAGAGAAGGAAATTGCTTAAAAAAATTTAACTTGGTGGTCAAATGACTTCAAATAGATCTTGGAATGCAGCTGAAGCCAGTTATTTTAAAGAATTGTTTAGGAATAAAAGAAAGAAATATCATAAGGCCATATATGAATATAAAGTAAGAGCTTGGCCATCATTGGTGTCTACAGTTGGAAATAGTAACCCATGAGAACTTTTATATAGATTGTCAATGAACAAAATAACAACACAGGAGGAGTTCCATACAATTAGAACTGATAACAGTGAAACAATTGATTGGCAATCAACAGTAAAAGCTATGATTGCACAGGTGTGTCCAGAAGATAATGTGTTGGATGAGAATGAGGAATAAACTTTGATCGTAACCTGTAATGCTGGATATTAGTCCTCGGTAGTATAGTGGTTAGTATCCATGCGGGAGACCGGGGTTCGATTCCCCGGCGGGGAGTCCGTTACTTTCACCCCAGGGGCTCACATCTGGTGAGTATGGGCTTGGCACACCCAGGGTCCTGAGCTGGATATCATCATTCTTCTCTTTCTTGGTGATTCTCTTCTGTTTCCAACTCTCTCTCTCTCAGGGTAACTCAGAAATTTTTTTTAGCTGGTGCAGCATAAGCCTGAGGCTTCCTTGCACTATATGGCTAATAATAATAATAATAATAAAATATTTTACAGATGATAATGATTCATTGTTTGCTGAATTGAGTTCAGTATTAAAACAATTAAATATTAGTAAAACTCCTGGGCTGGATTTAGTAGAGAATAGTGCAATAAATAAATTTATAGATTGCTAACCAAGTGTAGCTTTAAATATGTATAATAAATGTTTATTGGAATGTATTTTTCCTGATTTTTGGAAGAATGTACTCCTGAAATTGATAAGGAAACCAGCTAAGGAAATTACTAATCCAAAGGCTTTCAGGCCAATATCATTATTACCTAATCTTGGTAAACTCTATGAGAGATTGTTGTATGGGCGATTATAGCAATTCCTGATAAATAGGAAAATTACCTTGTGTCATCAATTTGGTTTCAAGAAAAATGTCTCAACTGAAGATGCAATCAATGCATTGCTAAATCATGTACATAATTCAAGATTCAATTATGAATTTGCTTTAATTATAGATTTTGAGGGGGCATTTGAAGCCGTTTGGCATCAAAGAATTTTACATGAGTTAAGGAAAGTTAACTGTCTTTTTAATTTGTATAAAGTTATAAGTAGTTATTTGACCAACCAGCAAATTACTGTTAGATCAGAGCATTTATAATTTAATAAGAAGGTTACTAGGGGATGTCCACAGGGGTTTGTTTTAGGACCTCTGTTTTGGAATTTAGTTATAAATCAATGGTCATTAATGCCATTTGATTATGTGGAGAGTTGCTTTAAGATAGCTTTTGCTGATGATTTGGTCATTTGCATATCTGAGCAGTCCAGGAGAATGCTAGAAGACAAAGTGGGGCAGATTATACATGAACTATAAATAAATAAGCAAATTCCACTGGTATCTCAGACTAGGTATCCGGCAGTTATATTGGATCATAAGTTAACTTTTTTGCCACGCTTAAATCATTTAAGGAATAGGGTTAGGAATTTTAGTATAGCAATTTTTAAGGTATCTCTATCAGAATGGGAGTTGCAAAGAAGTATGTTAAATCTTTACTACAAGGCAGTTTTTCTGCCACTTGTGGCTTATGTTCTGTCAGTTTGGGTAAACTGTGTCAATAAGATTCAATTTAGGGCAAAATTTTATTCCTTGCAGGAAGTTATGTTGCTTGCAATGCAGAGTATGTAGAACAGTGTCAACACATGCCTTACAGGCCATATGCCTCTTGATTTGTATATTGTATGTTGAGCTTTCAGTTATTACGTAAGAAGAGGCAAGCAATACACATTTATGAGTATTAGCAATAATGCTACAGGAGATCCAAAAACAGAGAGGAAGCTCATATAAGGAAAAATGTTGGAAATTTGGCAGGAGAGGTGAAAGGCTAGTATAACAGGTTCTGTTACTAGATTATTTATTCCGAACGTTTAGTTTGCTTTTAATTAAGAGAAAAATAGATGGTTCTATCCTAGTATGTAACTATCTTATCTACTAATTGGGCATGGCTCGTTAAAAAGTAAATTATACTATTTTTGGCTTAGTATCAGATCATTTTGTTTGTAGATGTGAGGACTCTTGGAGTCACATATTATATAACTGCCCTTTATATCTGCTTTATAGGCAACGATTAATTGAGGTGATACCTGATTTAAGTCCTGGTAATGAAACTCTTTGTCTAAATACTTATAATTGTTATGTAGCAATGCAAGATTTTGCCAGGATAGTTTTCCATAAAAGGTTAAAACTTGCCACATGGATAGTAGTTGAATGATGTTTTTTTTTTTTTTTTTTTTAACTGTCAATTTCAAATTTTAAAAATTTTTTTTTATTTTATTTATTTATTTTTTTATTTATTTTTTTTTTTTGCAGGCACTGCAGAATTGTAGAGTGGGATGAATACACTTGCCGGCTTCATTGGGAGTTTTTTTTTTTTTTTGTTTCTCTCCTCTCCATTTCGGTATTGGTTACCTTGTTTTCCACTAACTGTTGGAGGGGGATGTGTTTTTTATTTTATTTAATTAATTTATTTATTTTTATTATTTTTTATTTTTATTTATTTTTTTTTTCTTTTGCTGGCTCCCAAGCCTGGGCATCTTGGGAGCAGGATTGCTGGCACCCTCTGGTCCAGCACGCTGAATTCTGATGGGATCCTCCCACTTGTTCAGAATACGAACCTACGGGGACATAAGTTCAAATTAAGAAAGGATAGATGTAGAATAGATGTGCGGAAATTTGCCTTTAGCCAGCGGGTAGTTAATTGCTGGAACAAACTTCCATCTGTCGTTGTGGAAGTTGATAGGTTAAATAAATTTAAGGAGGAACTGGACAGGCATTTGGAGGGTATGGTGTGATTTTTTTTTTTTTTTTTTTTTGGCTGATGCTGCATAAGCTCCTACACTTGCTTTCTTGCATCAAGTGCCACTACTACTACTACTACTACTACTTCTACCGGAGGGTGAGGGATTTTTGTGTGGCTAGCACAGACAGTTTAGTGGTCCCATGCCTGGGGTCGGGTGCCGGGTAGTGGTTGTCAGAATGTTGGCTGCTCCCTATCTATGTAGAAAGAAATATTAAAGAAAAGTAACAACAGGTGGATTTGGACATATGTCTAGGGTCAACCAACAGTGACCATAAATACATACATACATATAGAGATAAATATCCGAAGGTAATTTTCATCAGCTTCGACGTTTGACAAAAAAGACTCGGGAAAATTGGAAAAGGCGGGGCTTATTCCGCTTTAAAGCATGCACAATCTGCAGTTTGGCGGCATGGGGGTGAAGGCTCTTATGAACAAAGCTCCAAACAGTCATTTGTTATATACCTAACTGCAAAGAAACTCATCTCGTTGATTTTTGTGGGCTTCGAGAAAACGCTTCATGGATTCGATCAACAAATTCCAGCGATGAGTTCGGTTTTCCGGCTCCTTTTGGTGCAGAACACTACCAGTCTCTTGAAATTGCTTTAACCAACGTCGGATAGCATTATCTGAAGGTGGATCTTTTCATACTGAGTTTTGTAACGACGTTGCATTGTGGCAACGGACTTTATTTCGAAAAACCAAAGTACGTACATTGCCTTCTCTTGAACAGTCGGCATTTTGAAGTAATCCGTCAATATTTCCCAGACTTCAATGTCGCGAGTACAGCATTGGCAAATAAACTTTTTGAGTTTCACTTTCATATTTCGTAAGCAGTTTTATTTTGTTCTTTCCGGTTTGAAAATTATAGGCCACGGAAACCCCGATAATAATTTAGAATCACCCTGTATATCTCTGCGAATGAAATCCAATAAAAGTACTCCATCTCATATACCTAATTGCCATAAATATCTTCCCAAAGGGTAAAATGCAAAATTAATGGAAATATGAGAAATCATGCAAATGGCAATCATCACAACCAAACATATATTTTATTGCATTTACGGGTACAAATTGAAATTACAAGTTAACGTAACAGTACGTATTATGTACTGCAAATCAGCAAAATAAGTCCTCGACATTTTTTTGTTCCTCCTCGAGCTGCAATTACAGCCTTGCAATGATCTGGCATAATGTTAAACTTCTGGATATACAGTTGCCAAATTTCGTGGCAACTGTATATCCAGAAGTTACAATGCTCTGGTGCAGCTGAATCTTACTTGTTGGCTTCTTTTGAGCAATTTTAGAAGACATTATGTACCAGAAATTTTCAATAGGGTTCAAATTTGGTCTGTTGCCAGGCCAGGCCAGCATTTCTGAGGTGTGACTTCACCTTAAAGGGGAAAAAAAGAGGGAAAACATTGGTGTAAGTATGTTTTAAGCTTTGCGAGACAAGAAGATAAACTCATCATTAGTAACATAAAACTTACCGATTTTGTTGTCTGGCAAGGGGCTGCTCCTGTTGAAAAATGCAGTTTTGGAAGTCTGTGTGGTGATCCCTAATAATGGATTTCAGGCACTCCTCCAAGATAGCAGTGTAGGTTTCTGCATTCACCGTTCCCTTAATAAACTTAATTCGCCCCACCCCTTTGCTTGTTATGCATCCACAGACCATCTGACCAGCGGGGAACTTTACAGTTGGTTGGTGTTATGCAGTCAGGATGGTATGCCTCGGATTTTCGTCTGCTGACATATCGTTCCCAATCGAGCCATGCAGGTTGAATTTCGATTCCTCAGAAAAGATGATGGTGTCCCATTGCTCCTTTGTCCACGAAACGTGCATTTTAGCCCAAGCAAGTCGCTTCTTCCTCATTTTTTGGATCAGCAAAGGCTTCTTCTTGTGCCGATAGGCACGAAGACCTCATTTCGAAAGTTGTTGTTGGATAATTCCTGCACTTGTTTCAACACCAGAGGCCAATTCTCAGTCCAGTTTTAGATCAGGAGCACTGATCTAAAACTGGCGATTACGAAGGAATAGCCATTTTTTCAAATATCGATCTTGGGAAGGTCTAGTCACTTTCTTACAGCCTGATTCAGGTCTTATCTTCACAACACCGGTTTCATGCTTTAATTTCAGCACCGGGGATACTGTTGACTGGTGGCAGCCAATTTTATCAGCGATAGCACACAGAGAAAGCCCTTCCTGGGAAGAGCAACAGCTACACTTTTTTTTTTCTTAGTGTCAACTGAACATATGGAGTCATGCTTTCACCTCCGCAAAACAGGATTCTAATGAGCCTGTGTATACATTTCCAACCCCACATTTATAGAAACGGTGATGCAATAGAAGCATTATCTGATGCAATACTTTTGCTTTCCGACAAACAAAATTACTGTAATCTTATCTTAACAATATCTTATACGTTTCACTACAAATGTTAATTTCTTAAGGTGATGCAGTTTTTTCCCCCACTGTATGTACATTTAAAATTTTGCTCATTATAGTTTACCGCCACATCCTACCCTCCAACAGAGCGAAAATGGGTAAAACCCATGAAAAACAAGAGTCGAAAAATTCACAAAAATCCATTCTTCCACAGCTGCTCACTGCGAAGTCCTTGAAGAAGAACTGGACTGCATGAAGTGCTCACTGGATAAGGATTCCGCTTACCTAGAGAAAACTATAATCCTTAGATTTCTGTCTATGCTTTGAGGCAGTTTGAATGACTAAGCCTGCTGCCTAAAAAGTCACAGACTGTTGGGGCACCCTGGAGAAAATGTTGTATAACTTACTACTCCAGTGAAACAATTAAGAAAAACGAAAGAACAACTGAGAGAAACAAATAATGCTCTGTCAAAGGCTATCACCAGTCCAGTTTGGACCAAGAACACCAGCCAGGACCCCTCCCTTCCCTATCTGTCAGATCAATCAAATCCCCAGACTCGACCAGCTTTGCTACCTACACCTGTTCCAGAAACATCTTATGCTGCTGTGGTTCCAGAGCCAAAAATTAATGCTCCTCCTCCCAATCACGTTTCCATATCACAAGCCGATAAAACCTGCCACCTAATGGACAATGAACTGAATATCAGGTTTGATGATTATCACCATACCAAGAACCGGGAACTAAGTGAAATGCCACAGCATCCCTCCCCACCGTCGTATTCAGAGGCACTGAGGACCCCATCAATGACATATAAGTTATCTGCTGCTCCATTACCAGAAAAAACAGAGAGCAAAACCTAGTTATTCTTTAGGAGATCCAGGAACGATCCTTCACTTCAAGTGAGGCTGTCAAAGAAGCAGAAATTGTTGTTGTTGGGTTTTTAGAAGCATCGACAACTAAGGTCATATCGCTCCGTGTATATTGTTAAATTGGTGTGTTTTGAGGTCAATTTTCTGTTTGCTGGACGAGATTCCGGGAAAAAACCGTGCTACCCTCGCTCGAGACTGACTAACTCAGCCATGTTGTGAAAAGACCCATAAAAAGTTTCTATCATCGACTGGATTCAAACTCAGTTCTTTTCCATCAGGTGTGGGGAGGACGGCGTTTCTGCAATCTTGTACTACCCACGAGGGGATGGTAATTGCAAAGTCGAAACTTCAAATGAAAACCATAGAAATAAAAAGCCTCGGAAATATTCATAACGCCAGGATCATCAAACTCAAATTATTATATTAGGGCCACCCGTAATTTCTTAAAACTACCCATATATTTATTTGTCTGTAAATTGCGTGTGTTCAATGGTCAATTTGCGTTTTCTGGACGAAAAAACCGACTAACTCAGGCCGGAGTGAAAAAAGGCCCATTAAAGTTCTTCGCGTCATCGACGGGATTCGACGACCATTCTCAGGGTGGAAAAGGCCCGGGTTCGAATCCTGTCGATGATTCGAGGAACTTTAGTGGGCTTTTTTCCTCCGTGGCTGAGTTATTCGGTCTTAGACGTAGATAGCAAGGTCCCCCCCAGAAACTGGGGATTTTTTTGTCCAACAAACAGGCAAATCCACCAGAGAACACACGCAATTTATAGACAAAATAAATAAATGAGTAGATGTAATCGTTTAAAGGGAACCCTAATATAATTTGGTTGTGGATGCTGTCTTTCTTCAGGATGCTCTTCACTTTTCCAATCAATTTTTTACTTCTATTACCCTGTTGGTACTGGGTCAACTGACCTATCTTGACTCTTAATTCTTCTATCTTCTGCTGAAATCTTTCCCAAGCTGGGGGTTCCTTCTGTTTTCGTTTCTTTTCCATTAATCCTAGAGGCTGCTATGGCAGCACAGTATACGGCTGCATGGATAGCGTCCAGCGTTGCGCCATTATTGTCAAGGTAATGTGGTATTATTTGTCGATTGAGGTGTTCTGTTACTCTCCACAGGATTTTATTTGGCTTCTGCTTATGTGTCATGTGGGTTCTTGTAGTGTCCATTCCTGCGAATTCTGTTAGGGCCTTCTTCCACTCGTCTTCTATTCTGGATATCATGACTTCGTCTCTTTCCACTTCAGCTACTCTGAGTTGTATTTCCTATTGCTCTGCCTCCTCTGGTTTCATATTGACCATATTATTTGTTCTTTGTCAATACCTGCTTTCTCATCCCAAAAATGGATCTCAATGATCCCGTCCGGGATTTTATTATTATTATTATTATTATCTATATGGTGCAAGGAAGCCTAACGCTTACGCTGCACCAGCCAAAACAATTGGAGTATCCTGAGAGAGAGACCAAAAAACAAGCAGAATGATGATAACCAGCTCAGTACCCTGGGTGTGCCAAGCCCATTCTCATCAGATGTGAGTGTGACCCCGGGATGTGAAACATCCAATCTATTTAAGAGTATTGAGAGCTATCCAGAAGAAAATAGACTATGGCTGCACACCATAATCAACATTCCACGAATGTCCACAAGATTCTTAAACTGAATGGCTAAAGAGCCAGTAACATGGCCGACCAAATTAGGAAAAAAAATGGACGAAAATTAAATTTATATCTGTTTAGCCTATCAGGATAGGATCTTCTAATCTGGCTATTCCTCCAGTCGTGTGGGACAAGCTTTGCTGGCATTTGGCTATGACAAATGCGTGATCACGCCATTAGTCGGCCTGACTCTGTGGAGCATCTGACTTCACATTCTTTCCTACTTTTCCGAGGCTAATTGGTTTCCTCCACCTCAGGGACCCTGCTCTTGTCCCCTTCCTACCTTCCTTATGCAGAGAATGCCTTTTTTCTCATCCTCCCTTTCCAACCCACCACTTCATTCCATATGTCCCTCTCATCCCCCCACCTGTTCTATGAGATAATGCCTTCTGCACACTTTTCCCCCTTACTGTTAATTCACTTCTTCAGGCTGTCACCCATTACAATGGGTACGGGTACAGAGAAGGGCAACAAGATTAGTGAATGGAACAAAGGGTTGCTCTTACGAAGAAAGGCTTAAGTTTTGCAAATTACAGAGTCTGGAGACTAGGCACCGGCGAGGTGATCTGATAGAGGTGTATAAGGCTTTGAATGGTTTGAGCATGCTCAATGCCAATGGGATTCTTCTTCTTGCTCAGAATAATCACCTCAGAGGGCATAAATTCAAATTGAGGAAGGACGGATGTCGGATAGATGTGCGAAATTTGCCTTTGGCCAGCGGGTGGTTGGTTGGTCGAACCGACTTCCATCATTTGTTGTTGAAGTTGATAGCCTAAACAAATTTAAGGCTAAACTGGACAGGTATTTCGAACGAACGGAGGGGTGAAATGGGAGTGGTGTGTTTTTTTTTTTGTTTTTTTTTGGCTGATGCTGAATAAGCTTGCTTTCTTGCATCATATGCCTCTACTAATGCTAATGTTAATGCTAATTACTCTTTTAATTTTTTTATTTAATTTATTTTTATTTTTGTACAGTTTTGATTCACATGAGATCCGAACGCGGATTTTAGGAAACTACTGGTGCCGCGTTTCAAATAACTCAATATCACTATGTTGGTGTATCAGTAACGGTGGAATATGATTAAAGAGGCCTGTGCGCTCTGGATTCATTATTAATATCGAATTACTGTGGCACAGAGCGAAACGGAAACAGAACAAGTTATGATAAGTTTAATAAAGGAAATACATACATATATTAGATTAGATCATGGTGAACGACTCCATTTACCAACAGGTACACAGCACAGCCATGGGTTTCCCAGTTAGTTCAGTCAGGGCAAACATCGCGATGGAGGAATTAGAGGGTCGTGCATTTACGAATGTACCAGATCTCATTACCTTTTGGTGTCGCTACGTGAATGATGTGTTCGTGGTTATCCCCAGAAATTCGGGTGACCGAATCTTAGACCACCTCAATTCTCTGTCGCCTTTCATAAAATTCACCATCGAGCTAGAATCGGACAACACCATACCATACTTAGACACCCTTGTCCGACGCGAGGGCATGCGCTTGAAGACAACTGTCCAAAGTAAATCAATGTGTGCTGGCCAATTTACCAACTTCCGATCAGCACACGCGCGTAGCCATCTTCTTGCCACAGCACGAACCTTGCTAACTCGTGCCTGGATCCATTCTAGTTCTGTAGATGAAAGGCACACCGAAATTACTAAAGTCAAGGCGGATCGTACAAGGTGTGGCTGTCCCATCAATACCCTTGCCAGGTGTGACCTACAGACACATGGCCACGTAGCGACCAACAGAAACATCCAAGGTAATGACTCAACCGCGTGCGCCTTTATCCCATACTACCCAAACCTATCACAACAGGTTTCTAGGGTCTTAAAATCACATGGGATAAAATATGTACAACTCCCAGGCAGAAAGTTACGCTCCCTCATCTCTAAAGTGAAAACACCGGTCCCCACCTTACTACAAAGCGGATTGGTCTACCGCATCTCTTGCCGTGACTGCACTAGCTGCTACATCGGGGAAACTGGGAGACGACTCGAAAAACGCCTTTCCGAACACGAAAGAGCAATCCGATTAGCGGATGTGGAGCACTCAGCTATTGCCGAACAAGTTTGAGCAACCTACCACGACACTGACCCACACCGATGTCGTGATTGTGGATAGGTCCCGCCACTAACGACGACGCGCCTGGTTGGAGTCGTTGAACATCACACGCTCCAATACCTCGGTCAAAAGGAGCAGTGGATGTCGGGTTCACCCTATCATCGAAGCAATATTTTGATTAATGACAAACACTGGGAATGTACACATGTATCACAGCCACAGGCTTCAACATCCAACAATTAATTACGCACCTTACGTACATGACTGGCAGTACACGCCCTCATGTTCCATTCTTAATACTATTGGCTCTTGCTTAACATCAATACAGTATAATTTCAGAATAATGTCCCGTTCGGGGATTCAAGGTGCAGTTATTTCGATTTTTTCGTTATCTATAAAGTTTTATTTTTAATATATTTAATGCAGGAATAAGGGTAAATAAGAAATATAGATCAAGAATGCAATTTTATTAACTGCACATAAAAAACCAACATGTTGGCGATCTAATGTTATATACTATGCCATTAATAATAACTGAACTTAACGATATTCTGCACAGGATATTATCTTCAATAAAATTATATAGAAGTTTCTCCATTTCAATCAACATTTTAAAAAAATTAAACAGAAATCCAGGCACCTGTCTTGTAAGCCAGCACTATTTTTTTGGCTACATTTTTTGTGTTGCCATTGCTATGTTAAAATTGGAACCATAATTGTCAATGCCATAAGCTCATATCATCAATTTAGCTTCTAAAATTATTTTGCCAAGGAAATCAGCTAACATGAGCACTCCATCTTCCCACACCCCTCTCTTACTGATTCGGCTAAACACATTTAATGAAATTAAACTGACTATAACTTACTCGTGGTGTTTGAAGCCACGACTGTTCAATGGTTTCAGCAGATCAAGCACATTAACCTTAAAAATGTGAAGGTGCCTTTCTTTTTTCTTTACTTTTTTTATTATAAAATCCCCAAACACGAGAGGTATCAGAACCTATAGTACTTAGTACTGCGCATGCGCTGAAGATTGAGAAGATGAACGAAAAGACCTGTTGACATTAGACTTCAATTTCTATAGTTTGTGATTTTCAGGAAATACGTATGAGGGAAGGTTGAACAAGAAAAGGGCATTGATCGGTTGCAGCACGTGTTCGGCCTGCTTTGGAAGAGAGAGAGAGAGAGAGAGAGACAGAGAGAGAATTACAGAGCCAATACAGAAGAACAGTGCCCATAGATGTATCTGTAGAAAATGCATGCAGCAAAAACAGTACGTCTATGAGACAGCAAGTGGAGAGACTCTGTTAGGAGATGAGTCATTAATTAACCTAACTGCTCTCTTTCGAATGGAATCTAGAAGCCTGACAGAAATTTTGGGGGTACCACCCCAGACGTGGGAACAATATTCCATGACATTTAAAATATTCAATTTGTGCACTGGATGTGCATCATGGGAAATAAGAAATAGTCAATAAAGCTTTCATCTTACCATACTAATTGAACCTGATGTTTACAGAAAGCCTTGAGTTAGGACTTCTGGTTCTCTCCATGTCTTCAGTGTCATGTTTTTTTCAGAGTATTCAAATGGTTTGTTTAATTTTAACTTTTTTATTATTTTAATTCTTTTCATATGTCATGAATTCACCATACCATTTGGAGATGTCTTGAAAAATATTATGCTTTGCTATTTTTATATATGGACTTGAAACATGCTAATAATGTTTTCATTTTCTGTTTTAATTTTTTTTAATATAAATTTGTAAATTAAATCAAATTCTTCCACATACCTTTCTCCACCAATATTCTCTAAACAATTATACAGCATTTTCTATTTTCAAATCGGCTAACATGGCGGCACTCCATTTGCTTTTGTATCTTGGTTCCATCGCTGCGATGTCTTGATGGAAGGGCTCACTTTGGCGGGAAGAAATCCAGGTGTGAGTGCCAGAAATGCATCTTCAATGAAATGTTGCACCCCAGTTTTTCATCAGAAGTATTTGTGTGTGTGTGTGTGTGTGTGTGTGTGTGTGTGTGTGTGTGTGTGTGTGTGTGTGTGTGTGTGTGTGTGTATGGGCGACTCCTAGAACAGAAGTTCATCTCCGCCTCGTTGCTCTGTTCAGTTTTTACAAACTCTGTCAAGGCCAGTGTGTGTCATGTAAAAAAAAAAAAAAAAATCATTCCACATAGGAATATCCCATGCTGGATGAAGATAGATGAAAAGGAGGGCAAGAGAGAGAGAGAGAGAGAGAGAGAAAACAAAAAAAAAAATTTATTTTCATCCCGCACAGAAGAAAGTGATAGGAAAGAAAAACTGTTTGTGAGCTTGTGTGTGTGTGTGTCCTGTAGTGTGATGTTGTGTTTTCGCCTTTTGGTTACCTGGAAGCAGTGATCACCTGGGCGACTTCCTCCAGGTACTCGTCCCTAGTAGAAGGAGGGCAAGGTCTCCCCTATTATCTGCACGCCCTCCTCCCTGGGGAATGAGTTTCCCAGGGAGGAAAGAAAAGCTTGTATAAGATACAGAGAGGGAAGGAGAAAAGAGGAGAAGGATTATCCCGGCCCAGGGAAGTCCCAATCCGGGATGGTTAGCTAGTACAACAATGCAAACAAAAAATAAATAAATAAAAAATAAAATATAAAATATATAGGGTGAGAGAGGAGCTTGCCTGGTCTGGGGAGCCCCAGCCCAGGTCAGAACGCGAAAAAAAAAAAAAGTTTAAATCTCACAACCTGGTCAAGGAAAGGAAGAGAGCGTCGGCCAGGATGTCAGCAAGCAGAATGATAGAAAAAAAAATAATAATAAATTTTTTTTTTCTTTTCATTCCACACGGTATGGATGGGAAAAAGCTAGCAGGGGAGTGCTAGGGCTACTCCAGGTCAGGGAACACTCTCCCACCAAAAGCAAATCGCGAGAGAGAGAGAGAGAGAGAGAGAGAGAGAGAGAGAGAGAGAGAGAGAGAGAGAGAGAGAGAGAGAGAAAACTAATTTCTTCCCGTGCGAGACGAAAGAAGTAGTGAGTGGCCAAGCAGCCACTAGTTATTGATTTGCAGATGCTGCTAGAATGATCCTCCTTCGCTTGAATACCTCTGCCGCAAAGTGCTGTAGCGCACCTAAGTTCTTTTGGGATTGTACCAGGAGTTCTACTTGGTCAGGAGAAAATCCCGAAATTGCTGCCTGGAGTTGTTTATGGTATGCGTAGATAGTACGGTCAAAGAGCAGATCTTCCCAACTCTCGACAAACCCAAAGAAACAGATCGGTATTTAGTACATCTAGTTGGTGGAGTTTCTGGTTGAGGGATCCATGTCCAGTGACCAGAAAGGAGGTTTCCATGCTGACTGAGAACCACTTGTTGACCACTTTGCTGGTTGCATATGTGACATCAGGTATAAATGTTCTCGTAACAACACCTTTTGTGGTCGTGTCCCATCTTGTCTGCCAGAAATTGATTAGTTCGTTATAGCAACGAGCCCTTTCCTGTTTGGTATCACTGTCCAGGTTGAGTTCAATATCCAGTATTTTAGTTGGGATTCTTTTCTTCAGGCGGTAGGCAAGTCCTCTATAGATGAGGAAGAGATCCAGGGGGATGTTTCCAGATATTACTTGCAATGCTGCAGTTGACACTGTTCTACAAGAGCAAGGGTAGCAAGAATAATGCTTCTGTGTATGGAGTTAAGCTTCTCTTTGATTTTGCAATTAGTCGCTCGGTGAAACCACGCACCTGCAACATAGGTGGTGATAGGTAAGAAAACAGCTTTATAGTATAACTGTAAGGTACGCTTAGAGAGACCCCAGTCGCTTCTGGAGATTCTGATAATTGACGCAGAGAATTTTCTGATTTTGGCATATAAATGTTGCAAGTGTGGTAAGAAGAATATTATTATTATTATTTTAGGGTTGCCCGTAATTAACTATATTAACCCATATTTGTGTCTGTAAATTGCGTATGTTCTATGGTCGATTTGCCTGTTTTGCTTCACGAAAAAACCCCAGTTACTGGGGAGAAAAATCTTGCTATCTACGCCTGAGACCAACTAACTCAGCCACGGTGTGAATAAAGCCCATTAAAGTTCCTCGCGTCATCGACAGGATTCGAACCCAGGCCTTTTCCACCCGGTGTGGGGAGGACGGTGACGATACCACTGTGCTACCGCGCAGACAAGTGGTAAGAAGGATATCAAATTATTATTTTAGGGTTACCCATAATTAAATACATTAACCCGTATTTGTGTCTGTAAATTGCGTATGTTCTATGGTTGATTTGCCTGTTTTGCTGGACGAAAAAACCCCAGTTACTGGGGAGAAAAACCTTGCTATCTACGCCTGAGACCAACTAACTCAGCCACGGAGTGAAAAAAGCCCATTAAAGTTCCTCGCGTCATTGGTAAGAAGGATAAAAAAAAATTATTATTTTAGGGTTTCCCGTAATTAAATACATTAACCCGTATTCGTGTCTGTAAATTGCGTGTGTTCTCTGGTCGATTTGCCTGTTTTGCTGGACGAAAAAACCCCAGTTTCTGAGGGAAAAAACCTTGCTATCTACGCCTGAGACCGACTAACTCAGCCACGGAGTGAAAAAAGCCCACTAAAGTTCCTCCCGTCATCGACGGGATTCGAACCCAGGCCTTTTCCACCCGGTGTGGGGAGGACGGTGGCGGTACCACTGTGCTACCCACGCAGACCCGGTAAGAAGGATAGCCGGTGATCAATGACGACACCAAGGACGCAGGTCTGTGTCCCCAGGAGAGTCACATTCCGTCTATCTTGACCTGAGGGGGGCCGCCGAAGATCCAGTTTAGTTTTAAAGATCATCATATTTGTCTTGTGGGGTTGATGTGCAGTTTGTTAGTCTTAGCCCAGTTGGTAAGGTTAGTTAGTACTAGGTTAGCAGTATCTTCCGAAGCAAGTCTTGAGTGTCCGGAAACAATAGTAAGGTCATCAGCAGATGCAATGACCTTGATGAATTCAAATGATCTGCTCAGCCAATCTTGTAAAACTGCGTTCCAGATCAGGGGTCCTAGACAGATGCTTGGGGGCACATCCGAAACACTGGTCTGGTGATGTGCCGATGCTTTGTTTTGACCTTAATTACCTTTCCGAAAAGTAGTTTCTGGTCATTTAGTAGAGTTGTGAGGAGCAGTTGGCTGATCGGAGATGTTCCAGTGCACTCTCCCACCACACTTTGTCAAATGCCCCCCTCAAATTCAACACAAACAGCAAGCTCATACTTCGATTTAGATGTTTCTAGATGAAGAAACAGGTCGAAGAGGGCATCTTCGCAGGAGTGACCAGGCGTGAAACCGTATTGTGCTGGGGAAATAAGATCCTCTGATTGGAATAAGTTGACAATCCTCAGGACCATGAGGCGTTCTAGGATTTTGCATAGGTTGGCCAAAAGTGCAATTGGCCTAAGGGATCTTGGCTCCATTGGTGGCTTGTTTGGTTTAGGTATAAGTCGAAGGAGCGCTTCCTTCCAGTACTTCGGAAATTTTTACTTCACGAGGCATTTGTTAAACAGGAGTAACAGTAGGTTGGGTTTTAATTTATAAAATCTTTGTATAAACATATACTTAATCAAGTCGGGGCCCGGATATTTCTTTGGATTAATTGTCATCATAGCTGTGTGAAGTTCTTGTGGGGTAAAAGGGTTAGTGCTGTTGGATGCTATAAAGTTAGCATTGTTTCTTCTGATTCTGGCATATCTGCTGATACATCATCTGATGGAAAGATGCTTATCTAGTATCTCGTTGACTGAGTCTTCCCAGTTGGTGGTTTCCCTCATAGCAGTGATAACCGATCCATAGATTTCTGGGACAAAGGTTTTGTCCCTCGTGATTTTGTACGGGAGGCCCCATGGGTTAGCATTACCCGAGTCTCTGAAAAATCCAGTCCAGGTTTCCCTTTTGCGAGCAGCAACAGTCCTAGTATATTCGTTCTTCTTTGTCAGGTATGCAGCATGAAGACGTTCGACATCAGGGGGAGGCCAGTCTCGATGGCGTTAGAATTCCCTCCTGGTACTGTGGGTGTCTTTCCTGAGTTTGTTTAGTTCAGCTGTCCACCAGGCACAGGGTCTTTGCACGATAGTCTTATACCAATTTTGTATTATGCGGCTGGTGCCTGGGGATACAGAATCGGTAACTCCCTTGTTCAAAAATATCTTACCCAAGCACAAAGATTCTTTCTTCTCGCTGTAAGGAGAGCTTGTCGAACTGTCTCTACAGCTGCTCTCCAGATCCTCAGTCATCGACTGCCAATCCAATATGAAGTAATGTTACACTATCTTTTATATTGTAGAAGAAAAAATGTTCCTGCGATTGTAAATGGTATAACATATAATACTGACTTGCAAAAGAAAATGTAGACATTAAAAGAATAAGAAATGAATGTTGTAGAGCGTAGCAAAATACCTGGTCTACCTCTACTTTGGGTAGGGAGACCTTTAAGTTTTTTCCCGGGGTTGTTGATTACGACAAGAAAATGGACTGGTTCAATCCTGGTTTATACGTTACGTTCTTATATACCGGTCATGGAAGTCTTAACTTTAAATTGTTCTCACTAGGATTAAGTAACACTCCCCTCCGTAGTTGTGGTGTTCAAGAGACTGTTGAGCACCTCGTATTTCATTGTCCCCTGTACGATGATTTAAGACTGGACTTTCAACTTCTCACAAATGTATTTGACTGCTCCGAACTGCCAAGATTGGTTAACTGTTCTGAATATCATACTGCCTTCTCCACATATGCAGAGATTTAAACGGAGGAAAAGAATTCTTGCTCCTGAGGTTCAGTAAAATGCTAGACTTTCATTGGATTACTCTTACCTGATGTATTGATCAGTCTGCTGGACTCCGAAGCCCATATTTAATTATGTATCATCATTGTATATCTTTTTATGTACCACCATTGTATATAGTCTTTTATATACCATCATTGTATAGTCTTTATGTATAATTAATCATTGTACTTTTTTATGTATAATTAATCATTGTACTTTTTATGTATAATTAATCATTATAAATTGTACACAATGTATAGATTACTTTCAGCGGCGAATAGGGGAAACTCTGGAGCCCGCCAAAAAATAATAAAATACTTTGACTTGACTTGACTTGAGTCTTTTCCTAGCAGACTTGTGCGCTGCTTTTGATAAAGAATTCTGAATCTTATGTCCTAGTTCAACTGCTGAGATGTGCTCCAGGCCCTGGATGTTCGAATCAGGGAAGTAATTCTGGATGGTGTCATCAAAAGCGGTCCAGTTAACTGTTTTCGTGGAGAACGTAACAAAGTCCGGGGTCCGGTTCATGGATGATGAGTCTTTCAAGTTCAGGCAGAGGTTGAAGAGGATCACTCTATGGTCACTGAGTGTCCAGTTTGGAATGACAGTCCATTTGCTGACTGCTGTCCTAAGATCCTTGGTCGAGACTGTAATGTCAATGTTGGACTGACCTGATGGGCTGCAGAAGGTTGTTAGCTGGCTGGGCTGATTGTGGATGGTAAGATTCCTAGACAGGATCAAGTCTTCCAGGAGAAGACATCGAGGTTCCGAAGCCGGGTTGTGTCAGAGTGGGGATTTTGCATTAACATCTGAGGTGATGACGATAGCTTTAGAGCCAAGAAGGTCCAATGCGTGCTCAATATAGTGGAGTGACTCTTCAATATCCATAGATGGTGGCCAGTATAGAGATATTAGATAGAATGAGTGTGAGTAGAACATTATCTGAATACAGGTTGCACATTTTGTGCATAATTCATGGATCACCAGTACATCAAGGTTTCTATTAAGCACCACAATACAGGATTTTGGGTCCTTTGTGGTAGATTGGATGACTTTTGCATATATGGAGTATCCCATAATCTTAGCACTGTTGGACATCGGAATTCTGGAGGCACAGGGCTCTTGGATTGAGATTATATCTATTGCGTGTTCTTCTGCTGCCCTTATAATTTCGTCAACAACTGCCCGAGACCAGTGACCGTTTATTTGCATTATTCTAAGTTTTGTAAAGGGATTCTTGTTCCTAGAGTTTGCTGAAGCTGAATATATTCGGAGTGGTTGTGGTGGCCTATCATCGTCTGACTTATTATTATTATTTTAATTTATTTTTTTATTAATTTATATTTATTTATTATTTATTATTTTCTTTTTATTTTTCTCTTCCATAACCTGGAGGGTTTTTTTCCCCTCTATTTTGTCTGTCCCTCTGGAATGGGCTCCCAAAGGAACCTGTCCCACCTGCTGGCAACATCAGGTAGGTCAGTCTCTTTCGAGACGGTACGTGTTTTTGTGGGACTGGCCCACCTTCCCGAAGTGTGGACGAGTACCCAGAATCATCTGTCCAGGTGACTGATGCTTCTGTGTAGCCAAGCGGCCTAGAAGCATCAGTCACCTGCACTACACACACGGGCCTTACCAACCCACCACTTTTCATTCCATCTGTCCCTCTCATCCCCCTATCTCATATATCAGATGATACCTCCTGCACACTTTTTCCCCTTACCGCAAATTCACTTCTTCAGGCTGTCACTCATTATTCTTTTAAATTTTTTTATTTAATTAATTTTTATTTTTGTACAGTTTTGTTCACATGAGATACGAACACGGAATTATGGGAAATTACCAGTGCCGCGTTTCAAATAACTCTATATCACTATGGTGATGTATCAATAAAGTGGAATTGAACTAGGTAGGTTTGAATATGATTATGTTTTATTTCCGTTCCTCAGAAATCCTGCGCTGCAAATTATAGTGTAATAAGCCGATTAAGTTTTGTTGAGTTGTTTGGCATGTCTTTCATGGTGGTTGACAGTTAGGGAATTATCGAACTGCAACTGTTTTTCTAAACTGATAGAAAAATTGGTTAACGGGCGCCAGCTCCACCCAGTGGGCGGAGTCAACTTCCGTCTAAACCAGCGTTTCCCAACCGGGGTCCACATGGACCCCCAGGGGTTCATATAAGCTTTGAGGGGTCCACAAGAAAAAAAAATTGTATTTCGGGAGTACATAATATGAGCTAAGGGGTTCATGATAAAATATTATAAATAAAATAATTTGTTAAATTAATAAAAATAATAATAATAAAATAAACTAATGTCATAGAAAGGTCCAGAAATTCGCAGTTAGAAGACTCCTATTTTCTGGAACCTTCTTTAGTTGACGCAAAAAAAAATTTCTTTCCATAGAAAATTCTAGAGGAAGAAAACATTTTAAACACCAACTAATCTAGAAAGAGTCAGTCAGTCAGAGGCAGTCATTTCATTCTATAGTGAGTAATCAGCATCATCGTGATGAAATCTATTGTTTGTGTTATTGAACGTTATTGTACTAGTGAACTATATTTCCATTAGTACCTACAAGCATTTCCAACATCAAATATTTGAGGTTAATAATATTATTATTGTTTTCAGATTACCCATGGCTCATGGGAAGAAGAAAACAAGACAATATTTGACTGAATATCTGTCGTATGGTTTCACTGAATCACCAGAGAATATCACAAAACCAATGTGTCTTATATGTATGACTGTGCTGTCTAATGATAGCATGAAGCCAAGTAAGCTTTGTCACCATTTGGAGACAAGGCACAGCGAAAAGAAAAATAAATCAGTGGAGTATTTCCGAAAACTACGAGACAATTTTCAAGGAAGAAACAAATTGGATCAGATTTTTAGTAAACAAGCAAGTAATAAAGATAGTGGTTTATTAGCATCATATGAAATCAGCAAAATAATAGCATAATCTGGAAAGCCACATAGCATTGGTGAAACTGGCATCTTGCTTTCGATATCAGTTTTAATTTCAACAATGTTAAACAAAAATGCAACGTGAAATTATCGATAACCTTCCTTTGAGCAATAACAATATCCAGACACATTGATGAAATGTCTGAAGATGTACCAGGGGCTCACATCTGGTGAGTATGGGCTTGGCACACCCAGGATCCTCAGCTGGATATCATCATTCTTCTCTTTCTTGGTGATTCACTTGTACTCTCTCTCTCTCTCTCTGGGGGTAATTTTTTTTTTTTTTTGGCTGGTGCAGTATAAACCTCAGGCTTCCTTGCACCATATGGCTAATAATAATAATAATGTAGAAAATCAACTTATTGCTCAATTACAAGTGAAACAGTTTGCAATGCAACTTGATGGGCAACTTTTATTGGCATATGTAAGATGTATGGATGATAATCAACTCAGAGAGGAAATGCTTTTTGCAAGATTCCTCAAAACAGATACTAAAGGTGAAACAATATTTAAGGAAGTCCAGTCTTATTTTAGAGAAAAAAATATTCCACTCGAAAATTTAATAGTTTATACTACTGATGGCGCTCCTTCCAAGGTCGGTAGGTACAGAGGGTTTATCACTTATTTAAAAAAATGCATCGCCAAAAGTATTTTGCATACATTGCGTGATTCACCGCCAACATCTGGTGGCGAAGAGATTGAGTGGACGTCTTCATGAAGCCTTAACTCTTGTAATAAAAGCTGTCAATCTCATTAAGGCTAATGCTCTTCAAGATCATCTCTTTCGCAAATTTTGTGATGAAAATGAAGAAGGATTTGACCGTCCTGTTGTTGTTATTTGGTTTTTTAGGAGCATTAGCAACTAAGGCCATATTGCTCCGGGAATATGCGGTTGTCATTCCCTGACCTTTCCGTATCTTCCGTATTTGGTGGTGACGGGCTCGAACCCAGGTCTAATCAAGAAGCGTGTGCTATGCACTGCTGCTCCTTCCCACCTGGGACAGTCCTGCACTGCATATAGAGGTGCAATGGTTGTCTAAAGGCAATTGTCTTCGTCGTCCTTTGGGACAGTATTGTATCATTTCTAAACAAAAAGGAGATTGGAAAACAGACATATTTTACCTCTCAGATGAGTTTGAAAAACTGAATTCTCTTAATAAGCTGCAGCAAGGACATAATTGTGATTTAATATCTAGCAAAGAAGCCATTAATGCATTCGTAGGAAAACTCAAATTGTACAGTCCTAATATCTGACACCGTGTGTTTGACCAGTTTCCAAACCTTGCTTCAGTTAGCAGTGATTTAAAAGATGATGATTGCGTTGCGTATGTTGATCATTTAAAAAAATTTATGAAGACATGCAAGTTCGGTTCAAGGACCTACTAGAACTGAACATCCCAGATTGGGTGCTGATTCCATTTGAGGTAAATGTTGCTGATGTTGAAATTGATTTACAAGAGGAACTTGTTGAATTGTTGTATTTTGAATTTGTTGAAAAAAAGCCGTGAATTAGGGTTGAACTTGAAAGTGTCTGCAATTCTGCCCAGACACGATAGGAGGGAGTATATGATGAGAGCCTTGTCGATCAATTCGGCCCTGGAGGGATTGTGCAAGGCTCAAGGGGTAGAATTTTTTTCAGCCTGGACTATACTTGTTAACAGGAGAGATTGCTTCTACAGGGATGGGATACACTTAAATAGAAAGGGTGCAAGAATTTTTGCTGATGCTGTCGAGGCAGTGTTAGGTGGGTCGGAAAACTGCTAGTTGGGGGGGATACAAGGACTAATAGATTAACAGTAGCCAGTGGCAGAGGTGGAAGTGATTCTTGCACTGCTTCTATTGAAATGAGCAGAAGTCTGAAAAACAAGATGCAGGATATTTCAGAGACTGCTGGTAGTCATTGCGGTACAAGTAAACACATGGGTTGTGTTAGGGTAGCTAAGAATAGAAACAGGTGCATGTATACCTGCGTGTACACCAATGCTAGGAGTTTGGTAAATAAATTTGATGAATTTGAGGTATTGCTCAAAACATCAAAGGCAGATATTGTTGGGATATCAGAGACGTGGTGTCACACAGATATAAGTAATGCGGAACTGGAATTTGGGGAATACAATGTGTATAGAAAGGATAGACAGGACAGGAGGGGAGGAGGGGTTATGCTATTAATTAAGAAACACATAAAGTCCAAGGAAGTGAAGCCAGTCGACATCGATGGACAGGGCAGCGTCGAGTCAGTTTGGTGTGACATAAACATAGGGAAATCAAAATTGAGAGTAGGAGTGTGCTATAGGCCTAATGACTCTGATGAGTATAATAAGATATTGTACAGGGAAATAGAGTGGGCCAGTAAATCAGAGAGTCTTATAATGGGGGACTTTAATTTCCCAGATATTGACTGGAATTTGTGGGTTGGTCACTCGCACACTAGCAAGGCTTTTGTGGATTTATTGGATGATTGTTTTCTACATCAGCATGTTCGTGAGGCAACAAGAGGGAGCAATACTCTTGATCTGATTATCAGTAGTGATTCTTCATGCATTAAGAACCTGCAGATAAATGAACCACTAGGTGGCAGTGATCACAGTGTGTTGAAGTGGGATTTACTCAAGGAGGTAACTACCATCAGAGGTAAAGGGAATGGTTTTTGTTTTCGTAAAGGCGACTATGATGGTCTGAGACAGTATTTAAATTCTATACAGTGGGACCAACTGATGATGTTACCAACAGCAAACTCAAAATGGGAAGCATTCAAGGAACTAATCTTGGAGGCTACCAGGCTTTACATACCAACTAAGAAATATTGTTCAAGGTTTAGGCCTAAATGGTTGTCAGATGAACTAATGAGACATGTGGCAGAGAAGAAAAATGCATGGGATACATACAAATTAATGGGTGACATGGAAGCCTATGATAGATATAAGTTGGTCTGTAACCAAGTCACAAAGGAGATTAGGCAGGCAAAGGCAGACTATGAAAAATCCTTGGCAAAGGATGCAAAGAAAAACAGAAAAGAGTTCTTTACATACTTGAACTCGAAAAGGAAAGGGATGAATCAGATTGGTCCACTGGATATTGATGGTTCAAGAGTTAAGGATCCTGCTCAGGTGGCTAACAATCTAAACGAGTATTTTGCATCTACATTCACGCATGAGGAGTTATTCAGGAAGGAGAATGATGTAGGTAAAGTAAACATTGGCAGTGAGCTGGATGATTTTGTAATAACTGAGAGGAAAGTGGAGGAGAGATTGTTGAGGATAAACATAAAAAAGGCACCTGGGGTGGATGGGATCTATCCAGTTATATTAAAGGAGGCAGCAAAGGAAGTAAGCAAACCCTTAGCCATAATTATGAGAGCTTCCTTGGACTCAGGGGAGGTACCTATGGACTGGAGATGTGCAAATGTGACCCCAATTCACAAAGGAGGTTCAAAGGCTGACACAAGTAATTATAGACCTGTTAGTTTAACTTCTGTTCCAGGTAAATTAATGGAGGCACTGGTTAAAGAAGCACTGCAGGATCATCTAGACAAGAATTCAGTTATAGCTCAGACGCAGCATGGTTTTGTTAAGGGCAGGTCTTGCCTGACCAATTTGATTGGATACTATGATGTAGTCACAAAAGAACTGGATGCAGGGAATAACTTTGATATTATATATTTGGATCTTAGAAAGGCTTTTGATACTGTTGCACATGGAAGACTGCTGCACAAATTGGAGCAGTGTGGCATTGGAGGCAAATTGCTGCTATGGATAAGGGGATGGTTGAGTGGCAGAAGACAGAGAGTGGTAATCAATGGACACTGCTCAACGTGGACTAATGTTATTAGTGGAGTTCCTCAAGGTTCAGTGTTGGGTCCGTTGTTGTTTTCGGTGTTTATGAATGATATTGATGATGGGATATCAAGTTTAATGTCCAAGTTTGCAGATGATACAAAGGTTGGCAGGGTCGTTAAGGACAATACTGACGCTATGCTGCTGCAACAGGATCTGGAAAGGTTGAACAGATGGGCTGAGAGTTGGCAAATGAGGTTTAACATCGACAAATGTAAAGTGCTGCATATGGGAAACAGTAACCCCAGAGCAACGTATCAACTCTGCGGTACTACACTGACAGTGGTGGAGAATGAAAAGGACCTGGGGGTAATTGTGCAGGCAGATATGAAGTTCTCTGAGCAGTGCAGACGAGCTGCAAGAGTAGCTCATGGTGTCTTGTCAATGATATACAGGAATTTTTCTAGCAGGGATAAGGAGGTGATTATTCCCTTGTATAAGGCAATGGTAAGGCCACATCTTGAGTACTGTATACAGGTCTGGAGGCCTCATTTCAAGAAGGATGTAGAGCTGCTGGAACGGGTACAGAGAAGGGCAACAAGATTAGTAAATGGAACAAAGGGTTGCTCTTACGAAGAAAGGCTTAGGTTTTGCAAATTACAGAGTCTGGAGACTAGGCACCGGCGAGGTGATCTGATAGAGGTGTATAAGGCTTTGAATGGTTTGAGCATGCTCAATGCCAATGGGATTCTTCATCTTTCTCAGAATAATCACCTCAGAGAGCATAAATTCAAATTGAGGAAGGACGGATGTCGGATAGATGTGCGGAAATTTGCCTTTGGCCAGCGGGTGGTTGGTTGGTGGAACCGACTTCCATCACTTGTTGTTGAAGTTGATAGCCTAAACAAATTTAAAGCTCAACTGGACAGGTATTTCGAACGAACGGAGGGGTGAAATGGGAGTGGGTTTTTTTTTTTTTTTTTGGCTGATGCTGAATAAGCTTGCTTTCTTGCATCATATGCCTCTGCTAATGCTAATGCTAATGCTAATTGCGGTCTGATGAGACAGTCCGAAGTCTATTCAAAAAAGGAAAACAATGATGTATGGAAGAATAGTGACACTGCATGTAAATATCCGCTTTTATGGAAGAAAGCTAAAATGTATGTCATTGTTTTCCCATCATCTTATCTTGTGGAATCTGGCTTTAGTCGTGTAACACAGTTGTTAACAAAAAATCATAATCGACTTGATATAGTAAAAAGAGGTGATCTTCGTCTGACTCTCACAAAATTGGAGCCAGATATTAAAAATACTATCAAAACATCAGCCACAAGGATCTCATTAGTAGGGCCTATTTAATGGGATCCTATTTAATAGCCTTAGGAATAAATTTATATAAATTTATTTATATTTTTTTTAATTACATTCGTAATTAAAAAAAAAAAAAAAAAATCATACATATCTAAAATTTGATACAAATTATCCACACAGAATGCAAGTGTTGTGTACCTGTTTTCTTTGTTATAATAAATGTTGTTTTGTGTTACATCAGGTCTCATTCTCTCTGCCCATATTCTAGTACACCAGTAGAAACAAGTAAGAACCAGGAGTGGTTACTGCGGGAGATCAAGTTGACACCCTGTGATCATTCAATCTTTAATCACAACACGTATCCAATGCTGCAGTTCCAGAGGTTATAAAGCCCCTGAGGGCCGAGGGCACGGATTTTGTCCTAAGAGATTGAAAGTCAGAGCAACTAGACGGAAAAGGGTGTCGTCCTGAAGGAAGGAGTGGAAACAAGATGGCACCAGGAAGGCAAGCCCCAAACAAGATGGTGCTGTACAATAGGGATGCACCCACATGTGGGTCCCCAGTGTGGTATTTCTTATTCATTTACAGAAAGTGGTGCCTGTGTTATTAGTGGAGTCCCACAGAGTTCGGTATTGGGTCCACTGTTGTTTTGTATATTTATCAATGATATTGATGAAGGTGTATCAGGCTTAGTGTCAAAGTTTGCAGATGATACAAAGGTTGGCAGGGTTGTTAATGACAGTGTGCTACTGCAACAGGATCTAGAAAATTTGGGCAGATGGGCAAAGTGGCAACTGAAGTTTAACTTTGACAAATGCAAAGTACTGGATATGGGTAGAAGTAACCCCAGAGACACGTACCAACTGTGTGGTACTACACTTCAGATGGTAGAAAACAAAAAAGACCTGGGAGTAATTGTGCAGTCAGATATGAAGTTTTCTGAGCAATGCAGACAGGCTGCCATGGCAGGTCATGGGGTTTTGTCAATGCTATACAGGAATTTTGCTAGCAGGAAAAAGGAGGTGATTGTCCCTCTGTATAAGGCAATAGTCAGGCCATGCCTTGAGTACTGCGTACAGGTCTGGAGGCCTCATTTTAGGAAGGATGTAGATTTGCTTGAGCGTGTACAGAGAAGGGCAACAAGATTGGTGAGGGGAATGAAGGGATCCTCTTACCAAGAGAGGCTTAAGTTCTGCAAATTGCAGTGGCTGGAGACTAGGCACCTGCGAGATGATCTGATTGAGGTGTATAAGGCCTTGAATGGGTTGGGCACGCTGAATTCTGATGGGATTCTTCCACTTGGTCAGATTACAAACCTAAGGGGGCATAAACTCAAATTGAGGAAAGACAGATGTAGAATAGATGTGTGGAAATTTGCCTTTAGCCAGCGGGGGTGGTTAATTGCTGGAACAAACTTCCATCTGTCATTGTGGAAGTTGATAGGTTAAATAAATTTAAGGAGGAACTGAACAAACATTTAGAGGGAATTGTTTTGTAATTTTTTTTTGGCTGATGCCGCATACACTTGGTTTCATGCATCACATGCCACAACTACAACATATAAACACATCTTACCATGCTTAGCCTTAAAAAGACAGTACGGATTTAGCATATTTGTAATGTGGTTTAATGTTTCTTTTTTTTTTTTTTTTTTTTTTCATATCCCTATTTTCATAAGAATACTACTGCCTCCTTCAAGTTTCCTGTTCAAGAATGCAGCTGAAATCAATTGCAGGCATAAACTGTTATTTAACTTCATTTTCTTCTGACAATGAAGCTTCCAATTTCTTACTACAGTACTTTATTAAATTTTTTTTTTTATGTTACTGTACTGTTCTGCACTCCAATATTCATATTCAATATATAAACAATAAAATTTCCAATTCATTCTTTAATTCATCATATTTTATTTATGTAATATACAGATGTAAATACTGTATCTGCAACTCTGAAATTTTCTGAAGTTACCAGTAATAGAGTAATCCAGAGGTAATAAATACACTTAATATAGTAATCCAGATGTAATAAATACACTAACTGTTAGATATACATCACATCTATCGAGTGTGACCTTGCTTATACCACAGTAAGCATTAAAAACAGACATCTGCAGGTTCTCTCATAACCATGGAGCAATTGTAATTTCAGCATTAATTTTAAGTAGCAAAATTTTTTTGCCTTTTGAAGCTGGATCACATGCAGAAGATAAAATTAATGCTATACCACAAATAATTATTTTTTCACTGACATACCAGTTAAAATTATCTAAAAGTTTACTGTACCTCCATTATATTTTTTTCTGAGAAAATTGTCTCCAAGTACATTTTCAAGGTGATACCTGTTTGTGATACTGATGATTTAACCCGAACAAAATGGTAAATTTATTTTAATTATTTTTCAATAAAGTTAATTTTGCATGGATCTTTGGAGGTATTGTTTAAACATTTGGATTGTATCGGGATATCCAGTGGCACTTTGCTAGATAGCAGTCAACGACTGAAATACTATTTTTTTTTTTTTTTTTTTGGAATTCACAAGTGCTGTTGTTCCCTTACCTGGCCCAAAAACTGTATGGGACTTGATTGGCTTGAAGATGTAATATTTCGTATATGTGGAGCGTTTGGCGAGGCTTATTATATGAGTTGAATTTACGTGAGCACCAGAGTTAGACCAGGAACAGATGAACGACAACCTAAAATTTTTTATGTTTTTAGTTTTCTCAACAGAGCTCATATGATCAGAGATAGAGAAGATCACAATGGTGTTTCTCAAGTTGCGTAGTTACTTAGGATGACAATTTAACCGAGAACGCGTGGATAACCAAGTTTCTGAATTAGAAATAGAAGATGAAAACATAGAAGTTGCTAGATGAAGAACAAATGAACGACACCTTAAAATGTTTCATATTTTTAGTTTTTTCAACGGAGCTGTTGATGGTCAGGGATTGAAAAGATCACAACAGTATTTGTCAAGTTCAATACTTATTTAGAAGACATTTAACCGACAAATTGTGGATAACCAAGTTGCTGTAGAAATAGATGAAAATATTGATGTTTTAAAAGAAGAAGATAAAAATATAGACGTAAATGAAGCAGAACTAGCAGATGAGGCCAGAGAAGTGAACCAAATAAATATGGGTTATTTGGGCAGGATGAGCCTATATTACTTAAGATTGTGCAGAATAAATCTTAATGATCTACATCAAACATAAATTGCCATTTCTGCCACTGCAGAAAAGGGGCACATAAATTCCATTTAGAATTCAATTCATATAGAGTTTCTTAAAATTTAAAAATTATATCTAAAATTCTAGACATTGTATTAATATTTTTATATTTATATAAAATTTAAGACATAAAAAAAAAAAAACGTATTAGTGGAATTCTTTACACAAATTTTCATTTTCGCCGTTATAACAGTGCACAGAAAGAAAGAGAGACTGAACACAACAAACCTAACACTTACAAATTATTACCAAATTATGATATAGAGTCACCATACCCATTTGTGTTTTTGTATCTGTAAATTGTGTGTATTCTGTGCTCAGTTTGTCTATTTTGCTGGACGAAAAACCCCCAGTTTCTAGGGGAAATGATATCAATTAATCAGTAAAATTTATTAAACTTGTTAAACTTCATTGCCAATTAAATTGTACTTTTTTAACTTAATACATAACTTGATACGGAAGTTATATAATGAAACTCGGAGATAACACTCGATTCTGAAAAAAATATATATAGATATATATAGTGTTATAACTGCAAGTGAAATTGAATCAGAAACATGATTCAGACCAGAGCAACAAAGCAAAAGGCTCAAGCTAATGGGAGTACTGTGGCTCAGGGGAGGACTAAGGGGGCAGTTGCCCTCTGAATCACAGCCTTTTAAAATGCACTGCTTGTTTGATGTTTGTGAGCAATCAGGTACGGGACATGATATTGCCAAGGGGAATGTCTTTGTGTGTGCGTCATGTAAGGAGTGAGGAAATCAGGCGACAACTCAGTGTTGTTATGGGCCTATATGAGAGCTTGAAGGACAGGGTGGATGCCCTCGAAGGATCTAAATTTAGGGGCCCATCAAGCTCTCAGCTGCCCACATCAACGCCAGAGCTTGCACTTGATCATCACGCAACACAGTGACAACCCCCAAGGCAGAATGCACTGGTCCCACAGGAACTAGTAGTTGTCGTTGGCTATTGTCAGGGAAACGGGGAACATAGTGTGTAAAAAGGGGAGGTGGAATAGGACCAGGGTATGTCTGCCAGGGGCAAAGGTTCATGACATTGTAGAGCAGTTATCTTTTAAGGGCACAAAAGGTGATATTGTTGTACACTTTGGCACTAATGATATTAAGAGTAGGAGACCGGCAGAATTACTTAACAATACAGGTCACTGTTGAAAAAAAGCCATGAATTTGGATTGAATTTGAAAGTGTCTGCAATTCTGCCCAGACATGATAGAGGGAGTATATGATGAGAGCCTTGTCGATCAATTCGGCCCTGGAGAGATTGTGCAAGGCTCAAGGGGTAGATTTTTTTTCAACCTGGTCTTGTTAACAGGAGAGACTCTTCTACAGAGATGGGATACACTTAAATAGAAAGGTGCAAGAATATTTGCTGATGCTATTGAGGCAGTGTTAGGTGGGTTGGAAAACTGCTAGCTTGGGGGGGGAGATACACGGACTAATAGATTAACAGTAGCACCTGGCAGAGATGAAAGTGATTCTTGTACTGCTTCTATTGGAATGAATAGCAGCCTGGAAAACAGCCACAAAAAACAACAATATTTTGTGAAATCCCCTGCAAACCAATAACCTTAAAATTACTGCATATGTTTCAACCATAATCCTGGTATTTTATAGCATGTAGAACATTAGACGTGCTTTCACGACTTTTTTACGTCCAACTAATGAAACACAGGAACTGAAATTCATAGTCATTATGAAGCAAAACTGCATTTAAACTTAATTTTGAGGCATCTATGAATAAATGCCATTCATCTGACTTATGCATGACACGTAGTTCTTTCAGAAGTCCAATAATGTCTTTTCAAAAACACATACTTTCCTCTGTAGCAAAATATTTCGAAAGCTTTTCATGTCTTTTTCGAAACACTGAAATTTTTGTTCCTGCTGTGAGTATATTCCATTGCTGTAACCTAGAATCTAACAGTTCAGCTTTT